>NC_141053.1:17640142-18217642 GCF_041138505.1 Cibotium barometz
AAGCAGAAAGTACCAACAAGATCTTGTGTACCATCTTGACAAAAACATTGGAAGCAAGTGGAACAGATTGGGAGCATAACCTGAAGTAGATCCTTGGGCCTACTGCACATCATATAAGGTAGCGACGGGATATACGCCTTTTCGTCTAGCTTATGTTGTGGAAGTGGTTATGCCCATGGAATACCTAGTTCCAAGTTTAAGGATTGCTGTACAGGAGCGTCTAACTAAAAATGCATTAGTTGAAAGGCTAATTGACTTGGAAAAACTGGATGAGACCTGGTTGATAGCATCACATGGGCTCATGGTCGAAAAGTGACACAGAAAACACTGGATTGATAAAAACATTAAGCAAAAAGAACTAAAAACGGGGGACCTTGTCCTCATGTGTATGGTGTGGGAAACGCTAGGAAAAAGAAACTTAAATGCCGAGGCTTGGGACCATTTCGAGTATCGGAAATCACACCACAGGGGTCTATCTGAATAGAAACAATTGACGGCAATGGAGGGCTATGTCAATGGGAGTAAACTGGAAAAATATTTTGGACCATTGACCCAAGAGATGCTCTTGCAAGAACACCTCTCAAAACAACAGAAATTGTTGGCAAAAGAAAAAATCCGGCAAGCGCAAGTGCAAGAGGAAGCTAAGGCTAGGCAAAGCTAAAATCCAGCAAGCGCAAGCGCAAGAGGAAGCTAAGGCTATAGGCAAGTCAAAGCTAAAATGCATAAAGGCCTGATTCATGTCAACATGGCATCCGTAACCCTTGTGGATGAAGGGGATCTAAACATTGAGCCAACATGACTCAAGTTGGGACTCACAACAGCTAAGGGCATTGCAACAAGTATTGCATTAATAGATACAGGGTCTAGTCCCATAACTTGATCTCATATGATACGCCTTAGAAAGACCACACCTTGAACCCACGGATGTGCAAGTTCGTTGTGTGCACCTAACAACCACAAAGACCGAGGTATTTAAATGTTAATATTTCCATCAAAAATAATTCCTTGGTCGGAAAGGTGTTTGTGATGCCTGTAGGTACAATGGACGAAGAGATGAGCCTAGGACGGTCCTGGATCTATGCCAACAAGTGCAATATCCAATGGGAAGAAAGAACAATATCGTTGAGCATCGGTGAGAGAAGATCATGTCCATACCATTATGGAACTTGAAAAATCAAAGAAACAAATCACTACAGAGGCAACACCTCGAAAAAAAGAATCTGCACCCATTATGTTGAAGTTGCCTACACAATACCCAACATACAAGGGTACACATAAATGGATACTCAAGAATCAACTTAAGGATCAACCAGAGACGAAGGACACGATGAGTAAAGAGAGGATTCAGGGGAAACCACAATTCAAAAGTCGGCCATTGCCAACACCTACCAAGTGGCAGAACTCCAAGCACTTGTTGCAGGAGGCCTCATGAACTGTCGTCACAGCAATGGGTCCGAAAGGACCTATTTGCGAGCACAAGGCTACTATCAAGGCAATGCAGTAATATGGGTACAAAACCAAGTCAATGGCCAAAACCACAAACGGTTTAAATCAACAAACAAAGAGATGCGATGGCTTACAACATCAACTTCCCAATCAAGCCAGCACCACACCTGCTCTTGTGTGGAGGAGAAAGAAAATTCAGCTAACTGAATTGAGGATGACCAAGGCAACAACAATACCTCCTGCGACTACAGAATTGAACAAGACATGTGAAGATAGAAGCAAAGATGTTCCAAAAAGAAGCCATCCACAAACAGACATAGCCAAAAAAACTATTTAGTTTAGTGGAAGGAACAATAAGAAGCTCCCACATAGAACTAAAAAAACTACATCAGCAAATGCCCAAAAGTACCCAGGTGAACCCTTGGTTTTCATGGTAAAATCAAAGGGACAAGGTAAGCAATGCCTCATCATATACATGTGTGCGTGTTTGAGCATGGAAGATAAAAATTCAATCTTATAAACTCCACGTGAAATAGTAGGAAAAAGGTTCACGCCGTGAACCACTCTACAATTGTTCATGTCGTGAACCATTGTTTGGATTTTCACACTGTGAAAGAGTGCGAAGAGTTTCACGTCGTGAAACAGTTAGAATTTCGGCAGCCAATTATGCAATGACACGTGGCATTTCATTAAATGTAGCCACCCTGTCCACAGTTGCATTATAAAATCAATTTTTCTTCTTTTTTTCGTTTTGCATTGTGTGGGAGTCGTGTCTTCATCATATGCAAGCTACGTTCATTCATCACACATTTGCATTCAACCGCCTACCAAAGCCCTTCGAGGTGGGAGCTTAACCTTTTTCTTTTTCTTTTTCCTTTTCTTTTTTCTTTGCTTTCCTTCTCTCTCTCTTTTTCTCTATGATGATAACAAATTGATCATGTGAGTCCAAACATGTTTTAGAATCAATCGATTTGAATGAATGAATGCATGTCATCTTGTGTTGGATATACATGTCGTTTGTCAATATATGTAAAAATCCATCCTGAACCTGTGCACGCACTATTATAAATTCATGACTACCGATTCACGTCCCTACAGATTCATGTCTGCACATTCACGCCATGCTGTTTCACGTCCTGATGTTTTACGTCATGATGTTTCACGTCCTGATGTTTTACGTCATGATGTTTCACATCTGCACATTCACGCCATGCTGTTTCATGTGTGCATGTTTTGCGGCATGATATTTCACGTCATGATGTTTTACGTCTGCACATTCACGCCATGGTATTTCACGGCGCTCATCCCCGACCAAACTAAAGAAGCTACTGGCAAAGTAGAAGAGGGGCAGACAGTATTAATGGAAACACAGGATCTCATCAAGAAAATAAAAAAAGACTGCAAAAAGAAAATAGACAAAAAGATGAGAGGAATACTTGTGGATGTAGCAGCAGAATCACAACAATTGGAAGCCACAGTAGCAACAAAAATATGCACATACCAAGAGGCCCTTCAAGAAAAGATACTTGGCTATACTGTGCAGGAACCACAACAACAACTCACCCCTCCAGCAAGCCCTGTACAAATTATCTTTAAAGACCTATCTCCTCTCAAAGATTCACGCCTAGCAGATACACCAACAGAGGCAACAGAGGAACCAAGGAACAAAGCTGCGGAGGCACAAGTAGTAGAAGAAGTAACAATCACAACACAAGAACTGGAGGCTCCCCCAGTGTCAAGTAAGAGATAACGAACGCCAGAACCTTCCAGTCCAAGAAAAAGGAGAAAGTTGGATGATAAAGAGCACCTGCCCCAGCTAGCCTCCTTCCAAGACATGAATTCTCAACAATTCATCTAGGAAACCATTGAAGGCCTCGAAGCACTCCTTCACGATCCACTTAAAGAACTAGAAGCTGAGTCAAGTACAAACTAGGAACAAGAACAAAAGGTATGGCGTTGCCACCTATTAACAACACACATGTTACATGACAGGAATGCCACCCTCTGGAAGCAGCTGAAAGATGCAAATACACAAGTGCAAAGCGTAAAAGCAAATCTTGAGGCAGTAGAGTCAACTCACAGGGAGGTTATCATGAAGAGCTTAAAGGCTGTAGAGGAACAGGAACAGAGGTACAATTCCTTGGAAAGTGATAACCTCGTCTTAAGCCAGACAATTGTACAAAAGATTAATGAAAAATGCTGACTTAAACGCAAAGCTGGAGAAAGCAAAGGATCAACTTCAAAAAGAGATCGCCCGCACACAGAACCTCACAACTCTGCATGCCCGACAAATCAAGGAGTGCCAAGACAGTGCAAATGCTAATGAAGATGTGCTTCACCAACAAATCGAGCTCCTAAATGCCTAACTCAAGGCAAAGCAAGAAAGAGTGCAAAGTCTGCAAAACAGGAAAGAGAACAAGCAAACAAAGCACATGCAGAAAAGATTAAGGCCCTCAACGAAACCATTAGTGCAAACCAAGCAGAAACACAAAAGAATGAATTGGAGCATCAAGAAGCCATATCACAGCTTACAGTGCAACTACAAGACACTCAAAGATTGGCAGCACAAAGGCTCAATCAGATTACTGAAAACAAAGGGAAGCCACTGCTCGGCGAGCACAAGAAGATGCAACAAGGAGATTTAAAGAGATGGATGCTGAAAGAATGATCCAGGAAATGATCATCTCAAATCACCTCAGCAATGCCGACTCTCGCCTGCAGGATTTGGCATGTCAGTTATAGCGGCACAAGAAAGGAGTCTATGCCCGGAGCCGACAGATGATCTGCGTATCCTCCTTGAGCGCGCCTCGGAGTTGGGCCAGCTGCCAGTAACTCCTCGGGCCCCTTCTCACACTCTTACTTTGTTTTAATCTACATTAACACTCTCATTACTTCAGTATGATATAAACTTAGCTGAAGATATAGGCCTAGGTGAATTAACCCTAATTAAACAAAATACTGATAGAGATGCTGACCCAACCATCATCATGGGCATTTTGATGGGGGACCTTCTATTAACTAACCCTCAAGACATATTCTTCTACCCCTTGCATCCTATAGTGCTAAACCTCCATAGTTGGTGTCGCGTGCTCCAAAATTCCAAAATCCTGGACAACAGTATCGACAAACTTGACTTGTTTGTTCCAGATGGCATACCAAAATGCCAGCCAACTACAAGGTGGTTGAAAATACTTATCAATGGGTAATTAGTCTCATGGGTGGTTGGAAGTGTACACAATACACACCAACATTTGAATTGTGAGACACCTGCCCCTCCGCGCATCAGAATCCGGGAAGCTAGCAGCAGCAGAAGTAGCAACCTCACGCACGAGGCACGGTTTCTCCACTCGGGGCCTTGCCCCCACAGATGTTCGGACAAGAGACTAATCCCTCGGTTCTTCGAAAACCGAACCCGAAAAAAACTCTCCTCCCCCAGAAAGCATAGGCGATTCCTCTAAGAGAATTATTCTAATGTAGTAAAGGCCTTAACTTTCCTTTTTGATTCCGAGACTGAACCTGCGGATCACATGGCCGGATCAAGGGAGGAACTTGTACTTGGATCATAGAGATCAATGCTTTTTTCCTTGACAAAGAGGTATAACCATTGATTCTTTTCCATAGAACAAGGATTATTCGTGATTTACTTCAAGTATTATAACTTGAACAGAATTAAATTTTAGTTATAGGGATCCATCAGTCCAGCCTAACCCCATCCAATCCCATGGGTTAGCCAACCGCCCAACCACTATATTAATAGGATCCATTATAAAAATTTGGTTATGTTTTGTCCTGGGTACCAGGGAAAAGAGTTCCCAGGCCCCCTAGCCGACACTCATGCAAAATACAATTTAGACACACCACTTGCGTACCCAATATGAAATTGCCTTTTATAGATTCAGTTGTCTTTAAAGCAAACTTGAAATGAAACCATAGTATTACTGATCATAATCCTCCAAAATATCCAGATCCAATTTCCAACTTTTCCACTTTCCAACCATAAAATCCAATTTCAGCCATTCTTTCCTCAGCGCACCTATGGCATCATCGGCAACAACCAGGCTCACCACCTGCTCACTCAAGGGCCTTTTCAATAGTTCCTAGCCCATAGTACCTAGGATTTTAATCACATAAAAACCATATAGACTCTCAGTGGGATCAGCAAGATCAACCAACAATATCCATGTAAGAGAGCCATGAACTCATCCATTTTGAAGACTAGCAAGGTCAATCAACCGGATCCATGCTCGTGTTCAGAAAACAGCTCCAACTCATTTTCTTCCCCAATGCACGTGTGGGTATCTTCGGTGACCCATAGCTCGAGGTCAGCACCCTCTAGGTTCCTTAGCAGCAGGTGACCTAGCGCTTCACTCATAGGCTGCTTCCTTGGTCCCTCATCCACCATACCGGAAGCTCACCATTTCAATCGAACCGAGGCTGGTCACCTCGACCGACCTTGCCACGTGAGACGTCCTTCATTGACTCTCTGCCAGTTGTTGTAACTTTTTCACTTAGGTCCGCACGACCTCATTCACAAGATGGTCAAAATGCTTGCCCAGCATTCTTGACATAAAACAATCTTTAAAAAATAGGTTTCACATACAAATACAGTTCCAAACAAAATTCCCTTCTTTCCTCATCACTCCACATCCTTTCAAATTATTCCTCATCTTTTCTCATCATTCCACATCCATTCACATTATTCCTCATCATTTCTCCTCTCGCACATTTTTCTACATCAATCCATATCACATCACATGATTCCCACATCAACTCACATCCAATCACATTATTTCCACATCAATTCACATCCAATCACATCATCCCACATCAACTCACATCCAATCACATCATTCCCACATCAACTCACATCCATTCACATCCATTCACATCATTTCACATCCATTCAAATCCATTCTCATCCATTCACATCCATTCACATCATTTCACATCCATTCCCATCATCCATTCATATCATTTCACATCCATTCACATCCATTCACATGCATTTACATCTATTCACATCCATTCACATCATTTCACATCTATTCACATCATTTCACATCTATTCACATCATTCCCATCATCCATTCACATCATTTCACATCCATTCACATCCATTCACATCCATTTACATCTATTCACATCCATTCACATCATTTCACATCTATTCACATCATTTCACATCATTTCACTACATTCCTACACATCATTTCACATCTATTCACATCCATTCACATCATTTCACATCCATTCACATCCATTCACATCCATTTACATCCATTCACATCCATTTCACATCTATTCACATCCATTTCACATCTATTCACATCCATTCACATCATTTCACTACATTCCTACATTCATTCACATCCATTCACATTAAATATTCCTATACCCATTCACATCATTTCACAATATTCCTATACCCATTCACATCCATTCACATTATTTCACATCTTTCTCAAATTTCTCAAAATAAACTACGCTCAATATTCTTCTTTTTGAATAAAAGATTTATGGGATTTACAAAATCAATTATACCCATATTTTCTCTTTTAGTATAAACACTAATCCATTTATCTAAATGAATCATTTCCATAATTCTCATAAATTTAATGATTCTATAAAATTTGTGCATAACCTTATTTATTTTTCTGACTATTGAATAATGCTCAAAACTCCACTTTTAGCATAAAATATATATTCCTAGAATATGATAGGAATTCCTCTGTTTGCATTATTTAAAATAATGCATAAAAATAAGAATTATCTCTTTTTCTGGAAAATTTTGCCAGATCTTCACTGCAATTACGAAAAATGTTAAATTTGCTAAATTGAATTGAAAACTTGTAATGAAAATATTATAGAAACTTCTCTTTTAAACTAAAATTAGATGTATGCATACATAGCATAATTATAGACACAATTATAAGCATACTTATGATTAATTCTCTAGATTGGACTAAAATAATCATTCCTCATTTCTAAAAAATTTAGCATAACCTCATTTCAATTTAGGATGAATTTATATGATTTTTCCATACCATAAATAAGATTAAAAGAATTAATTTTCCTAGATTAAAAATCATGAAAATAACTAATCCCTTTCTCCAGCTTGTCAAGCATAGAGTTTGGCTTAAGATAAAGAGATTATGAATTAGAATCATCTTTCTACCAAGGATTTAACCATAGGAATGACTAATCTTTTCAAGAGAGAGATTTTCTCAAAGAAAAACATTAAGATTAAGCATAGAAATTAACATTAATCTAAATAGACATTATGAATCTTTGGGAAAGCTTGATTTGAAGAAAAACCATTGCTTAGAAAGCTTCTCAAGCATTAGAGGGGTTGAGAAGAAGAAAATCATTGAGAGAATTGAAAAAAAAAACCATTAAAATAGGTTTACCTTTGATTTGGGCTTGTTTCTTTGGCTAGAAGTGAAGCCCCCAAGCAAGTCCTTGGCCACCAAGAGAGAGAGAGAGAGAGAGAGAGAGAGTAATCTCCAAGAGAGGTTGGAGGAGAGAGAAGCTCCAAAGCTCTCAAGAGAAGAGGAAAATTAGAGAGATAATAGAAATAAGCTAATTTAGAGAAAATACTAGCATGGTAATGCTCCAATATGAAAATACAAAGGAATGAGGGTCTATTTATAGGTGAGGGAGGCCACTAACCAAGTCCACTGGGGTTCTAGAGCCTTCCAGCTTTAGTTTGATCCAATTTGGACAAGATTTGGATCAGTTTGGCTCCCTTTTTGATCTAGTTTGCATTAGGAGAGAGGAGAGAGGAGAGAGGAGAGATGAAATATCTTGATTTTTTTGAATTAAAAAAGCCAAACAATGATGATGAAGAATGCACCTAGCTCAAGTGGGTTTCCCACCTTATTGAGGTGTCAAAGATGGATCATTTCACCTAAATATCTCATTTTTTAACTAATATACCTTAGTTTTTAACTAATAAACCTTGTACTCATCTTATGTGAGCATTTACTCATTTTTACGCTATTTTATTTTATTCATTGTATTTATCTCATCCCAACACTTGGATTAATCCTATTGGTCCTTTGGAACCTTATTTGGACCTTAATCCAAAAATTTCTAAAAATGTGGACCTTAGGCCAAGGTCTCTTATACATATATTCAATTAATTCCTAATGCACATTGGAAAGTTCATTTTGAACCTCTGTTTCAGGGGAATTCATCTTAGACATTAGGAGAATTTTTGCATCAAAAAATATCTCAATTTTGAATTATCTCTCTCTAGAAATTTTCTCTCTCAAGGCCAAAACAGGGTAAAACAAGATCTTTTTCCATTTCTAAGGGGGGATGCCATTACAAGAGACTGAAGGGGTGGTTCTTACACCTGTACATCTCAAAAACTGGGGGGAGGAATCTTACATCCTACCCCACCTAAAAAACGCGAGATGTCCTACCCCACTTAAAAAACGCGAGATGTCCTACCCCACTTAAAAAGCGCGAGATGTAACGCGAGATGTCCTCATCTCGCAGGGCTGGAGGATAATCTCTTAGTTCTCTTTCTTCTTCTATTACTTCTGGCGTTACTACCTTGGAAGTAGATGGCCGATTTGGGAATCTCTCTTTGACTTTCCCTATTTTGAGGCGGAGGTCTTACATTACTTTGCATTGAAGCTAAGGGTTGGTTAGGAGGTCTACCTCTGGGGTTTTTCTGATTTTGACGGGAAGGACCTTGATTACTCTGGAAGGAAGGAGCTAGCATCTGGAATCTTAGTCCTTGACTTCCTTGTCTTGAAAACCTTGATCCAAAAGGAGTTGGGCAATCCATACTACGATGACCATATCCTTGTGTTAAAACCCTAAGATCTCTCTAGATAATTGTTATGCATAAACATGCATAAATCAGGCATAAACTCATCCACCCCTGAGCCCAAGGGATGCACACATGAATAATAATGAAATACATCATACCTTTACCTTGATGTCCCATACCATCAAGAGGTATAACTCCAATCCAATAGCATGTAGCTATAGTGTGAAATGGTAGGTGAGTAGATATGATCCTCTACAAAAGAGACCATAGCCTAAGCCTCCAAGCCTCCAAGCCTCCCTTAAGTGTGCCCCATGCCCCTATTATATAGGAGGGCCTCAAGTGACTCTTGACTCTCCATTTCCAATGTGTGACCATTGGATGCCTGACCCTAACCTTAACCCTTAAGGTTAGTCCTAACCCATGCTCCACTAGAGCTTGTTCCCATCCTCCCATGCTTACAAGCCTAATGTGGGTTAGCCTCCTAGTATATGCACACATAATGTGCATATAAAATACTTCCCCTCTCTCAAAACATTGCACTCTTGCAATGAAAAGAAGGAGAACAGCACTGACAATATTAACCGACTCCCAAGTTGAATCCTCTATTTCCCTATCTTTCCACCTAATTTTAATCTCAGGGGATACTACAAAGTTTCCTTTCCCTGAATTCAAGTACCTTATCAGGTTCATGTGGAACATAGGATAATTCTTCGAATTCAACGAGTTATTGAGGAGTAACTGTGTTATCCTCACCTCCCAGTTTCCCTTTCAATCTATTGATATAAAAGACTGGATGAACTCTAACATGTGGAGGTAGTTTTTAGTTCATACGCAACTGTGCCAATCCGATGTATAACTCGAAATTGACCACAATATCTAGGAGATAAATTTGAGCATTTTCCTTTTGACAAAGTTTGAAAATCTTTAGGAACTTTTAAATAAACCAACGCTCTTGGTTCAAAAGACCAAATTGAGCGTCCTCTATCAGCATAGAACCATGCCCTATCCTGAGCTCTCCTGATAGAATCCCGAGCTTCGGTCAGCATTTCCTGCATATCACGCAAGAAATCCCTCGATGCATCAAGCTTGATGTCCTTAAGACCGACATCAATAGGTGCCCTGGGTTGATATCCATACATAAGCATGAACGGACTAAAACCAATAGCCGTATATTTAAAACTGTTATAGGCAAATTCCATCATTGGAAGATATGTTTCCCAATTTGATGCTTTTCCAGAGATTATGCACGAAGCATATCCTCTACAATCTGATTCATATGCTCTGTTTGCCTATCAGACTACTGCGGAATGATCATAGGAATTCATACTCAAAGTAATTTTCTCGTTGTAAACCATTCGGAATAAAGTAGGAAAACATGGCATTATAACAACAGGAACTAAGTATATGAGTCACATATGTCCATCCGTAAACCATTAGGCTGACCGTATAAATCACCTAAAGTACGAAACTCGAGAAAGAAATGCCAACAAAGGAAAAATCCAAATTTGCTTAATCCAAACACAACAAGATAAACTCGTTGAACTCTAAAGAAAGAAATTTCAACAAATGAATATGCCGACAAGATTACACTCAATACATGCAGGCTATAGATAAAAGAAGTTTATCTAGAGAATGCCTACACTATAACTTCAAGTGAAGTCAAAAAATGAGATTGTCTTTGAATGTTGAGGTCAACATGCCAAGTGATGTAAGCAAAGCAACAATCTTGAGCCCAAATTATCCCATAAGATAATATATGTGAGGGATAGCGTCCCATACCACCATGATACCACCCATACCTACATACCTTATTAATTTGAAACTCCCTAGTATGCCGTCTAGAAAATATGAATAAAATCCTGTATAAAAGGAATAAGATGGCCTTATCCCAGACTTTCACATACTAAAATCTGTCTCTATATACCTGAGACTACGTCAAGGAATAACTCTTTTTGAGTGCATCATTAGAAAAGAAATTGAATTATTGGTGCCTTTCTAATGATAACTACCCAATAAACTCAATAAAGTCAGGGTAGAAAAATAACAATTCACCTAGATATATAAACAACTATGTATCTAAGTTGGAATATGTACAAGAGTACAAGAAATATACTCCAAAATTATGTGCAAAAAAACGAAGGCAAATGCTACCCTCAAAGCACATGAAATTATCCAAAAGATCAAAAGATCCTTATAAAACCATGGATAAAAGCATAGAAGCTCCTCAAATCCATGAAAACCATAGTTGATCATAAAAATCAATGCATGCCATCTAATGGTCATTAATCATGCCAAAAGAAGCATTAAAATTGATGGCCAACTCATCAATCTGGAGTATATGAACGTAGTGTTGGTCAAACAAAACTCCAAAGCAAGCAAGTGAAACACATGTGTGTAGCACTCATTAAAAAATCCCTAGATACAAGTGATCTAGGCAAAGATGAGTCCATATAAAACTTGGAAAACATCCAACAAAATCCACCAAAACAAACCGATCAACTAACCCATGATAGAATTTGTCTTAGGCTTAGGAAATTAAGCATAGACCACACTTAAACAAGTGCAAAATAAATTATCATGGAAAAGTGTCAAAGGTGAAACACACTTTAAATGTAAATTCTAGCCATCATTAAAAAACTTAAGGAACATGTCCAAAAAGAATGGCTAAACAATGGTAAAAAATCATGAAAACATCGTTAAGAATTAATCCAAACAAAAATAACTACTAATATGAGGTACAATCGTATTAATAATATGCGAATAACCCACATCTATCTAATGTCAGCACGAGAAAATGTACTTCAACATTAAATAACCCTCGAAAATATTAAATTCTTGAGAAAAAAAATTATTATGATTTTTTTTCTAATTTTCCCTAATTTTATAGGGCCTCAAAATACGATAATTTTGAATTCCATCAAACCTATCTTATGGCATTCTAAACCTATATTTTTTCAAAAACTTTTTAGCAATTAAATTTGGAAAAATACCATTGATATTTAAAAACTACCAATTTCTAGGATTTCTAAAAATAATTTTTAGAATATTCCTAAATTTTCTTGAGAATCCCATCCTTCACGAAATTTCCAATTCCACCCGACAATTCTCAAATCCAATGAAAAATTTCAATTTTAATGGATTTTCTAATTTTTTGGGTCAAAAAATATATTTTTAAAGGAATTTGAATGGTCACATGCGCTCGAACGGACACACCACATGCCAAACACCAACCCCACATTTTTCAAAAATTTAAAATAACCTTTGTCTAATTTTTAACTAATTTTTAATAATTTTAAAAAAAATAATTTACCCCGAACGTATTAGAATACGAATGGTCAAAAAATTTTGGGAATTCCAATGGTTTTCCCCGGAATACGGAAAGCCAACAGTTTCAGAAAAATGAAAAGACAAAAAAAAAATCGAAATGTGAAAGGTCAAAAGTTTTCGGAATCCGAAAGGTCAATAGATTTTTTGGAATTCGGAAAGCCAAAAGGTTTCTCGAGAATGCGGAAAGCCAAAGAGCTTAAAGAGTCGATTTTAGAAAAATCGAGAGATTTTTTTCCTTAAATTTCATATTTTCTCCTATTTTTTTCAAGCTTTGAAAAGTTTTTTTTAATAAATAAAAAAACTCTAAAAAAAACCGAATTTAAATTAAAGCTTTTAAGCTTTAATAAAGAGCTTTGGAAAAAAATTTTGGCCCCCCCCGCCCCCTACGTGCGCGTTTCGAACTAGGTGAGGGAGAGGTCCTCTCTCCTCACACCTCTCTCCTCTCCTTCTGCTCCAATCAACAATCCTCTCAACTCACCATCTTTTCTCTTCTCTATTAATCAGAGAGAAGGATTAACTTTTAATTAATCTTTTAATCATAATTAAATCCTAATTATGATTAACATTAATAAAAAATGTGCTGTTTAAAGAGGTGTTTATACATGCGAGAGGAAAATTCGGAATTGAGAGACGAAAAGGGTCCCACGCACACGAGAGAGAATTCAATGTATCAACATGCTACCCCCTACTGCATTTCGTAGAAAATCGGCAGAAATTTGATTGCATACCTGCGAAAAAAACCCGCAAAAATGTATAAAAAAATACATTTATAACCATAAAAATGCTCAATAATTTCTAAAAAATATAAAAAAAATTCCTAAAAATTCTAGAAATTTAGGAAATCCATTCTACCAAAAATATCCACAATAAAACATGTGGTATTTTTATAAAAATTTCCATTAATGCTTATTTTAAACCACAAAAAATAGAAAAAAAATAGCATTAAACTCACGAAATTTTCCCGCAACGTCAATTCGTCCATTGAATAGTAGTAACATGCATTCCAATCACCATATTGATGATCCACGTGCAAGTCATCAACACAAATCAACAAAATAACATTTTTATTAGTAAATATTAAAATTTACTTCAAAAAATATCAAAAATTTACAATAAAAAAGAAAAAATTAACAACAATTAACTAGAGATTGCTGTGATACAACAGTTAAAACCCTAAGATCTCTCTAGATAATTGTTATGCATAAACATGCATAAATAAGGCATAAACTCATCCACTTGACCACCCCCGAGAGCCCAAGGGATACACACATGAATAATAATGAAATACATCATACCTTTACCTTGATGTCCCATACCATCAAGAGGTATAACTCCAATCCAATAGCATGTAGCTATAGTGTGAAATGGTAGGTGAGTAGATATGATCCTCTACACAAGAGACCATAGCCTAAGCCTCCAAGCCTCCAAGTCTCCAAGTCTCCAAGCCTCCCTTGAGTGTGCCCCATGCCCCTTTTATATAGGAGGGCCCTCAAGTGACTCTTGACTCTCCATTTCCCATGTGTGACCCTTGGATGCCTGACCCTAACCTCTTAGTCCTAACCCATGCTCCACTAGAGCTTGTTCCCATGCTCACAAGCCTATGTGGGTTAGCCTCCTAGTATATGCACATATAATGTGCATATATCACCTAGGCAGCAGTTAAAGCATTTAACTTCTTTATTCAAGGGTGGAACTCCTGAAGTTGAATGCCAGGGGATTGTGTTCCGGGAAAAAGACCTTTCTTCCATTCTGGAACTTCCCATATCCTAAGTTTGACCTTGTTTTCTCTTAGGAGGCGAAAAGTTGGAAAAACCTTCTGGAGCTAGGAATCTTTTGAAAGATGATGGTGTTGGCTTCGACGGGACCTTGACATCAAAGGACTTGGCAAAATCCTTCGCCATCCCCACTGCTTCAGCCATAGAAACTGCCTTTGCATTCTTCACCAGGGTATCCAAGGGTTCGTTCATTCCCCGAATGAACCTGGCCATCAGTTGTTCTTCATCCAGCAGTGGCGAGTATTTGAGGAGAGCGAACACCTGGTGGTATTCCTCCGTGGTTCGGCTCCCTTGGGTTAGCTCCAAGAACTCATTCATCTTAGTCTCCAGGAATCCGGGAGGATAGAATCTCTTCCTTAGGTAAGCTTTGAGATCATTCCACGTTTGGGTATTCGGATCCAAATGGTTTGTCTCACAGTAGTTCCTCCACGCTACCCTGGCTGTTTCGACGATCTTCATCCTGGCAAGAGCCGCCTTACTTTTTTCATTGTAGCCAGTGACATCGAAGTACTTTTCCATAGCTTTGATCCACTTCTCTATTGTTTCTGCCAAGTGCTCCCCTTCACCTTTGAAAGGTCTAGGCTGAGATTTATGAAGAGCTTTATGAACATCCAGGTCAAGCTCTTCCTCATCGCGTCGGGGGCTAGCATTTCTATAATGACGACCTTGATCCATGATCCTATTAATACAAAAATTCCATGTTAAGTCCCTTTTTCTTCCAACTTAACCAAGACGCTCAGGTGAAAAGATTACTTCAAATCTGAAAGGAATTAAACTTTAGATCCAATTGATTCTGGGGTTCCTTATAGTTTGGTCAACTTTCACAGAATCCTGGGATAAATATCCCTTTTGTACGAAGAACATACAGAACTCATCAAAAAATAGTTCATTCATATCCTTAACACAAAAATGGTCCATCAGACGACCAGTAAATTCCAATTATCATCTGAACATCCCCCACGGGAATCTCAGTTATACAAGTTCTTAATTTGTCATTCCTCAATTGGGTCTACTAGGTCAAAGGTCAAACTGCGAACAATCTATCAGCACAATCCACTAATCTCATAGTGATCTGCTTGAAAGTCATAATCATCTTCCAAGTTACTAACATCATCACTGGGATTCTCTCCATTCATCCTCATTGTGGCTTTATTCGACTTATCTTCTTTCAACCACAATTTAGAAATAATCATCTTTCAATCATAATCCAATTTAATTTATCAATTCTCAACCAGAATTCTAAAATCATATCAACCAGCATTCGAATTCATCATGTGGGATAGCATTTTTGCTTATAACTTCAAGGTCTTAGATTCACTCATATATATTGTCAGTAAAGAGCTGCAATTATATACACGGTATATACGGGTAATCACGGTCCTTGGAGCTATAAGGTAAATACCATCATATTTAGGCCTCAAGCAAGTCAGGGATTCTTTCAATTTAAGATGAATTTCAGCATAACCTCCTTTCATTTTAAGATGAATTTATATGATTTTTCCATACCATAAACAAGATTAAAAGAATTAATCTTTCTTTTTCCTAGATTAAAAATCATGAAAATAACTAAGCTCTTTCTCTAGCTTGTCAAGCATAGAGTTTGGCTTAAGATAAAGAGATTACGAATAAGAATCATCCTTCTACCAAGGATTTAACCATAGGAATGACTAATCTTTTCAAGAGAGAGATTTTCTTAAAGAAAAATATTAAGATTAAGCATAAAAATTAACATTAATCTAAATAGACATTATGAATCTTTGGGAAAGCTTAATTTGAAGAAAAACCATTGCTTAGAAAGCTTCTCAAGATTTAGAGGGGTTGAGAAGAAGAAAATCATTGAGAGAATTGAAAAAAAATCATTAAAATAGATTTACCTTTGATTTAGGCTTGTTTCTTTAGCTAGAAGTCAAGCCCCCAAGCAAGTCCTTGGCCACCAAGAGAGAGAGAGAGTAATCTCCAAGAGAGGTTGGAGAAGAGGAAAATTAGAGAGATAATAGAAATAAGCTAATTTAGAGAAAATACTAGCATGGTAATGCTCCAATATGAAAATACAAAGCAATGAGGGTCTATTTATAGGTGAGGGAGGACACTAACCAAGTCCAACTGGGTTCTAGAGAAAATACTAGCATGGTAATGCTCCATTATGAAAATACAAAGCAATGAGGGTCTATTTATAGGTGAGGGAGGACACTAACCAAGTCCAACTGGGTTCTAGAGAAAATATTAGCATGGTAATGCTCCAATATGAAAATACAAAGCAATGAGGGTCTATTTATAGGTGAGGGAGGACATTACCATGCTAGTATTTTCTCTAAATAAGCTAATTTAGAGAAAATACTAGCATGGTAATGCTCCAATATGAAAATACAAAGCAATGAGGGTCTATTTATAGGTGAGGGAGGACACTAACCAAGTCCAACTGGGTTCTAGAGCCTTCCAGCTTCAGTTTGACTCAATTTGGACACAAGATTTGGATCAGCTTGGCTCCCTTTTTGATCTAGTTTGCATTAGGAGAGAGGAAAGATGAAATATGTTGATTTTTTTGAATTAAAAAAGCTAAACAATGCTCAAGTGGGTTTCCCACTTATTGAGGTGTCAAAAATGCATCATTTCACCTAAATATCTCAAATTTTTTACTAATGTACTAATAAACCTTGTACTTAGTCTTATGTGAGCATTTACTCATTTTTGGGCTATTTTCTCATATTCATTGTATTTATTTATCCCAACACTTGGATTAATCCTATTGGCCCTTTGGAACCTTATTTGGACCTTAATCCAAAAATTTCTGAAAATGTGGACCCTTAGGCTAAGGTCTCTTATACACATATTCAATTAATTCCTAATGCACATTGGAAAGTTCATTTTGAATTTCTGTTTTAGGGAAATTAATCTTAGACATTAGGAGAATTTTTGTATCCAAAAATATTTTAATTTTTAATTACCTCTCTCTAGACATTTTCTCTCTCAAGGCCAAAACAGGGTAAAACAAGATCTTTTTCCATTTCTGAGGGGGGATGATTACAAGAGACTGAAGGGGTGGTTCTTACACCTGTACATCTCAAAAACTGGGAGGAGGAATCTTATATGAATCTCTGTGAGTCCACATTATATCACCCTGGCATCCTTAAACTCTATATTAATATCCACAAGCATTTAGAAGCTATGCCCACCAATGTAAAATATAATTTTGATGCCACTCACATCAACTACCCGGATATTGATAATGAAGAAATTCTTAAAATACAAAATTTTTTTAAAGCTCATAAGCCTAGCCACCCACCCCCCAAGGGCAAGAAGAAGGTCCCACTTCATCAGTTTCAAAATCCACTTACCCTGTATATTCTGATATAGTCAGTAAGCTTCTAAATCCCTATCCTAGCGTGCCTCCTACTAACTCTTCCCAAGCTGACTGTATCTACTCTTCTTTCTCTCCTCTAGAGTTAGATTTTCCCACTAACATTCTCTTCCTTACACTGAACAAAATGTCTTGGATTCTTTGATAGCTGCACAGTACGAGGAGTTTATTCGAGTAGGCAATCCACTTTTAAAGCCAAAACTCATGTTCAAAGTACTCATGAAGATTTCTCCATTCGACCCTACATGCCAAATCATGTCAGAAGCATACTCTGTAGTCACACCAACAAGGCAACATTATGTACCATACCCTCTCCGTGCCCCATGTCCCGACTTAGAAGAATTACTCCCTTTGGCTGGAGAGGGTACATTGTGGGCAAATGTCACAAAACACACAAGGCTCGCCATTCCTCATTTGGCTGACTTGCTAGACATTTGCAATGTCACATTCATGATCATCTACTGTTATAGAAGATGGAGAAAGAGACATCCTGTGCATACTAGAGGTGGTTACACCACCATCATCACTAATGAAGAACAGCCACAACTAACAAATTTTGGAATCCAGCCTACATGGAGGAAGGAGTTTCTGTCAGTTCCATAATACAGCAGAGTATACATGAATGCACCACCAACAATGAGAGTAGATCCATTGTACATGCCTATCAAGAGAAGGTGGACGCCGCTGGAATTCCAAGAAGCCAAAAACAGGGACTCCCATGTTTGTTATAACTTCCCTATATTCACACCAGCAACATTTGGCCATATTCAAGAACAAAGACATCAATTGCTAACATTTGGCCATATTCAAGAACAAAGACATCAATTGCTAACATGGATCAGAGCATGGAGAAGGATACCCAATCCGGCCATTGTGGAAAGTTTCAAGTTTATGAAATTGTTGGTGGTACTAATAGACCAACCAAAAGAAACCTATGATGGCTTTGAATCACAACAACTGAAGTTCGATATGAATCAAGGGCCTTCAGACACAGGAATGATGCTGTACTACCACCGATTAAGATGTCTTCCAGCCTACATGCACGTTACATTTGAAGACATGGTAGACACTGGCTTTTGGAAGTCCCATTTAGCATTCCATCGCACTCTACAGAAGCTCCTGTCCCGATGAAATTTCTACCGACATGAATTCAGTGACCAGGTCTTCCAACCTCGGTAATTAATGTTAATCCCATTTGCATTAACAACATGATCCTCAATTCAGGACATTAATAAGTGTCATGTAAAGGCACTATAAAGGTTGTACATTATGAGATATTGGCCACCCAAGGCCTAGTAAGTAAGTTTTGGGCGCCCAAGTGTGAATAAGGGCCAATTGTATATAAGGCATTTTCTCATAATGAAAAGGACACAATCCCCTTTGTGCTATTGAGAGCTCTCCCTTTATGACTTGCGTGAGAGAGAGGAGTGAGAGCATTCTAGCATTGTGCCTCTTTCATGCTTGTGTACTTATGCTTGTATGAAAGAGTGAGAGAGAGTGTGATTGGTCTATGTGATGGTGTGAGTGACTCCACGGTGACAGTGTGGAGGTGGAGCTTGGAGTTTGGAGCTTAACAAGTGAGCTTGGAGGCCTCAAGGGACTCGAGATTGAAGAGTTGGTAAGTACCCCATGACGGTTGTGTTCTATTGCTCATCCATTAGGTGAATGTGTAGAGTTCCATCTTGGAGGTGTGGTAGCCCATAACAGTTTTGCATGGAATTTTTCCCCATAATGGTTTCTCATTATTGTCATTTTCAGGCTGATGATTAGAAACTTTGGGTAGACGTATGGTGCTAAGCATGCAAAGAGACGTGATTTCTTGCCCATCGAGTCTTCCAGCTCTGGGAGGGTGCACATTCCTCGATATCCTTTTCTTCATTAATCATTTTGTGGCAAGTTTGGCATAAGTGGCCCCGAATGTAGTGGACTGGGTTGTTGTCTCACTAATTCCTCTACAAAGTGTCAGCCACTCATGGGATGGACCTTCCAAGTGCACAGGTTGATCTTGACTGTTAGGTCCTTTCTCTAGATATAGATGTGATATGTGTCCCGATCATGGATCATTTTCATTTCTCTCATAAAGGGATGCCCTAGGATGCAATCATATGAAATAGGATGTGGCCAAAATTCATCACCATGAAGGTGTGGTGGCAGTTGGTCACAAGGATCTTGATCTTCAAGTACCTCATGAGGCCTATGGGCCTTGTGGTGGCTCCATCAGCAAGTTTCACTAGTAAAGTTATGTCATCCATGGCAGGTGCTCCCCATTTTTCTCAGCATTGTTTGGTGACAATGCTTACCCCTACCCCTCCATCTAGGATGGCTATGACCTAAAGGAGGCCATCAACAAAGGTTATGGGGGTAGTGCTATGTTGATTTCATCTCCTTCAAAGTAGTGGTCGAGTTTATTAAGTCGAATAGTGGGGGTGCTAGGAATTCCATGGGGTTCAATAAATTCATCATCCTTTGTCTCGTTAAAGCTTTCTAGCTCTACGGACTCTTGCATTCCTCCATCTAGGATGGCTATGACCTAAAGGAGGCCATCGAAGGTTATGGGTAGTGCTACGTTGAGTTCATCTCCTTCAAAGTATTGGTCGAGTTTATTAACTCGAATAGTGGGGGTGCTAGGAATTCCATGGGGTTCAATAAACTCATCATCCTTTGTCTCGTTAAGCTTTCTAGCTCTATGGACTCTTGCATTCCTACTCCTAGGCATCCTTCCATATCCAATCTTTTAATTCTTTCGATAAGCTTGGGATACCTTGGAGTAAGGTGTCAATAGGGATTTGGATTTAAGAAGAGAAGAAGGAGGAGAGACCTGCAATGTCCCTAGGAACAGATGCAGTTTCGTGGGTTGGATCATCTTTGTCTAATTTGAGGCTCTTGTTTGAGGTGTAGGGTATTGGGATATGGAATTCTGTGTATGTTCTTTTTGGGCGGTCGTCCCCTATATTTTTGAGATACTCTACCACTGGGTTTTGGTCTTGTAAATCTTTGTTATGTTCTTGAGCATCCTCAGTCGGTAGTCTGTCGAAAACCAAAGGGCATGGTTCAAGATACGCTATCGAAGGCTCATCCTCTAGTTGATCTTGACAGCCCCTAACCATCTCTTGAGCTGCCTTTAGTCTTTTCTTTTCTTCAATGGGATCAGGGTATTTAGCTAACTTCCTGGGCAATTGGCTAGGATCAATCAATTCTCTAGCCAAGGGGGCTGAAGGTAGCAGTTTCTCCTCTTTAGATGAAGAGGTCGATGCATTGGTGGTCGTTCCATATTTAGACCCGCTTTTTATGAGGTGACCACACGGCTATCCCCTTTGCCTATCTTTGTGGCCTTCTTGCACGAGCGTCGTGTCGTGCGTGCTTGTTTCAGGAAATCCCTATGGGATATAACTTTTGTATGTCCTAGGTGTCCCTAATTTTGTGAGGTTGATGCCTCGGCTATAGCAGTGTGAGTTGCGGCCCTTCTTTTATTCTACATTTTGGTAACTACATTAAGAGGGACCATGTGGATTATTGAGATTTTAGTGATCTAGCATCCATTTGTATTAGTCCTTAGTGGATAAATGCTATGTGAACCTTAGGGATAGAAGTTCTAAGGTCATAAGGTCTCCAATTACCATGGTCAACTAGAGTAGGCATGGTAGGTATCACCCTTGATTGAGGAGTCACTTTTGTTACCATATTATAGTAGTGATGTGTGTGAACACACTTAGGACCGCCGGGGCACTTTTTCCCTCACTAGGAGGTTTTTTCCCCCGTGCATTGTATATACGCCCATTATCTTCTAGGGCTTGTTATCTTTCATTTTTTGGCACTCATAATACACTACTGTGTTGTGCTCAAACTTCCTCATCTTCTTGAAGTTGTGTGTGCATTCCTGCAACCCTAATTCCAACAATTGGTATCAGAGCAGGCTTCCTCCTCCCGGGCAGCATCACCGGCACCTGCCGCTTCATCTCCTCCGATTGCGACGAGGTTTCACGAGCGTCAGCAGGTTCGTTTCAGAATTTTGATCTGAAGTCATTTCGCCCTCCGTTTTTGCATTCCAAGTACTGCGCAGGCAAAATCATCCTACTGTGCAGATTTTCTGTCAAGATTAAAATCTGCAGGACAGGTGCCCATTCGTCTGTTTTGGGCTGTGCTACATAGCACAGGTCGATTTTATACAGGTTTACCTCTTACAGACAGCATTTACATCTAGTAGTACAGTCATTGGCCATGGCTGACAACAATGATGTATTCCGCATGTTGGCTGCTGAGGATAAGTTGGATGGCACCAACTATCCATTGTGGGCATATATGATGCGACATGTATTGGTAGCAAAGGGGTTATGGAACATTGTGCAGGGTATTGATGCACGTCCTATTGTGGCTGGGAATGCTGCAAATACATCAGAAACAGGTACTGTTGATGATGGTGCAGGCACAAGTGCTGTAGCAGCTGTTCGAGAACCACCACTTTCAGCAGAGCAGATTCGTTGGGATGGTAGAGATGCGCAGGCTCATGCCTTGATTGCGCTGTCTGTCAAACGTACCATTATCCCACATATTCGCTCCTGCAGGACTTCTAAGGATGCTTGGGATGTACTTGCCACATTGTATCAGGCAAGAAATGAGGCTCGTGTTGCTTATCTCCGAAAACAGTTGGAGAGTGAGCATATGAACGAAGGTGATTCTATGGATAGCTTTTTGACAAAGATCAAGGATTTCAAAGAGCAGCTCATTTCTGCAGATGAAATCCTGTCAGACAGTTCACTTGTGCAGACTGTTTTGAATGGTCTACCAGATTCTTATCAGGGTTTTGCTTCCACTCTTCGCTTGATGATGAAAGGCAATCCCAATGCCTTATCATTTGAGGAGTTAGTTTCTGTTTTGCTGCAAGAAGACCAGTCAAGGCAAAACAGGAATATTATGCGTGTCGCAGATCAAGCTTTCGTTGCTAGTCAGAGAAGCGGGAAAGGTAAAGCTGGCTTTTCTTCTAGTAAGCAGAAATCTGCAAATGCTGCGCAACCAAAGAAGGAAGACAAAGATGAGAAGAAGGGTGACAAACAGAAGACATTTTGCAAGTACTGTAAGGGAAATGATCATGTCATCAAAGCGTGTCCTAAGCTGGCTGCGAAAGAGGCTAAGAAGAAAGAGGCTGGTATGGCTGTTGCAGATGCCTCTCCTTCTAACAATGAATCTGCTAATGTTGTGCTAGATACAGAATGGGCATTCAATGCGCAGTGCAGTTATGACCCATCTTTGCATGACACATGTATGTCTGCAGTAGATTCAGATGTATGGTACTTTGACAGTGGTGCCACTAAGCATATCACCTCGCAGCGCAGTTTATTCACTTTCCTTGAGTCTGCTCCCACAGGGAATACTGTCACTTGTGCCAATAACTCCTCTTATCCCGTTGAAGGAGTTGGACAGATTGTGCTGAATGTTGCAAATGGCAACACCTTTACACTTTTTGATGCATTGTATGTGCCAGGGATCAAAAAGAATCTGCTGTCAGTCTCCGCATTTGCCAAAACAGGTTTGGTTGTAAAATTTGTGGATGACAGATGTACTGTTCATGATCTCTCTTGTGGTGACATCATTGTAGCATCTGGTTCACTATGTCGAGAGCTGTATAAGCTCAATATGGATGGCAAATGTGTAGAGGATTCAACATGTGCTATTATGGATACGCAGGCTATTTCAGATGCAAAACTGTGGCATGCACGTTTTGGTCATCTGAATTTTGCAAGTTTGCTGCGCCTGCAGAAATCTGAAATGGTGTCTTCTTTGCCTAAGCTTGAGGCACCTGTCAAGCATGTTTGTGAGGGCTGCATATTGGGTAAAATGCAGCGTGCTTCCTTTCCCAAAGATGGATCAGTGAGAGCTGAACGCAAATTGCAGCTTGTTCACAGTGATGTTTGTGGTCCCATGCAAACTCCATCATTTGGAAACTACCTTTACTTCGTGACTTTCATTGATGATTTTACCAGGCATGCATGGGTATATCCTTTGAAGGCAAAGTCCGAAGTGTTTTTGTGCTTCAAACAGTTTTTGGTTATGGCTGAAAATGTGTCAGAAAGTAAGATGGGCACCCTCCGTTCAGATCGAGGGGGGGAGTATATGTCTTCAGAATTTAATGCATTTCTGGCTGAGCGTGGGATAAAACACCAATGTACAGTGCCGTATACACCACAGCAAAATGGTGTGGCTGAGAGAAAAAACAGGTCTCTCATGGAAATGGCAAGATGTATGGTTAAGAGTCAAAGTCTACCACATGGTTTTTGGCTTGAGGCTGTCATGTGTGCCACTTATGTACTAAACAGGTGTCCCACCAAAGCATTACAGGTTGTCACTCCATATGAGGCTTGGCATAGCCGCAAGCCATCTGTTGGCCATTTACGTGTTTTTGGTTGCCTGGCATATGCATTAGTGCTTGTGCAACATCGCAGAAAATTGGATGACAAAGCTGTCAAATGTATTTTTGTTGGATATAGTGCTGAGAGCAAAGGCTATCGTTTGTATCATCCACAGACAAAGCGCATTTTGGTTAGCCGTGATGTTGTATTTGTGGAAGATGCAGTTCAGCCCTTGGTTTCATGTACTAAGGAGACAGATATCAGCTCACGTGATGTCTATGATACATTGTTGCCTCTTTTCAGTGGTGCACAGTCAAGTGCAATACCTCATGAGGCAGTTTTTCAGCCTATGCAGGTTTTAAATGATGGCACAGATCAGCCTATATCTGATGCAGATGTGCATGATGCACTTGAGGATGAGAGACAAGAGATTGAGGGCTCTAGGAATATGCCTAGATGGCTGGTGCAGACTTTGTGTGACAGCAAGTTGGATGCCCCTTTGTCTAGTCGCACTCGTTCTGGCTCTCATGGTGCCTCTTATGCGTCAGATTGTTATGCATTGGCTGTTTCTAGTATGTGCGATGAAAGTGAGCCTGTTTCATTTGATGAGGCACAAAGTTCAGAAAATTGGATGGCTGCTATGCAAGCAGAATACGATGCTATTATGAAGAATGGTACATGGTCTTTATGTGACTTGCCCCCTGGCAAGAAGGCCATTGGCACTAAGTGGGTATACAAATTGAAGCGTAAGCCTGATGGCACAGTGGATCGCCATAAGGCTAGGCTTGTTGCAAAAGGTTATGCTCAAGAGAAGGGCATTGATTTTGATGAGACTTTTGCTCCCACATGTCGTATGACCACTGTTCGTAGCATCTGTGCATTAGCAGCTCATAATGGTTGGAATGTACATCAGCTGGACATAAAGACTGCGTTCTTAAATGGAGATTTGCATGAGGAGGTGTATGTATCGCAGCCTCGTGGTTTTGTTCAAAGAGGGCAGGAAAACAAAGTGTGCAGGTTAAAAAAGGCTTTATATGGTTTAAAGCAAGCTCCACGAGCTTGGTATGAAAAAATACATGCATATTTGACTGCACATGGGTTTCAGAATAGTCCAACAGAAAGCACTTTGTATGTTAAACGTGTGGATGGTGTACATCTAATCATTGCTCTCTATGTCGATGACATGCTGCTCACAGGACCAAATGAGAGTCATATTGCTGATTTTAAGGCTGATTTGAATGCCTCTTTTGAGATGTCAGATTTGGGGCATTTGCATCATTATTTGGGGATACAATTTAAGCAGTGTGATGGAGGTATTGCTTTGTGTCAGACAAAGTATATTGAAACATTGTTGCGGAGATTTGGCCTTGAAGACTGCAAGCCTATTGCTACTCCAATGGAGACAGGTTTGAAGTTGAGTCTTCATGATGCTGGAGATCACTTTGATGTCACACTCTATCAGACAGCTGTTGGTTGCCTCATTTATGTATGCATTACGAGGCCAGACATTCAGTTTGCAGTCTCACAGGTGAGCAGATTTATGCATAGCCCAGGCATTAAGCATTGGCAGGCAGTGAAGCGTATCTTTCGCTATTTGAGTGGTACTCGGCATCTTGGGTTGTTTTATCCCAAGGGGGGATCATTGCCGCCAGATTTACATGCTTTTTCAGATTCTGACTGGGCTGGTTGTTTTGACACACGCGTGTCCACGAGTGGTTTTTGCTTCATGCTTGGAAGCTCATGCATATCATGGTTGAGCAAGAAGCAGCCTACTGTGGCCACTTCTAGTTGTGAAGCTGAGTACAGGGCAGCTTTCACAGCTACGGTTGAGTGTGTGTGGCTCAGACGCCTTATGGCTGATTTGGGTGTTGGGCAGCCATCTGCCACCACCATCTTCACTGACAGTCAGAGCGCATTGGCAGTTGCGCGGAACCCAGTGTTCCATGCTCGTACGAAGCACATTGAGGTGCACTACCATTATGTCAGGGAGAGACTCTCTGCAGGAGAGATCAGTTTGGCTTATGTGCCAACACAGGATAACCTTGCAGACCTTTTCACAAAGGCTCTGCCTCGTGAGAAGTTCGAAGCTTTTCGCAAAGCTTTGGGCTTACTCCCTTTTGTGGATTCGTCCACATAGCTAGACACTTCCCTATACATGAGTGCTAGCTCTTGTTCACCGCATCACTCCAGGGGGGATTTGTTACCATATTATAGTAGTGATGTGTGTGAACACACTTAGGACCGCCGGGGCACTTTTTCCCTCACTAGGAGGTTTTTTCCCCCGTGCATTGTATATACGCCCATTATCTTCTAGGGCTTGTTATCTTTCATTTTTTGGCACTCATAATACACTACTGTGTTGTGCTCAAACTTCCTCATCTTCTTGAAGTTGTGTGTGCATTCCTGCAACCCTAATTCCAACAACTTTATGGTGAGTCTGGTGAGACAATCAGGGTGGATGAATCTTAGGGAGACTAAGCGCTTACCTCCAAGAGATCTATATATTTGAGGTCTCTACACTCATTGTGTACATGAGAGGAGACTTTGTTCTTGCTTTGTGCAACATACCATTAGTTGGCATTATACTTGGTGGTTCCTTTTTGGGAAAAAGGATTCTTTCTCTTGCATTAAAGTAATCATGGTATTCATTGCTTATCATTTACATTCATGATGTTTATTGCTTAGTCTCTCATATGCTTGGTGTATCTATTCACTTATTTCACCAGCATTGTGTATGCTTATGTGTGGGATTGTTTATGCTTCACAATCTAGCTGATTAACATCATTAGCATTGCAACTCTATTTTGTGGCTTGCTCTCTCTTGTGTGTGCATTTGCTTGCAAGGAACTCAAGCTCTCCCTCTACCCCGCATTCTCTTTTTGTTATCAGGGCTCCGGTTCGTGTGCCATCTCTTAACTTAGCAAATTAATGTTAGTGCTAGGATTAGCTTCATGGCATTTTCTCGCTTTTGTGTTGACTACTCTCAGGGCCGACAGTCCTTGTACATATGGTCGATTTTGCACTCTATGCATAAAGGGTTTAAGGTGGAAGCACTCATATGGGAGTACTTGCCATCTCTTTTTTAATTGGACACTCAGCTACTCGATGAGGTCCTGCACAATGATAGCATTGCATGGGTGGTTCTTTAGCCATGCTATTCAAGTACCTTACCCATGGATTTTGGGTGGTTAGGTAGGGGTACATCTGGTCTCCCTCCACTACATAGTGACTTAGAATCTGGGAGGGTGGACTGTTTGATTCTTCAAGGGGCTCGAAGGTGGTTCCTTCAGCAACTTCCCCCTCATCACCTTCTTCAAAGATTTCAATCAAGGTTAACTGATGAACAAGGGTGATTTGAGGTAATGGGGGCTATGGTCCTAAGAATTCTTCTATGGGTCATTTCATGGCCCACTTGAGGTGCATTATGTAGTGTAGGTGCTCGCAAGGCTAACGGTTGCCTTGGGTTTACTGGAAAGGCTTGGGGTAGGGCTCACATTTGAGCAGCTCTTTGTTGGTAACAATTTGTGATTTTGTGATTGCCCCATCTTTTGCAATAAGTGCAGTAGAGAGTGGAATGAGGTCTCAAATGTAGACACTCCATGCTAGTATGGTTAGCTTAAGAAATCAGACATCACACTAGTTCCCTCTTGGGTAAAGATGGGGTTGGCCAACTCGATCCTAGCCTTGGCTGGTTCTTCAATGTTGGGTCATTTATTGCATCAATACCATGGCTAGTTGTTCAACTTGTTGTCTTGAGGTGGACTCCTTGCCTTTCCCATCAGATCTTGTGCTGGTCGTTTTGAAGGAAGCCTCGGATGTGCCGTCATGTAGTTCTTGGGAACACATTCCCATGAAATTATCCTCAAAGTCAATAAAACTCCTATAGCATTGCTCAAAAGAAGTGTGGGGGCTAGAGCGTATAAAGAATTATGCATCTCATGGAGAAATTCTCTATTCACAAATCAAACTCTAGGCTTGTGAAGCTAGAGGTTTAAGAAAATGGTTTTTATACTTATATGCTTGAAAAATATGGTAATATTATGGGATAAATCCATAAATTAGATTTAATGCTAAAAGATAGTTATACTATTATAATTATTTTACTATGTCTTATTCTTTTTATAAAAGTTAAAAATTGCCAGTAAAAATAGCAGCGGAGCCATGGCAAAAGTTTTAAGAAATTGATGCATAATTCATTCTTATGCATAACGTGAAAAGAGGACTTCCTACCTATCATATTCTAGGATTGAATATCCTAGGTTAAAAGAATGGTTTTTGTCACTTTCAATGGAAAACTAATTTTTAAATAATTAAGAAATGAGAAAATTATGATAATTATATTAAATGGTAAAAGAGGAATTCCTATGACATTTGGAATTCAATCATTTAGATGGAAAAAGTGAAATTCCTAGCATATTGGAATTATTGGATATTTTATATAAATTCAAAGATAAATTTTAGATAAATTTATTTTATCTATGAGAAATATAAATGGTAAAAGAGGAATTCCTATGACATTTGGAATTAAATCATTTAGATGGGAAAAGAGAAATTCCTAGCATATTGGAATTATTGGATATTTTATTTAAATTCAAAGATGAATTTTAGATAAATTTATTTTATCTATGAGAAATATTAAATGGTAAAAGAGGAATTCCTATGACATTTGGAATTCAATCATTAAGATGGGAAAAGAGAAATTCCTAGCATATTAGAATTATTGGATATTTTATTTAAATTCAAAGATGAATTTTAGATAAATTTATTTTATCTATGAGAAATATTTAAATGGTAAAAGAGGAATTCCTATGACATTTGGAATTCAATCATTTAGATGGGAAAAGAAAAATTCCTAGCATATTGAATTAATGGATATTTTATTTTTGATGAATTTATTTTATGAGAAATATTTGATGATAAAAGTGAAATTCCCATGATATTGGAAAGCAAATAATCAAATGCAAAAAGAGGAATTCCCATGATATTTGAGGTCCAAGAAATTAAATGAGAAAAAGAGAAATTTTTAGTATAATTCAATTTAAGATTATTTATCAAAAGTGAAAATATGGGTAGAATTGATTTTTGTAAATCCCATGAATTCTTCTATTCCAAAAGTGGAATATTGAATATAATTCATTTGAGAAATTGAGAAAGAATATGGAAATAGTCGTCGAGAAAAAGAACATTTATTTAGGCCAAGCAATTGGTAAAAATTTAGAAAAAGTCCCATTATCGGTATCAAAGTAGTAAAAACTACTAAATTGGAATAGGATGTGAATGGATGTGATAAGATGTAAATGGGATGCGATAAGATGTGAATGGGTGTGATAAGATGTAAATGGGATGCGCTAGGATGTGAATGGATGTGATAAGATGTAAATGGGATGCGATAGGATGTGAATGCATGTGATAAGATCAAAATAAGATGCGATAAGATGTGAATGGGATGTAATAGGCAGTGGTGTGATGAAAATGAATGGGGATGAGATGTGAAGTAAATGGATGTGGATGAGAATGATGAGATGAGAATAATATGAGAGGATATGTGAAAGGGTGAGACGGAAAGTACATGGATGTGGATGTGGATGTGAAAGAATGGATGTGGATGTGTATGCAAAAGAATGGATGTGGATGTGTATGTAAAAGAATATAAGTGGATGTGTATGTGAAAGAATGGATGTGTATGTGTATGTGAAGGAGAGGATGTGGATGTGTATGTAAAAGAATGGATGTGGATATGTAGGCGAAAGAAGGGATGTGGATGTGTATGTGAAAGAATGGATGTGGATGTGAATGTGAAAGAATGGATGTGGATGTGTATGTGAAAGAATGAATGTGGATGTGTATGTAAAAGAATGGATGTGGATATATATGCGAAAGAAGGGATGTGGATGTGTGTGTGAAAGAATGGATGTGGATGTGTATGTGTGAAAGAATGGATGTGGATGTGTATGTGTGAAAGAATGGATGTGGATGTGTATGTGAAAGAATGGATGTGGATGTGTATGTGAAAGGATGTGATGTGATATAAAGGGATGTGGATGTGTATGTAAAAGAATGGATGTGGATGTGGATGTGTATGGATAGATGTGGGTAGTCATACATGTGAAGGATTGGATGGGATTGGATGGATGTGGATGAATGAGATGAGATGTGTATGAATGAATGTGATGTGATGGATGTAAATGGATGTGATGTAAATGAATGTGATGGACGTGAATAGATGTGATGTGATATGAATCGGGAATGAATAAGTTGTGATGTCATGTGAATCAGGATGTGAATGAATGAGATGTGATGTCATGTGAATCAGGATGTGAATGAATGAGATGTGATGTCATGTGAATCGGGATGTGAATATATGAGATGTGAATCGGGATGTGAATGAATGAGATGTGATGTGAAATGGATATTATGTAAATTGGGATAGATGTGAATGGATGATATGTGATGTGAATGAATATGATGTGATGAGATGTGGATATGGGTAGATGCGAGTGGATGAGATCTGATGAGGATAAATGAAGAAAGATGTGATGAGGATAAATGAAGAAAGATGTGATGAGATGGAAAATGATGTGATGAGAATGGGAATACGTATGAAATGAATGTGGATTAAGTAATGTGGATTGATGTGGAACAATGTGGAAAGACGAGAGTTCGTTATAGAAATTGTATTTATGACTCGTTTTTAAATGACTGTTTTATGTCAAGAATGCTGGGGAAGCTTTTGACTATCTTGTGAATGAGGTCATGGAGACCTAGTTGATAAAGTTGCAATAGCCTTGACGGAGAGTCAACGGAGGACGTCTCGCGTAGCAAGGTCGGCCAAGGTCTTGACCATCGATTTAAATGGTGAGCTTCCGGTACAGTGGATGAGGGAGGAAGCGACCTATGAGTGAAGCGCTAGGTGACGAAGGATCCTAGAGGGTGCTGACCATATGGTGCTCGGGCTCTAGGTCGGGCTCTGGGTCGCCAAAGATACCTACACGTGCGTCGAGGAAGATATTGGAACAAGGAGTAAGAGTTGTTTTATGAAACCGGGCATGGATCTGGTTGATTGACCTTGCTGGTCCTCAACAGATGATTCCATGGCTCTTTTATATGGATATGTTGGTTGATCTTGCTGATCTTCAACAGAGATTCCATTTTGATTTTTATAAAGTGAATATACTGCCGAGTACTATGAGCTAGGAACTATCGAAAAGGTGCCTGAGTGGACAGGTGGTGAGCATTCTAGTTACCATGATGCCATAGGTACATCGATGAAGGAATGATTGGAAATGAGAATTCAACCGGATATTTTGGAGGATTATGATCAGTGATACTATGGTTTCATTAAAAGATTGTTTTAAAGTCAGTTGAATCTGTGAAAAAGGCAATTTCAGCATATTGGAATTATTGGGATATTTTATTTAAATTCAAAGATGAATTTTAGATAAATTTATTTTATCTATGAGAAATATTTAAATGGTAAAAGAGGAATTCCTATGACATTTGGAATTCAATCATTTAGATGGAAAAAGAGAAATTCCTAGCATATTGAAATAATGGATATTTTATTTTTGATGAATTTATTTTATGAGAAATATTTGATGATAAAGAGGAATTCCCATGATATTGGAAAGCAAATAATCAAATGCAAAAAGAGGAATTCCCATGATATTTGAGGTCCAAGAAATTAAATGAGAAAAAGAGAAATTTTTAGTATAATTCAATTTATGATTATTTATCAAAAGTGGAAATATGGGTAGAATTGATTTTTGTAAATCCCATGAATTCTTCTATTCCAAAAGTGGAATATTGAATATAATTCATTTGAGAAATTGAGAAAGAATATGGAAATAGTCATCGAGAAAAAGAACCTTTATTTAGGCCAAGCAATTGGTAAAAATTTAGAAAAAGTCCCATTATCGGTATCAAAGTAGTAAAAACTACTAAATGGGAATAGGATGTGAATGGATGTGATAAGATGGGATGTGATAAGATGTGAATGGATGTAATAAGATGTAAATGGTGCGATAGGATGTGAATGGATGTAAATGGGATGGGATGCGATAAGATGTGAATGGATGTAATAAGATGTAAATGGTGCGATAGGATGTGAATGGATGTGATAAGATGTAAATGGATGTGAATGGATGTGATAAGATGTGAATGGATGTGAATGGATGTGATAAGATGTAAATGGATATGAATGGATGCGATAGGATGTGAATGGATGTGAATGGATGTGATAAGATGTAAATGGGATGTGATAGGATGTGAATGGATGTGATAAGATGAAAAAAAGATGCGATAAGATGTGAATGGGATGTAATAGGATGTGGTGTGATAAAAATGAATGGGGATGAGATGTGAAGTAAATGGATGTGGATGAGAATGATGAGATGAGAATAAGATGAGAGGATATGTGAAAGGGTGAGACGGAAAGTACATGGATGTAAACATGAAAGAATGGATGTGGATGTGGATGTGTATGTGAAACAATGGATGTGGATGTGTATGTAAAAGAATGGATGTGGATGTGTATGTAAAAGAATAGATGTGGATATGTAGGCGAAAGAAGGGATGTGGATGTGTATAAGAAAGAATGGATGTGGATTTGTATGTGAAAGAATGGATATGGATGTGTATGTAAAAGAATGGATGTGGATATGTATGCGAAAGAAGGGATGTGGATGTGTATGTGAAAGAATGGATGTAGATGTGTATGTGAAAGAATGGATGTGGATGTGTATGTCAAAGGATGTGATGTGATATAAATGGATGTGGATGTGTATGTGTATGTGAAAGAATGGATGTGGATGTGGATGTGTATGGATAGATGTGGGTAGTCCTACATGTGAACGATTGGATGGATGTGGATGAATGAGATGAGATGTGTATGAATGAGACATGATGTGGATAGATGTGATGTGATGTAATGTGGATAGAATGTATGGGATGGGATGGTGATGAGAATGAATGTAATGGATATGAATGAATGTGATGTGATGGATGTAAATGGATGTGATGTAAATGAATGTGATGGATGTGAATAGACATGATGTGATGTGAATCGAGATGTGAATGAATAAGATGTGATGGATGTAAATGGATGTGATGTAAATGAATGTGATGGACGTGAATAGACGGATGTGATGTGAATCGAGATGTGAATGAATAAGATGTGATCTCATGTGAATCAGGATGTGAACGAATGAGATGTGATGACATGTGAATCGGAATGTGAATAAATAATATGGGATGTAAATGGAGGAGATGTGAATCAGGATGTGAATGGAGGAGATGTGAATCAGGATGTGAATGAATGAGATGTGATATGAAATGGATGTAATGAGATGTGATGTAAATTGGGATAGATGTGAATGGATGATATGTGATGTGAATGAATATGATGTGATGAGATGTGGATATGGGTAGATGCGAGTGGATGAGATCTGATGATGTGATGTGAAATGGATGTAATGAGATGTGATGTAAATTGCACTTTTAGTGAGAGGTGGTACCTGACATATGCAGAAAAAGGCAAACCAGAGAGCTACAAAAATTGGTGGTTCTCACTCAACTTGAAGAATTTGATCAAACCCTTCTAGGATATGTTGGAGCAATGTGTTATGAAGCCAATAAATGCATAAACATCAAATTTGAACAAGATTTGAAGAAATTAGAGCAAGATCTTTGACTGGTTCTCTGGCGAGAAAAAAAACCAGAAAATTTTTTGTGAAGAAGTATCATTTGTTTTTACCTTGATCGAGTATACATTGTTGATGAAGCATTGTGGGATCTAAAATCACATATATTGCAATCATTTGATGTGATTTGGAGAGATTTGGAGCATTACAGGTACTTCATACATTGTGTTCAAAGGGGTGCATCTACTACCTTGCAAACATGGGAGATGGTCCGGTCGAACTAACTTCCAAGTGTGGAAGTTTCGAATGAAGAGTTTTTTGAAAGGCAAAGGATTGTGGAGCCTTGTATCGGATGAAGAGCCGGAGCCATTTCTACCTCCTCAACCAAATAATGCTCAGTTGGTGGCTCACAAGCAATGGGTAGAGCGGTCTTCGAAAGTGTTGCATTACTTTTCAATATGTGTAACAGATGCCTTGCTTATTCACATCCAAGATGCAAATACACCGAAAGAAGCATGGGATATATTGTGCCGAATGTATGAGACAGACACTGGTGCAAGGAAGATACAACTAAAGCAACAGATTCACAGTGTAATACAAAGGAATAGGAGTATACATGAGTATGTTCAGGAAATCAAGGGTTATGCAGATTCACTATCATCAATTCATGCCCCAATGGATGATGATGATTTGGTTGCTCTCACATTGCGTGGTTAAAGCCGGGAGTACAAATCTTTTGATACTTCCATCTCAGTAAGGTTGGGAGGAATGCCAGACTTTAATGAGCTTGTGTCATTGCTCATTGTGGAAGAATTAAAGCTTGGACTTGGTGGTATGAATATTACAGGTGGTGCATCCTCATCCAGTAATGATGAGCATGCAAGGAATCAGGCTTTTTACTCATCTAGAGGCTCTCAAGGCAGGGGGAGATTTGCCCCTCGAGGCCGTGGAGGACGTGGTTGGAATGACAGGTCTACTCAACCACAATCAAATCAGAATTTTCAGAATTCACAGTCATCATTTGGATCACGTGGAGGTCGTGGATTTCAATCCCATAGGGGGAGAGTTGGAACATGTGCTCGTGGTAGAGGACGATGGCAAGGTCCTCAACAAAATTTGAATGGGATTGAATGTCACTATTGTGGCAAACTTGGACATATGGCAAAAGATTGTTACAAAAAGCAGAATGAGGTCAGGAATGGAAGACCACAACATGGAAATTATGCATCTACTAGTAACAATGATGGGAGTTCAAATCATCTTTTTGCAATGAAGCACATTATGGGGACAATGGATTCTCAGAATGCTGGAGATGAGTCATAGTATATGGATTCGGGTGCCTCAAACCACATGACATGTCATGGTGAGTGGTTTGAGAAGATGCAACCATTGGGTACAAATGGTTATGTGGTCACAGGAGATGATACTCAGCATCTTATAACACATGTTGGCAGTGTGCCTTTGAGGATGCATGATGGAAATGTGAAGAATATGTCAGAAGTGCTATATGTACCATCCATTACAAAGAATTTGGCATCAGTAGGCCAAATGGTTGAGCAGGGACTACAAGTAAAATCTGCCCTGGGCGCTAATTACCAATCCAAACATACTCTGATTGTGACCAAACTTTGCAAGCATGTGGCTGTTTTGTGGAAGACTTTAAGCATGGCTGCAGATTGATTGCCAAAGGTAAAAAGGAAGGAAGGTTTCAAACTAGATGCAGGCATACCAGAATTGAGCTCAGCCATGTTTTCAAAGAGCAATGGGATTGTGCAGGATTGGACATGTCAATATACAGAGATTAAAGAACATGCAAACAAGAGGCATTGTCAGTGGATTGCCTAGATTCAAATATGATGGACATATGCATGTTTGTGAAGCCTGTCAGTTTGAAAAGCAGGCAAGGTTGAGGTTTCCTAGAGAAGGAAATATGAGTTGCAAGCCACTTGAGATCATACATAGTGATGTATGGGGTCCTGCACAAAATCCATCTATCAAAGGCAGTTTATACTATGTGACATTCATAGATGATTTTAGCAGGATGACATGGATATACTTTCTGAGAGAGAAGAGTGAAGTGTTGGAAAAGTTCATGGATTTCAAAGCTCTTGCAGAAAAGCAATATGGCTGTTGGATTAAATGTTTGAGAACAGATGGAGGTGGTGAATACACCTCAAAAGCTTTTGAGCATTTCTTGAGGAAGCATGACAGTTGACTTGCAGGTATACACCTCAGCAGAATGGTGTGGCTGAGAGAAAGAATAGAGTAATATGTGAAGTGGCAAGGGCAATGCTCAATGAAAAGAGCATGCCAGATTACTATTGGGCAGAAGCATGTGCTACTGCAGTGTATATTTTGAACAAAACACCTACAGCAGCCATTCATGGAAGCACTCCAGAGATGCGGCTTACAGGTTACAGGCCAAACATTGGACATCTCAAAGTTTTTGGATGCATAGCTTATGTACATGTGCCTGACGAAAGAAGAAGGAAGTTGGATCCTAAGGCCGAGAAATGTGTATTTGTTGGATATGCACAGGATCAAAAGGCATACAAATGTTATAACCCTCAAACTAGACAAGTGGTCGTCTCACGAGATGTGGTGTTTGATGAGCTTGCTAGTTGGTACAAAGCAAAAGATGAGGGAGTCATTGAGTCACTTGAGGCAAATGTGCCTGTGAACTTGCCACAAGCAAGTTCTAGTTCTACTACTATGTCTGGGCCAGCAGTAGCAGAAGTTGAGAGTAGCAGTGTACGTCCATGGTCAGGATGTTTGAGGCATGAGAGTGTGAGCACTGGGAGTAATGCTATGGATAAAGGAAAGAAGAAGGTCGAAGGAATTGGAATCACAGGTTATGAGTCATCTAATTCAGAGAGTTTGGATGAGGAGCTTGGCATACCTATTTTACGCACACCTGGTGCTAGGCAGGACAGATATGTGCCACCACATGCTAGAGTTACAGGTGTACAGAGTGACCCGCATGCATCGCGGAGATCCCAGAGAGTCAGATATCCAGTTGACAGATTGACATATCGAGATTTTGCTATGCACTATGCATACATGACATCTATGGTGAAGCATGTGGAACCTACATGCTATACAGAGGCTATTGGAGAGCATGTATGGGAGAAAGCCATGGATGAAGAGATGGATGCTTTGGACAAAAATAATACATGGAAATTGGTTGAGCTACCGCAAGGAAAGAATGCAATTGGTTGCAAATGGGTGTATAAGGTCAACAAGTGCAAGTCAGATGGCAGCCTAGAGAGACATAAAGCAAGGCTGGTCGCTAAAGGATATGCACAAACTTATGGTCTTGATTATGATGAAACTTTCAGCCCAGTGGCTAAGATGGCTACTGTGAGGTCTATCATTGCACTAGCAGCACAAAAAGGTTGGGCTTTACATCAAATGGATGTAAAAAATGCTTTCTTGAATGGTGAACTACAAGAAGAGGTGTACATGAAACAGCCAGAAGGATATGTACATCCAGAATATCCTACTTTTGTTTGCAGGTTAAAGAAAGAAATATATGGTTTGAAGCAAGCACCTCGTGCTTGGAGTGACAAGATCAGCAGATATCTTGTCAGTATTGGATTTGTGGTTGGAAATGCAGATTCTTCACTTTATGTGAAGAAGACACATGATGGTATCGTGAGATAGTCATTTATGTTGATGATTTGATTATCACAGGTGATTGTGGGCAAGGCATTGATGAGGTTAAGGCCTCTTTATGCAAACAGTTTGATATGAAAGACCTTGGTGATTTAAGGTTCTTTCTTGGCATTGAGGTGATAAGAACAAGCAAGGGTATATGGCTGGTGCAAAGGCAATATGCACTTGACATGCTGGCAAAGTATGGTATGACAGCATGCAAACCAATGTTGACGCCATTAGAGCAAAACATGAAGCTTAGGGCTGATTTGGGTGATGAGCTTGATGATATCACCATGTACAGAAAAATTATTGGTAGCCTTATCTACATGACCATTACGAGGCCAGATCTCAGCTATGCAGTTGGTTTGGTAAGTCAGTTTATGCAGAGTCCTCGTAAAGCTCACTTGGATGCTGTGAGACGATACGTCAAAACTACCGTGCATTATGGTCTTTTCTATGAGGCAGGAAAAGACATGCATGTCTATGGATATACAGATGCAGATTGGGCCGGTAGTGCATATGACAGGAGGTCTACCAGTGGCTATGTTTTCAGCCTTGGTAGTGGAGCTGCGAGTTGGAGCAGTAAAAAGCAACCTACAATTGCTTTATCTACCACAGAGGCCGAGTATCGTGGAGCAGCCATAGCTGCATGTGAGGCTATGTGGTTGAAGAAGTTGCTAGACAATGTCAGGTTACAGAGTGATATGAGAGTTGTCATTCATTGTAACAACATGAGTAGTATTCAGCTTGCTAGCAACCCAATTTATCATGCCAGGACCAAACATATTGAGGTCCACTATCATTTCATCAGAGAGAAAGTGCTAGATGGGCAAGTTGATTTGACATATGTACAGACAGATGAGCAGGTTGCAGATATCTTTACCAAAGCACTTGGTAAGGATAAGTTCGAGTATTTCCGTACTAGATTGGGAGTCCTAGAGATGGACATTTCAAGCTTGAGGGGGAGTGTTGAAATGTCAAGCTCGTATACAGCTGGAGGATAGCACATGGGTGCTGACAGAGTGACAGTATGGTAGATGGATATCGTGTGGTGTGTTTATGACTGTGTCCAGCTGGTCATGTGTGGTGTGGACATTACAGTAGGTTTACTTTGTAGTGTGGACATAACACTATGTTGTGTTCTCTTTTGTGTGTGTGAGAGAGATGATGACTATGGCTTCCCTTCTTCTTCTGTTTTTTTATCATGAAGCGCTAGGTGACCTGCGACGAAGGATCCTAGAGGGTGCTGACCATACGGTGCTCGGGCTCTGGGTCGCCAAAGATACCCACACGTGCGTCTAGGAAGATATTGAAACAAGGAGTAAGAGTTGTTTTATGAAACCGGGCATGGATCTGGTTGATTGACCTTGCTGGTCCTCAACGGATGAGTCCATGAATCTTTTATATAGATATGTTGGTTGATCTTACTGATCTTCAACGGAGATTCCATTTTGATTTTTATAAAGTGAATATATTGCCGATTACTATGAGCTAGGAACTATCAAAAAGGCCCCAGGTGGTGAGCATTCTAGTTACCAATGATGCCATAGGTACACCGATGAAGGAATGATTGGAAATGAGAATTCAACCAGATATTTTGGAGGATTATGATCAGTGATACTATGGTTTCATTAAAAGATTGTTTTAAAGTCAGCTGAATCTGTGAAAAAGGCAATTTCATATTGGGTGTGTAAGTGGTGTGACTAGCTTTAAGTTTGCATGAATATCCGGCTAGGGGTCCTGGGAACTCTTTTCCCTGGTACCCGGGACAAAACCTAATCAAATTCCTAATTGGATCACTACAGTGGCTGGGCGGTTGGCTAACCCATGGAACTGGCTGAACTGATGGATCCCTAAAATGAGATTAAATACTTCTATGGTACGATAGATGAAGTAAATCCCAGGTAGAAATTGTTCTATGGAAAAGAATCAAGGGCTGTGCCTCTCAATGAGGAAAAAAGCGTTGGTCTCTATGATCCAAGTGCAAGTCTTTTCCTTGATCTGACCATGGGACTTACGGGTTTGGTCAGATCAGTTCAGTTAGTTAAGGCTTTTGACTACGTTAGAGTAAAAATATCCGTGGAGGAATTGCCCATGCTTTCCAGGCGAGGGAAGTTTTTCTGGGTTTGGTTTTGGAAGAATCGAGGGATTAGCCTCTTGTCCGGATATCCATGGGCGAGGCCCCGAGTGAGGGACCCTGCCTCGCACAAGAAGTGCTACTCCCACTGCTAGCACCCCCGAATTTGTTGCGCGAAGGAGGCAAGGATCTTCAGCTGGCTGGTATTAGAGCGAATTGGCTAAAATGGATCAACCGAGAAACCAGAAATGTCATAAATAGGTAGTTAGGTCTTCAAATGGAAGTACTGCAATTGTATGGAATCCTTGACTTGCTTGAGGCCTAGACATGATAGTATTTACCTTATAATTCCAAGGACCGTGTGACTACCCGTATATATCGAGGTATAACTGCAGCTCTTTACTGGCAGTATATACGAGTAAATCTAAGACCTTGAAATTATAACTGCAGCTCTTTACTGGTAGTATATACGAGTAAATCTAAGACCTTGAAATTATAAGGCAAAATGCTATCCAGATGATGAATTCGAATGTGGTTTATTTGATTTTCAAATTTTGGTTGAGAACTGATGAGTTGATTTGGATGCTGATAGAAAAATGATGATTCTTGAATTTTGGTTGAAAAGCGATAAGCTAAGCAAAACCACAATGAGGATGAATAGGATGAGTCCCTGTGTGATGATGTTCATAACTGGAATGATGATAATGACTCCACCAAATCACTATTATTATGTTGGACAGATTGCTACTTTTAACACTTGACCCAGTGGATCAAGTTAAGGGATGACAAATTAAAAACCTGTATAATTGAAATTCCCATGGAGGAATGTTCGGATAGAAATTTCGGTCTAATGGTGGACCATTATTGTGTTAAGGATATGAATGATATGATTTGAATGAATTATCTTATGATGAGTTCTATATAAGGGATCTTTATCCCAGGATTCTGATGGGTTGAATAGACTATAAGGAACCCCAGAATCAATTGGATCTTCAGAGAAAGAGTTGTCCTCTAGTTTGGGAGATGAGGACATCGCGCGTTTTTTAAGTGCGGTAGGTTGTAAGATTCCTCCCTCCAGCTTTTGAGGTGTACAGGTGTAAGAACCTCCCCTTCTGATCTTCTTCCCCTCTCTGAAATAAAAGAAAGATCATGTTTTACCCTATTTTGGTCTGGAGAGAGAAAATGTCTAGAGGGAGGTAATCTAAAATTGAGATATTTTTGGATATAAAACTCCTCCTAGTGTCTAAAATGGTTTCCCCTGAAACAGAAATTCAAAATGAACTTTCCAATGTGCAATTGGAATTAATTGAAAATAGGTATAAAGGACCTTAGCCTAAGGGTCTAGATTTTTAGAAATTTTTGGATTATGGTCTAATTAAGGTTCCTATGGGCCAATAGGATCAATCCAAGTGTGGGGAGGAGATAAATTCAATTTATAAAAGAAAAATACCCAAAAATGAGTAAATGCCCACATAAGATGAAGAGTTGACTGAGTACTGCTGAAAGAACGGTAGAGGAGGAGGAGACACACACACAAGAGCAAACCCTAATGTATATTGTAAACCCTAACCATAGAGGGAAGCCATGTCCACTCTCACACAAAGCATAATGCACTAATCCATAATCCACACAACACACAATGAGTTGTGTCCACACTCTACTAACCCTAGCTAATGTCCACACACTATGACCAGCTGGACACACGGTCATTTATGTCTCACACATGTTCCTACCTAATCTGCCAGCACATAGCATAGCTGGCTCACACTGACATCGAGCTTGAATCTCAACAGCCCCTCTCAAGCTCATGATGTACTGCCGATGAAGATGTAGATGAGCTTGGGATATCAAGACTCTCAACACTCCCCCTCAAGCTCATCCCATGTACTCCCAACATAGTCCGGAAGTACTCAAACTTCTCCCTGCTAAGTGGCTTCGTAAAGATATCAGCCACCTGCTCATCAGTCTTCACATACTGAAGATCAACTGTACCATCCAGCACCTTTTCTCTGATAAAGTGATAATGGACCTCTATGTGTTTGGTCCTCGCATGAAACACTGGATTCTTTGCCAACTGTATACTGCTCATGTTGTCACAATGAATGACAACTTTCCCATCAAGAGGCTCACATAAATCTACCAAGAGACTTTTTAACCATATAGCCTCGCAAGTAGCAATGGCTGCTCCTCTGTACTCAGCCTCTGTACTGGATAAAGCAACTGTAGGTTGCTTTTTGCTACTCCAACTCACCACAGCACTTCCAAGTGTAAAAGCATATCCACTAGTAGACCTCCTGTCATATGCGCTACCTGCCCAATCAGCATCTGTGTAGCCATGTATGTCCAAGCTTTTACCACTCTCATAAAATAAACCATAATGTGCTGTGGTCTTCACATATCTCATGATGCGTCTCACTGCATCCAAATGTGGTTTCCTGGGGCTCTGCATAAACTGGCTCACTAGCCCCACTGCATAACTCAAATCTGGGCGTGTGATAGTCATGTATATGAGACTACCAACCATCTTCCTGTACATAGAAGGATCATCCAATTCCTCGCCATAATCAGCCCGCAACTTCACATTTTGCTCCAATGGTGTACTCATAGGCTTACACCCTGTCATGCCATACTTTGCCAACATATCCAATGCATATTGGCGCTGTACTAACCAAGTACCTGCATGATCTTTCACCACTTCAATGCCAAGGAAGTATCTCAACTCACCAAGATCTTTCATGTCAAATTGCCCACTCAAAGCTTTCTTGACATGCATCACATCTGCACCATGATCACCTGTGATAATCAAGTCATCCACATAGATGACTAGTAAAACAATCCCATGCTGTGTCTTCTTCACATAGAGTGAAGAATCTACTGTAGAAATCTGAAAACCAAGTGAGATAAGATATCTGCTCATCTTATCACTCCAAGCACGAGGTGCTTGCTTTAGACCATACAATGCCTTTTTCAACCTGCAAACGTGAGTGGGATATCTATGGTGTACATACCCTTCTGGCTGTGCCATGTACACTTCCTCTTGTAGATCTCCATTCAAAAATGCATTCTTTACATCCATCTGATGCATTTCCCAGCCATTAGCTGCAACCATAGCAATGACTGCTCTCACTGTGCCCATCTTAGCCACTGGACTAAACGTCTCATCATAATCCAAACCTTGGGTCTGTGCATAACCCTTTGCTACCAATCTAGCTTTATGTCTCTCAATAGAACCATCAGATTTGCACTTTACTTTGTAAACCCATTTACATCCAATAACATTCTTATCCTTTGGTAGTGCAACCAAGTCCCATGTATCATTATGGACCAATGCGTCCATCTCTACATCCATTGCTTTCTCCCATACATGCTCTCCAATAGCCTCTGTATAGCATGTAGGTTCCACATGCTTCACCATAGATGTCATGTATGCATAGTGCATAGCAAAATCTCTATATGTCAATCTGTCAACAGGATATCTGACTCTCTGGGATCTCCGCAATGCATGCGGGTCACTCTGTACACCTGTAACTCTAGCATGTGGTGGCACATATCTGTCCTGCCTAGCACCAGGTGTGCGTAAAACAGGTATGCCTAGCTCTTCATCCAAGCTCTCAGAACTAGATGACTCATAACCTATGATTCCAATTCCTTCGACTTTCTTTTTGCCTTTATCCATAGCACTACTCCCAGTGCTCACACTCTCATGCCTCAAACGTCCTGACCATGGACGTACACTGCTACTCTCAGCTTCTGCTGCTGCTGGCCCAGACATAGTAGTAGAACTAGAACTTGCTTGTGGTGGCAAGTTCACATGTACATCAGCCTCAAGTGACTCAATAACACCCTCATCTTTTGCTTTATACTAACTAGCAAGCTCATCAAACACCACATCACGTGAGATGACCACTTGTCTAGTTTGAGGGTTATAACATTTGTAGGCTTTTTGATCCTGTGCATATCCAACAAATACACATTTCTCTGCTTTAGGATCCAACTTCCTTCTTCTTTCATCAGGCACATGCACATAAGCTATGCATCCAAAAACTTTAAGATGTCCAATGTCTGGCCTGTAACCTGTGAGCCGCATCTCTGGCGTGCTTCCATGAATGGCTACTGTAGGTGTTTTGTTCAGTATATACACTGCAGTAGCACATGCTTCTGCCCAATAGTAATCTGGCATGCTCTTTTCATTAAGCATTGCCCTTGCCACTTCACATATAACTCTATTCTTTCTCTCACCCACACCATTCTGCTGAGGTGTATACCTGCAAGTCAATTGTCTCCTTATTCCATGCTTCCTCAAGAAATGCTCAAAAGCCTTTGAGGTGTATTCACCACCTCCATCTATCCTCAGACATTTAATCCAACAGCCATACTGCTTTTCTGCAAAAGCTTTGAAATCCATGAATTTTTCCAACACTTCACTCTTCTCTTTCAGAAAGTATATCCATGTCATCTTGCTGAAATCATCTATGAATGTAACATAGTATAAACTGCCTTTGATAGATGGGTTTTGTGCAGGACCCCATACATCACTGTGTACTATCTCAAGTGGCCTGTTACTCATATTTCCTTCTCTAGGAAATCTCAATCTTGCCTGCTTCCCAAACTGACAGGCTTCACAAACATGCATATGTCCATCATATTTGGACCTAGGCAAACCATTGACAATGCCTCTTGTTTGCATGTTCTTTAATCTCTGTATATTGACATGGCCAATCCTCTTGTGCCACATATCAATATCCTGTACCACATTCCTGCTCTTTGAGAACATGGCTGATTTTAGCTCAGAAATTCCAGCATCCAGCTTAAACAGTCTTCCTTCTTTCTTGCCTTTAGCAATCACTCTACATCCATGTTTGAAGTCTTCAACGAAGCATCCATGCTCATTGAATCTAACCTGTAATCCCTGTTCTACCATTTGACCAACTGAGGCCAAGCTTTTAGTGATCGAAGGCACATACAGCACATCTGACATAGACTTTGTCTGACCATTATGCATGACCAATGGTACACTTCCAACATGTGTAATGACATGCTGGGTATCATCACCTGTTTCCACATAGCCTTTGACTTCCATTGGCTTCATGTGCTCAAACCATTCACCATGACATGTCATATGGTTTGATGCTCCTGAGTCCATATACCATGTATCATCATTCTCAGCATTTGTTGTCATAGAACCCACAACATGCTTCATGGCAAACAAATGATTTGCAGTTCCATCATTGCTACTTGATGCATAGTTGCCACCATGTTGTGCATAGTTTCCACCATAATGACCACCACGTTGTGCTCTTCCCCCTCTCAAATCATTCTGTTTGCGGAAACACTCTCTCGCCATATGACCATATTTGCCACAATAATGGCATTCCACATCTTGCATAGAATTTTGTTGGCCTTGCCAACGTCCTCGACCACGGGGGGTACTTCTGCCTCGCTGAGGTGCATAACCACGACCACCTCGAGCACCATAAGAAGGCTGAAAATTCTGTTGTGGAGGTCTATCTTGCCATCCACGACCATTACCACCACGTCCACGTGATGCAAATCTCCCCCTGCCTCTAAAGCCTCTCTGCGAGTAGAAAGCCTGATTTTTGCCATCATCATGGCTAGTAGATGCATCCAGAAATGAATCACTGAGCTTGATTTCCTCAACCAATAAGAGTGAAACCAACTCATCAAAGTCGGGTAAACCTGTACTCCTCACTGAGATAGATGTATCAAAGGATTTGTATTCCTTGCCAAGACCACGCAAGGTAATATCCACCAAATCATCATCAGGCATGGGGGCATTTATTGTGGCCAATGCATCTGCAAACTTCTTGATTTCTTGCACATAATCATGTATGCTCCTTTTATTCCTTTTCACATTGTGTATCTGCTGTCGCAATTGAGACTTGTGAGCACTCGTATCTGTATCAAACATTTTGACCAAAGTATCCCATGCATCTTTGGGATTCTCAGCATCCTGAATGTGTATGAGCATAGCATCAGAAATGCATATAGACAAATAATGCAGCACTTTGAATGCTCTCTCTGACCATTGCTTATGAGCAATAAGCTGCTGCTGTGTAGGTTGCCGAGGTAGCTCAGGCTCTGGCTCAGCACCTGTAATGAGATTCCAAAATCCTTTCCCTTTCAAGAAACTCTTTATCCTGTACTTCCATGCCTGGAAGTTCTTCCTATCCAGCTTTTCACCAACAATCTGAACTGGATTGTCCGACATGTTGCTCAATGCATACACCTTCCGCACACTTCAAATCTGTAAATGAGCCTTCCTCAGCTCAACCACACTCCAATGAATGTTCCAGATACTCCAAGGTAGCCAACAAACTCCAAATTTGATGTAGGAAATCAACCTGTAATCATCCAAGATGAACTGACTCATGCAGTGCGGGATACCCTGAATTGACACGCCTTCCAAGACTCCAAATCGCAATGTAATGGTGCAATCAAGTCTAGGAAACTTGCATTGACACCTAATGAACCTCAATGTTGAGTATCAACTCCATCTGACATGTGTAATTATCAATTTTTGAAAACCCCTTTTTCTGTTTTTGGAAAAACCAGAAAAACCAGAAAAACCAGTAATGATTTGGCTCTAATTTCTTCAATATTTGACCAAATTGAGCAACCAGGCATTCATTGGCTTAGCAATAGTGTCCATCAACTCCATTTAAGCGGAATTTGTCCAATTGTAAAACACCAAAGATTAATTGCTCGATTAAAATGCTCTGTTTCTCTGCAACCAGTGGACAGCCTGTTTTAATCAGCTCATTCCCAGCCCAATTAAGCATCATTGACCAAACAAATCACATAGCCCTCTTCTCCAAGGTGTAAAGCATCCAATTGCTAAGGAAGTTGTGGAAGGGACCAAGCACCCAATGAGAAATTGACCTCCTCGTAGGCAAAAAACCAGAAATCTGCCCTGTTTTCACTCTGTGAGCTGCGCCGCCTGCAATTAGGGGATTTGGGAGGCTTTGTGATGCTAATTGAAGATGGTTTTAAGTCCCCAAGAGACCTAGGCATGTGTGTGATCCACCAATGGTTCAATTTTTGCCAAAATCTCACTCCAAATGCATCAATTTTGGGCTTCCTCTTCTCTGTTTTGTGAGAGCTCAAAAAACCAGTAATTTCACTCAATTAAATGCATGTAAATTGCTCCAAATTTTGTTCAAGGCTTGCACATGGGTTGCCAATACATCCCTCTTTGTCAAATACATATGTCTTTTGCCAGAATCACGCATATTTCCACCATACATCAATGTTGCCAAGCTTTAATGGAAAGCTTCATGTTCCTACCTAATCTGCCAGCACATAGCATAGCTGGCTCACACTGACATCGAGCTTGAATCTCAACAAGTACAAGGTTTATTAGTAAAAAACTATGAATATTACTAAAAAAAAGAGATATTTTGGGTATAATGATACATTTTTGACACCTTGGTAAGGAGAAGGGGGCTCTTCAAGGAGGTGCCTATTTCACATGTGTGGAGGAGTTTTAAACTAAAAAATAATAAGACATTTTTATCTCTCCTCTCTCCTGGATCAAACCAAATAAAAAAGGGAGCTAAACTGGTCCAAATCTTGTCCTGGTTCAGCCAAACTGAACCTGGAAAATTCTAGAAACTAGTTGGACTTGGTTAGAGGCCTCCCTCACCTATATATAGATCCTTAGCCCTTTGTAAAAAAATATGTGAACTATACCATGCTAGTATTATACTGAAATAATTATATTTTCTATTATCCTCTAAAAATCCTCTATAATTTGGAGAGAATGGAATTTCTCTCTTTCTCTCTCTTCAACCTTCTTTGGAGTCTTCATCAACATACTAAACCAATTGATTTGGGGGCCTCTCCTTAGACTTAAGAATCAAGCAAAATAAGAGGTAAAGTGTGATTTATGGTCTTTTTCTTAATCTCTAAATGTTTCTCACTTCTCAACCCCTCTCAAGCTTGAGAAGTATTCAATTGAATGTATCTTTAATGCAATTGAAGCTCTCTAATGGATTTTAGTGATTAAACGCATAAAGTTTTCATTTATGCTTAAATTAAAATGTTTTTTTTAAGCATATCTCTCTCTCCCCCAAAGAATGGTCATTCCTATGACCTATTCTATATTCAATTAATGCTTCTCATGGAGAAATTATCTATTCACAAATCAAACTCTAGGCTAGTGAAGCTAGAGGTTTAAGAAAACGATTTTTATACTTATATGCTTGAAAAATATGGTAATATTATGGGATAAATCCATAAATTGGATTTAATGCTAAAAGATAGTTATACTATCATAATTATTTTACTATGTCTTATTCTTTTCATAAAAGTTAAAAATTGCCAGTAATAGCAGTGGAGCTATGGTAAACTTTTTAAGAAATTGATGCATAATTCATTATTATGTATAACGTGAAAAGAGGACTTCCTATCATATTCTAGGATTGAATATCCTAGGTTAAAAGAATGGTTTTTGTCACATTCAATGAAAAACTAATTTTTAAATAATTAAGAAATGAGAAAATTATGGTAATTATATTAAATGGTAAAAGAGGAAGTCCTATGACATTTGGAACTCAATCATATAGATGGGAAAAGAGAAATTCCTAGCATATTGAAATTATTGGATATTTTATTTAAATTTAAAGATGAATTTTAGATAAATTTATTTTATCTATGAGAAATATTTAAATGGTAGAAGAGGAGTTCCTATGACATTTGGAATTCAATCATTTAGATGGGAAAAGAGAAATTCCTAACATATTGAATTAATGGATATTTTATTTTGGATAAATTTATTTTATGAGAAATATTTGATGTGATAAAAGAGGAATTCCCATGATAATTGAGGTCCAAGAAATTAAATGAGAAAAAGAGAAATTTTTAGTATAATTCAATTTATGATTATTTATCAAAAGTGAAAATATGCGTAGAATTGATTTTTGTAAATCCCATGAAGTCTTCTATTCCAAAAGAGGAATATTGAATATAATTCATTTGAGAAATTGAGAAAGAATATGGAAATAGTCGTCAAGAAAAAGAACTTTTATTTAGGCCAAGCAATTGGTAGAAATTTAGAAAAAGTCCCATTATCGGTATCAAAGTAGTAAAAACTACTAAATGGGAATAGGATGTGAATGGATGTGATAAGATGTAAATGGGATGCGATAAGATGTGAATGGATGTGATAAGATGTAAATGGGATGTAATAGGATGTGAATGGATGTGATAAGATGTAAATGGGATGCGATAAGATGTAAATGGGATGCGATAGGATGTGAATGGATGTGATAAGATGAAAATAAGATGCGATAAGATGTGAATGGGATGTGATAGGATGTGGTGTGATGAAAATGAATGGGGATGAGATGTGAAGTAAATGGATGTGGATGAGATGTGAATGGGATGTGAATGGGATGTGATAGGATGTGGTGTGATGAAAATGAATGAGGATGAGATGTGAAGTAAATGGATGTGGATGAGAATGATGAGATGAGAATAAGATGAGAGGATATGTGAAAGAGTGAGACGGGAAGTACATGGATGTGGATGTGTATGTGTATGTGAAAGAATAGCTATGAATGTGTATGTAAAAGAATGGATGTGGATGTGTGTGTGAAAGAATGGATGTGGATGTGTATGTGAAAAAATGGATGTGGATGTGTATGTAAAAGAATGGATGTGGATGTGTATGTGAAAGAATGGATGTGGATGTGTATGTGAAAGAATGGATGTGGATATGTATGCAAAAGAAGGGATGTGGATGTGTATGTGTGAAAGAATAAATGTGGATGTGTATGTAAAAGAATGGATGTGGATATGTATGCGAAAGAATGGATGTGTATGTGGATATGTATGCGAAAGAATGTATGTGTATGTGGATATGTATGCGAAAGAAGGGATGTGGATGTGTATGTGTGAAAGAATGGATGTGGATGTGTATGTGAAAGGATGTGATGTGATATAAAGGGATGTGGATGTGTATGTGGATGTGTATGTGAAAGGATGTGATGTGATATAAAGGGATGTGGATGTGTATGTGAAAGAATGGATGTGGATGTGGATGTGTATGGATAGATGTGGGCCGTACATGTGAACGATTGGATGGATGTTGATGAATGAGATGAGATGTATATGAATGAGACATGATGTGGATAGATGTGATGTGATGTAATGTGGATAGAATGTATGGGATGGGATGGTGAGTGATGAGAATGAATGTGATGGATATGAATGAATGTGATGTGATGGATGTAAATGGATGTGATGTAAATGAATGTGATGGACGTGAATAGATGTGATGTGATGTGATGAATGTGATGTGATGTGATGTGAATCGGGATGTGAATGAATAAGATGTGATGTCATGTGAATCAGGATGTGAATGAGTGAGATGTGATGACATGTGAATCGGGATGTGAATGAATAATATGTGATGTGAATGGATGAGATGTGAATTGGGATGTGAATGAATGAGATGTGATGTGAAATGGATGTGATGAGATGTGATGTAAATTGGGATAGATGTGAATGGATGATATGTGATGTGAATGAATATGATGTGGATATGGGTAGATGCGAGTGGATGAGATCTAATATGATGTGATGAGATGTGGATATGGGTAGATACGAGTGGATGAGATCTGATGAGGATAAATGAAGAAAGATGTGATGAGATGAAAAATGATGTGATGAGAATGGGAATACGTATGAAATGAATGTGGATTGATGTGGAACAATGTGGAAAGACGAGAGTTCGTTATAGAAACTGTATTTATGATCTGTTTTTAAATGACTATTTTATGTCAAGAATGCTGGGGAAGCATTTTGACCGTCTTGTGAATGAGGTCGTGGAGACCTAGCTGATAAAGTTGCAACAACAGCTGACGGAGAGTCGGAGGATGTCTCGCGTAGCAAGGTTGGCTGAGGTCTTGACCAACCTCGGTTTGATTTAAATGGTGAGCTTCCGGTACAGTGGATGAGAGACCAATGAAGCAGCCTATGAGTGAAGCGGTAGGTGACCTGCGAAGGATCCTAGAGGGTGCTGACCATACGGTGCTCGGGCTCTGGGTCGCCAAAGATACCCAGACATGCGTCGAGGTTGATTGACCTTGCTGGTCCTCAATGGATGAGTCCATGGCTCTTTTATATGGATATGTTGGTTGATCTTGCTGATCTTCAACGGAGATTCCATTTTGATTTTTATCAAGTGAATATATTGCCGAGTACTATGAGCTAGGAACTATCGAAAAGGCCCTTGAGTGGACAGGTGGTGAGCGTTCTAGTTACCAACGATGCTATAGGTACACCGATGAAGAAATGATTGGAAATGAGAACTCAACCGGATATTTTGGAGGATTATGATCAGTGATACTATGGTTTCATTAAAAGATTGTTTTAACGTCACCTAAATCGGTGAAAAAGGCAATTTCATATTGGGTGTGTAAGTGGTGTGGCTAGCTTTAAGTTTGCATGCATATCCAGCTAGGGGGGCTGGGAACTCTTTTCCCTGGTATACCGGGGACAAAACCTAATCAAATTCCTAATTGGATCCCATCCTTACAGTGGTTGGGCGACCCATGGGACTGGATGGGGTTAGGCTAAACTGATGGATCCCTAAAATGAGACTCAATTGTGTTATGGTATGATCCAAATTCCTAATTGGATCCCATCCTTATAGTGGTTGGGCGGTTGGCTAGGCGGTTGGCTAACCCATGGGAGTGAATGGGATTAGGCTGAACTAATGGATCCCTAAAATGAGACTCAATTCTGTTATGGTACGATAGATGAAGTAAATCCCAGATATAAATTGTTCTATGGAAAAGAATCAACGGCTGTGCCTCTCAATGAGGAAAAAAGCGTGTCTCTACGATCCAAGTGCAAGTCTTTTTCAAGATCTGACCATGGGACTTACGGGTTCGGTCGGATCAGTTCAGTTAGTTAAGGCTCTTGACTACGTTAGAGTAAAAATATCCATGGAGGAATCACCCGTGCTTTCCGGGTGAGGAAAGTTTTTTCGGGTTCGTCGGTAAGAACCGAGGGATTAGTCTCTTGTTCGGATATCCGTGGGCGAGGCCCCGAGTGAGGGACCCTGCCCCGCGCAAGAAGTGCTACTCCCGCTGCTAGCACCCCCGAATTTGTTGCGCGGAGGAGGCAGGGATCTTTTAAGTTGTACTGAGATCAAAGGAAGTTCTTTGATGTGAATTTAGAATCTCTGTTGTGCTCACAATTCTTCAGGGTAAGCCATGCAGCCTGAAAATCTCCTTGAGGAAGACTCTGGCAACATCCACTACAAAGTAGGTTTCTTTTACTGGAATTAGATGGGCAACCTTGGTTAATCTGTCAACTACCACAAAAATAGAGTTGTAACCTGATTGTACAGACGGTAATCCAATAACAAAATCCATACTGATACATTCCCACTTCATTTGTGGAATGTCTAAAGGGGATGCAGCTTTCGTGGCATCTTAACCCTTTCTGCCTTAACTCTTTGACATGTTAAGCACTAACGTACATGATTGAGTACATCCCTTTTGAGTAGAAGAAGCTCTTCTTTATAGACATGTAGGTCTTTATGAACCCTGGATGTCCAGCTATCGGGCTATCATGGGCTTCCCTCAGAATTTTTCCCTTTGTTTCCTCATCATTAGGAATGCATAGCCGATTATTGTAATACATGCATCCTTCGTCCATTTTGTACCCAAGAACTCGACACTCATTTCTTGAGGAGTCTTGCTTTCCTGCATCAGTAGGGTAGCAATGGGAGCAAAGAATCTGTCCTGCATGATCTTCTCTCTTGTTTCACTGATCAATGGATTTGACACCAATGTTATTGCAAGGAAGGAGGCTTTCCTAATGAGCGCATCGGCTACCACATTTTCTTTCCCTAGTCGGTACTTTATCTCAAACTCAAATTCTTGCAAGGTTTGCATCCACCTTCTTTGACGCATGTTGAGATCACTTTGGGTAAAGATCCACTTCAAACTTTGATGATCTGTCACATCAAGGTGAATCTCTGTCCCAAGAGACAATGTCTCCACAACTTTAAAGCATAAACTACTGAGAGTAACTCCAAGTCATGGACATCATAATTTCTCTCATGCGTTCTGAGTTTTCTGGATTCATAGGCTATTGCATGACCTTCCTGCATAAGTGCACCTCCTAGGGCAAAACCACTGGCATCTGTCACTACCTCAAAGGGTAAGGAAAAACCTAGAAATTTTAGGACAAGGTTGGTTACTAAAGCTGTCTTCAGCTTATTAGAAGCACTCCGACACATAGCGGTCCAATGAAATAGGGTGCTCTTCTTGAGAAGGTTAGTCAAAGGGGATGCTATTTGAGCATACCTGGGTATAAAGATTCTATACCATCCGGTTAATCCCAAGAATCCTCTGACTTCTTTCATTGTTTTGGGCTCTGACTAATCCATGATTTCTTGGATTTTAGCGAGATCGGGAGAAATCCCGTCTTTAGATACTATAAATCCCAAGTATTTGACATGGTCAGTAGAGAAAGTGCACTTGCTCTTCTTTGCGAAGAGTTGGTGCTTCCTTAGGATCTCCAGGACTTTGCGCACATGATCTTCATGATCTGCTGCATTCTTGGAGTATACCAAGATGTCATCAAAGAAGACAAGAACAAATTCATCCAAGTATTCTATGAGAATGTGCTGCATGAGGCGATTAAACGTCGCTAGGGAATTAGTTATTCATCATCCGAACGGCATGATTGTGAAATCATAATGCCCATAGCGAGTATTGAAGGCTGTCTTTGTGATATCTTGTTCCTTGATTCTGATCTGGTAATACCCAGATTTGAGATCTATCTTTGTGAACATTTGGGTTCCACTTAACCGATCTAGAAGTTCATTAATCCTAGGGATAGGATACTTATTTTTTATTGTTAATTAACTGATTTAATCCTCTGTAATCAAAACAGAGTCTTAACGTTCCATCTTTCTTTTTCTGAAAGAGAACGGGTGCACCCCAAGGTGAAACACTAGGTCTTATGAATCCTTGCTCTAGCAGTTGTCTTAATTGCTCCTTAAGTTCTATGGCTTCAGGAACTGGCATTTTGTATGCACGCTGGGCCACTGGAGTTGAGCTCCGGGGGTTAGCTCTATCTCATGATCTACTTCACGAGTCGGAGGCATCTCAGTCAGCTCTTCTGGGAATACATCAGCGTACTCACTTAGCCATTCTAGTTCCATAGCCTTGCATTTTCTTTCTACTGGATTCATTTTAACAACATAGATAGTTTGCCTCTTTCTGAGTCCCTTCAGCAATTTAGAAGCTTTGACTAAAATTGCAGAACTGGGGATCCAAAAATTCTAGTTCCTTGGACTTGATTGTTGTGCAGGTCGAGGAAAGAAATGGTTCCATTGGACAGTGAATGTCAGCCTAATTCTTATGGAGCCAATCCATTCCAAGGATTCTGTCATAGATTCCCAAGGGTAAGACTCTGAACTGGCAGTCTGTCGTATTCCCATCTAGATTAAACTGAATTCAGTCTATCTCATGGTGTGTGAAAAGAATCTTCCCATTGGCCAATTCTACTTGCATAGGTTTCCCTGTTTTTTGATCTAGGACTAACTTACGCAAGCATCCAAGGAAAATAAAAGAATGTTTAGTTCCTGAGTCAATCAAAAGCTTAAAGTGCTTACCTTGTATTCTGCTGGAGTCTAAAGGACTGAGAACTGACAATTTTTCCCTTGATGTTCAATGGCGGCATAAATCTGTCCTCTTTCTTCCTCCACTACATCAGCTATTGTGATAGCTCTGGTTGCTGCTGTCTGGGGTGGGACTTTGTCTCACTGCCTTCCCCAATTTTGAGAGGGGATTTTGATATGAAGGAGTGGGTGGACCTTGGCTTCCTTGGCCCATTGACATAGAAGGAGTTGTGCCCAAAACCTTGACAATCGAAACACCTGTTTTCACTTCCAAGCTCTTCCTTCTGCATCTTGGAAAGAGCCGGAGTTCCTAAAAAAGTGCTCCTAGGAAAAGGTCTTCCTTCATTTCTAAAACTTCTCGTCTCCTAGTTTTGATTGGGACCTTGGTGTCTTTTTGGAGGCGGAAGGTTGGAAGTACTTCTCGGGGTTTGGAACTTTTTGAAGGATGAGGGAGCTGGCTTTGGCGGGACCTTAACAACAAAGGCCTTGGTGAAGTCCTTCACCATCCGCACTACTTCAGCCATGGAAACTGGCTTGGCATTCTTTACCAGGGTATCCAAAGGTTCATTCATTCCCCGAATGAACTTGGCCATCAATTGTTCTTCGTCTAGCGGTGGCAAGTATTTGAGGAGGAGAGCGAACACTTGGTGATATTCTTCAATAGTTTTGCTCCCCTGGGTTAACTCCAAGAATTCATTCATCTTAGTTTCCAAGAAGGCGGGACGACATAATCTCTTCCTTAGGTATGTCTTGAGATCATTCCATGTCTGGGTGTTCCGATCTAGATGGTTTGTCTCACAATGGTTTCTCCATGCTACTCTGGCTGTTTCTACTATCTTCAGCCTTGCAAGAGCCACTTTACTTTTCTCATTGTATCCAGTGACATCGAAGTATTCTTCCATTGCTTCGATCCACTTTTCCATAGCCTCGCCCAGGTTTTCCCCTTCACCCTTGAAGGGACCTGGCTGAGATCTATGAAGGGCTTTGCGAACATCAGGGTCAAGCTCTTCCTCATTCGTGAGAGGATCTGGCTGTCTGCCTACGGTTCGCGTGTCTCATGATTATGCCAAAATGATACACCGTTAAATTTCTATTTGCTTTCATCATCGAGATCCTAACACTTAAGAAGTTCAGAATTAATTACTTCAAACAGGGTAATCGTTCTTACTAGAGATCCACAACATACGTCCGAGAAAACATATCTTATTTCTTTAAACTCGATATCTGATAGTCAAATCACTTAGGTGACTGGAATTTTTTCACAAAACATTCTTTGTTTACATAAAGTTTGCAATATACACATAGAGCAGTTACATGGCTCCAAAAAATCAAAACCTCCGTGGTATATGCATGAGACGGCGATACTGGGGCTATAGACATGCCGTGATACAATTGTTTCCTTATCGCTAAAGGTGCTACAATCTTACTTCTTGGGATAAAACAACTGAGAAGTCTATAAATATTGCAAGAAAGCCTAAAATCTTGAGGTGTGGGGTGATACACGATAACAACGCGAACCACCTTTAGCCTCAACAGGACCATGGCTAAAGAGATTCTTCCTCGGCATCAGGCGCGCTGGTTGTAAGAGGCATGGACATATTGTGCTGCAAACCACTTATGATGTCATCTCTCAGCTGGGTTTGGAAAATATAGCTCCTTGAAATGATAAGAGAGCCTTGCCCTACTCGTTTGAGCTGTAGGCAGAAGATAGGATATGCTCAAAAGCGAAAACAGTCATATCTTGAGTTTGAGTAAGATCAAGGATACCAGATAAACACAGGGCATCCATCTATAAAATCCAATTCATCAATTAAAATTCTTGAATAATGAACTTAATCTGAATGAAAACACAATATATGAATGCTCTTTTCCAAGATTTTATTATAAATTTGTGTCAAATTTGGTCTTTTATTGTTAAGCTTTCAACCTGGCTTTGATACCAACTGTGAGACCCTTGCACCCTCTTCACATGGCCTTCTCTGGGGCGCTCGCAACGGAAGTAGCAGCCTCTCACGTAGGGGAGGGATTTCCAATTGGGGCCTTGCCCCATGGATGTCGGGATAAGAGACTAATCCGTCCTCCAAAACTGAGTCTGGAAAAACTTCCCTTATCGCCCCAGAAAGCACAGGCGATTCCTCCATGAAACTTTTCTAACGAGAATCTTAACTAACGGGTCAAGGCCTTAACTATCCTTTCTATTCTGGTCGAACCCGTAGGTCACGTGGCCAGATCAAGGAAGGGACTTACACTTGGTTCATAGAAATCATCGCTTTTTTCCCCTTAAGCGAGGCACAACCGTTGATTCTTTCCCCTTAAGCGAGGCACAGCCGTTGATTCTTTCCCATAGAACAATAATCTTCCTGCGACTTATTCTAACTAACGTATCTTGAACGTATGTAACTGTATCGTAGGAGTCTACCGATCCAGCCTAACCCCAACCGGCCCATGGGTTAGCCAACCGCCCAACCATTGTATTGGCGGGATCCCTTTTTATAAAAATTTGGTTATGTTTTGTCCCGGGTACTAGGGAAAATAGTTCCTAGGCCCCCTAGCCATCACTCAAGTAAATTACAAAATAGACACACCACTTACACACCCAATATGAAATTACCTTTTTCACAGATTCAATTTTCTTTAAAACATAGTTGGAATGAAACCATAGTATTTCCATCATAATCCTCAAAATTCTAGTCCAATGTTTTACAATCAAAATGTCATCCGGACTCTCCATTGAAGACCACCTAGTCAACCAACAAGATCCAATTTCAAGTTCCAGTTCACTTAGATAATTTCTTTCCAGTCCATCAATATCTTCCTCGACATATGCATGGGTGTCCTAGCACAGCAAGCCCATGCATCGCTTGGTCAAAACCTTCTAGGATCCTCCTTAGGTGTCCTAGCACTTCACTTAGGTACCGCTTCGTCGGCCCTCGCCCATCGTATCGGAAGCGCACCATTTTAACCATACCAAGGCTGGTCAAGACCTTGGCAAGCTTTGCCACCATGGAGAGACGTCCTTCGATGACTCCCCGCTAGATGTTACAACGTAATTCTCCTTAGATTAAACCATAAGCCAAATGCTTCCTCCAACATTCTAGCATAAGACAATCGTTTAGAAAAATAGAGTTTCTATGCAAGTAAGAATTTCCACAAGACTCTTTTTCTCAATATCCAGACTTTCTTACTGAAAATCACAATTCTAGTATCTTGGTAACCCACCCATCAATTACAATGAATTTTTGACTTATTTCTAGATGTTTTTGGTCTAAGGAAATCTTCTCTAAATCCGGTAATCCATTCTTCGTATTGAAGAAATGGGAATGGTCACAAGGTTTTGCTTAATTTCTGATTTGAGAGATAGGTAAGCCTCTTATTGGCCCACCATTCTCACTTGGTTGTGGTCTAACCATAAATTGCTCAGATTTAATCCTAGCTTTGATTCCTGAAGAAATGGGAATGGTCACAAGGTTTTGCTTAATTTTTGATTTGAGAGATAGGTAAGCCTCTTATGGCCCACCATTCTCACGTGGTTGTGGTCTAACCATAAATTGCTCGGATTTAGTCCTAGTTTTGATTCCTAAGGATTTTTCTTCTATTTATCTGATAAATTAACTGGGATTTCCAATCGTAAGGGTAAAATCCAAAATTATGAAAATTTATTCTTTCCTGGCCATTGATTAAAAAGCTTCCCTTGGGAAGAAGATTATCATTGAGAAAGATAGAAAAACACCATGGATTAAGGCTTTCCCTTGATTTTTGGCTTTTCTTTCAAAAATAATTGAAGCCCACAAAAGCAAGCGTGGCCACCAAGATGGGGAGGGTAATCTCCAAGAGAGCATGGAGATTTGTGAAGCTCCAAAGCTTCCCAAAGTAGAGGCAAAATAGAGGTATAATAGAATTACACTAAAATGAAGATAATAATGGCATGTAAAGACTTGCATTTTATGGCTACCACACTTTTGTCTCTCTCTCTCTCTCTCTCTCTCTCTCTCTCTCTCTCTCTCTCTCTCTCTCTCTCTCTCTCTCTCACTTATTTGTGTGAGCTTCTTCTTCCTGCACCTAACCCTAATGTGCAGGTTTCTTTGTGTGAGTGTGTAAGTCCAACATCACCAAAGAAAGGAGATGTCACGGCCACTGCACAAGGTACACCTCCATTTTAGATGAACCCGCAAAAGGATAAATAGAGTACTAGAATTAAATGCAATATTGTTTTACCCTGTTTTGGCTTAGAGAGAGAAAATGTCTAGAGAGAGAATCCAAAATTGAGATATCTTTGGATATAAAAACCCTCCTAGTATCTAAAATGGTTTCACCTGAAACAGAAGTTCAAAATGAACTTTCTAATGTGCATTAGGAATTAATTGAAAATAGTATAAGGGACCTTAGCCTAAGGGTCTACATTTTCAGAAATTTTTGGGTTATGGTCCAATTAAGGTTCCAATGGGCCAATTGGATTAATCCAAGTGTTGGGATGAGATAAATCCAAAGAATAAAAGAAAATACCCAAAAATGAGTAAATGCTCACATAAGATGAAGAGTTGACTGAGTACAAGGTTTATTAGTTAAAAATTATGAGATATTACTAAAAAAATGAGATATTTTAGAATAATGATGCATTTTTGACACCTTGGCAAGGAAAAGGGGACTCTTGAGATAGGTGCCTCTTTCACATGTGTGGAAGGGTTTTTAATTCAAAAAAATTATGATATTTTTATCTCTCCTCTCTTCTGGATCAAACCAAATCAAAAGGGAGCCAAACTGGTCTAAATCTTTTCCCCAGATTGAGTCAAATTGAACCTGGAATTATAGAATCCAGTTGGACTTGGTTACTAGCCTCCCTCACCTATAAATAGACCCTCAGTAATTTGTAATTAAATATTGGAGCTATACTATGCCAATATTATATTAAAATAATCATATTTTCTATTATCCTTTAAATTTTCCTCTTGGGAGCTTGGAGCTCTCTCTCTCTACAAAAACTCTTGGAGTTGCTCTTCTCCTCTTGGTGGACCAAATGATTGGTCGGGGGCTTCACTTTGCTAATAGAGAATCAAGCTAAACTTGGAGGTAAAATTAAAATTTATGGTTTTTTCCAATTTATCTCAATGACTTTCTTCTTCTCAACCCCTCTCAAACTTGAGAAGCTTTCTAAATAATTATTTTAATTTAAATCAAGCTTTCCCTTAAAGTCTTAATGCTTAATTAAGAGAAAGTTAATCTTTATGCTTATTTGTAATGCTTTCTTTAAGTAAATCTCTCTCTCTCTAAAAGAATAGCCATCTTTATGGCTAAATTTCTTGAAAAAGGATGCTTCTCAATGATAGTCTCTTAATTCAAAGCTAAACTCTAGACTTGTTAAGCTAGAGATTAAGAAAATGGTATTTTTATGATTTTGTATTAACAAAATAATGGTTATTTCTTTTAGATTATTTATAAGTAGTTAAAAACTACTTTGATTGATTCTAAATGAGAAATAGATTATCCTATCAATTTGGAAAAAGAGAAATAATGGAATGAGCTTAATCTAGTGGGATAATCATAATTAAGTTTATGATTATGGTTAAAATTATGATTTAAATTCATAGTTTGATTTTAAGCATAAAAGAGGAACTACTATCATATTTTCATTATAAGCTTTTATCCTTTAGAAAAAATTGAGAATTATTAGTAATAGTAGCGAAGCTATGGTAAAATTTTTTAGAAAATAATACATATCTTATTTTTATGCATAATGCTAAAAGAGGACTTCCTACCATATTCTAGGATTGGACATCCTATGCAAAAAGAATGATTTTCATCATATTCATGAGAAATAAATTTTTAATGCATAATTAATTGATTATGAGAAAAGAGTAAATTTTGGTAAATTTATTTTTATACAAAAAGAGGAATTTCCATGATATTTGAGATCCAAGTAATTAAATGGTAAAAGAGAAATTTTTGGTAAATTTATTTTTATGCAAAAAGAGAAATTTATGGTAAATTTATTTTTATGCAAAAGAGGAATTCCCATGATATTTGAGATCCAAGTAATTAAATGGTAAAAGAGGGATTTTTGGCATAATTCAAATTATGAGTATTTATCAAAAGTGAAATTTTGAACATTATTAATTTTATTGGAAAATATGGATAGAATTGATTTTTATAAATCCCATGAATCTTTTACTTAAAATATGAATATTGAATATATTTCACTTGAGAAATTTGAGAAAGAATATGAAAATATCCATCGAGAAAAGTACCTTTAACTAGGCCAAGCAATTTGGCAGAAACTTAGAAAAGTCCTATCGGTAGTATATCGAAAGTAGAAAACGGTACTAAATGTGAATGCAATGTGAATAAAGATGTGAATGCGATGTGATAAGATGCGAATAAGATGTAATGATATGTGAAAGGATGTGATGTGATGTAATGATATGTGAAAGGATGTGATGTGATGTAAATGGATGAGAATGAGATGTGATGATATGTGAAAGGATGTGATGTGATGTAAATGGATGAGAATGAGATGTGATGTGATAGATATGCATGTGAATGAATGTGGGATGTGAATGGGTGTGATGGATGTGAATGGATGTGACGAGATGTGAGTGGATGAGGTGAGATGTGGTGAGATGTGAATGTGATGTGAATGGATGTGATGTGATGTGGATCACCGATGAAGGAATGATTAGAAATTAGAATTTAAGCTGGATATTTTGGAGGATTATGATCAGTGATACTATGGTTTCATTAAAAGATTATTTTAAAGACAGCTGAATCTGTGAAACAGGCAATTTCATATTGGGTGTGTAAGTGGTGTGACTATCTTGAAGTTTGCTTGAGCGCCGGCTAGGGAGCCTGGGAACTCTTTTCCCTGGTACCCGAGGCAAAACATAACCAAATTTCTAAATGGATCCTATCACTATAGTGGTACCAATGGGATTGGATGGGGTTAGGCTGGACTGATGGATCCCTAAAATGCGACTCAATTCTGTTAAGTTATGATAGTTGAAGTAAATCCTGGATAACCCTTGTTCTATGGAAAAGAATCAACGGTTGTGCCTCTTGATGAGGAAAAAAGTGTTGGACTATATGATCCAAGTGCAAGTCTTTTCCTTGATCTGACCATGAGACTTATGGGCTCGATCGGATCAGTTTGGTTAGTGATGACCTTGACTATGTTAGAACACATTTTTCCTGGAGGAATCGCCCGTGCTTTCTAGGCGAGGGAAGTTTTTTCGGGTTCGGTTTTGGAAGAACCGAGGGATTAGTCTCTTGTCCAGATATCCATGGGTGAGGCCCCGAGTGAGAGGCTCTGCCCTGCGCAAGAAGTGCTACTTCCGCTGCTAACACTCCCGAATTCGTTGCGCAGAGGGGGCAGGGATCTTTCATTTTGATCTAGTTTGAAGGAGAAGAGAGGAGAGATAAAATATCCCAATTTTTTTTGAATTAAAAATGCAAGGTAATGATGAAAAAAAGGTGCCTCCTTCACGAGCCCTGTCAAAATTTGATTTTTTTACTAATAAACCTTAATGTTTAACTAATAAACCCAATACTTGGTCAACTCTTCATCTTATATGAGCATTTACTCATTTTTGGGGGATTTTCTTTTATTCTTTGCATTTTTCTTATTGAAACACTTAGATTAATCCTATTGGCCCTTTAGAACCTTACTTGGACCTTAATCAAAAATTTCTGAAAATGTGGATCCTTAGGCTAAGGTCTCTTATACACATAATCAGTTAATTTCTAATGCACATTGGAAAATTCTTTTTGAACTTCTACTTCAGGGGAATTTATTTTAAATATAAGGAGAAACTTTGTATCCAAAAATATCTCAAAATTGAATTACCTCTCTCTAGGCTAAAAACAAAGGAAAATACTATTTTCTTGTATTCTGAAATAGGGGATGATTATAGGGGACTAACAGGAGAGCTTATACATCTTTTAGGAACTGAGGAGGAACCTTAAAACAAGGGTGTCAACATGATAAGATGGCTACTTTGGACAAAAGTGGGACATTTTCAAGCTTCCGGAATCCGTAACTAGCACTAGTGACTTACCCACAATCATTGCCACATTGCCATGCCTACATATCTAGCTCGAGATATGTGACAACCACGTACATTAGGCAAGAACTGCCATGACATATCTCGGGTGAGATACATGGCACTATGACAGGGAAAATCTTATGAGCGTCATCTCAACATATCACGGGGGATATATGTGGAGATGCTGACAAGATTGCCCAGTCATGGTGGTGTCATGACAACTCAATATGAATAATTCTATCTCAGGAAAGATACGAAAATTGAAATAATGTATCACAGGCAAGATACAAAAAGTGAAATAATGTATCTCGCATGAGAAACAAAAAATGAAATAATGTATCTTGAGCGAGATATGAAAAACAAAATAATGTATCTCACACGAGATACAAAAAATGAAATAATATATGTTGGGCGAGACATAAAAATATCTCGAAAGAGATACTAAAAATAAAGAGAAATGTATCTCAAGCAAGATATAACATTTTCTTTAAAAAGATCTCGATCAAGAAATGAGAACGAAAAAAAACCCATGAGATAAATAATTAAATATAAATGTGTCTCAGGTAAGATATATATTCTAATATTATCTCGGGAGGTGAGACAGTAAAATAACAAAAATGTTTTTGGTGGCTAGTTTCTCACCCAAGATAAGTCTGCCCTAAAATTCCCAACTTCCTCACATTTTTTCTATGCGCTTTCCCTGCCTGTCCCCATCTCACCATTTTCGCCGATCTCGCCCGAGCTGTCAAGAAACTCTATTGTCGCCCCGAGATTTTGAGGGTCCCCTCGAGCTATTGAGCGATATCGTTTCCTAAGTGCCCCACCCTCTATCCCTCTTTCCTTTCATCAAAAATCACAGAAAGAGAGTGGAATGAGAGAGAGTTGAAAATTAATAAAGAAATAAAGATTAAGCATGTACTAATGACCAGAGAGGGATTAAGAGAGAGAAAGGAATGACATATCTCATCTCATCAAATGGAAAATAAAATAGGAACAATCAAAGTTATTTCACTTGGGTGATACAAAACTATGGAATACCAAGAAACATGGAACATGAGAGGATATATATATATATATATATATATATATATATATATATAGAGAGAGAGAGAGAGAGAGAGAGAGAGAGAGAGAGAATATTAAGCTTGTACTAAAGAATCAATGGGCCTACATCATAAAACAAAACAAAGCTATCTCACTTGGGTGATACAAAACTGTCCATGAAATCCCATTTTTGAATACCAAGAAACATTGAGCATGAGAGGAGCGCGGGAGGAGAGAGACAGAGGGAGAATGGGAGAGGAGAGATAATGAGAGAGACATTGAGAGAGAGAAATAATATTAAGCATGTACTAAAAGCCCAATGGTCCTATGAGACCAAAGTGATAAAATAATGTCCATGGCATATCTCATCAGGTGAACAAAAAATAAAATAGAAAAACAAAACAAAGCTATCTCACTTGGGTGATACAAAATGTCCATGGAATACCAAGAAACATGGAACATGAGAGAGAGAGAGAGAGAGAGAGAGAGAGAGAGAGAGAGAGAGAGAGGGAGAGGGAGAGAGAATGAGAGAGAGTAATACAAAACTATCCATGGAATCCCATCATGGAATACCAAGAAACATGGAACATGAGAGGAGCATTAGTCCCCAATATATGGTATACCACTCTCCAAAATATTAAACATGGGGCTAATGAATATAGCCAAGAGGTCTCCCCCCTCAACTATGTCACATGGAGAGAGAGAGAATGATAGAGAAAATAAGAGAGAGAGCAAGAGAGTGATAGAGAGATAGAGGAGAGAGAATGAATGAGGGGTGAGAAAGAGAGAGAGAGAGAGAGATTAAGAGGAGAGAGAGAGAGAGAGAGAGAGACGACCTTTCGGTTACATGGAACCCCATAGTTTTTATCGTGGCTCGTGAGGCATATTTAGAGACCATCCCCCAAGATGATCACATTCTTAGAGGCTTCCTCTGCAAACTAGCTTCATGGACAGAGAGATCCCCATCCCTCCACCATGCATCTTATTACATCATTCGAGAGCATGCTCGAGACTCTACATTTCCTCGATGATGTAGAGTCTTTGAGAGTATGGCTAGAGATGCAATAAGGTGGACATGTGAACTATGGCTTATCTCATTTTGAGAGGTTTCTAGACTACCCGCTATCATAGAGAGGACCTTATAGCTATTTGTTTGTGAGGATGGGAGAGTCACGCATGACTATTGTAGGGCCACTTAAGGCGGCTTGGTGTACCCATGTAGCTATGGCAGCCCACACTCTACCACAATATGCGGTGTACTGTGGTGCCATGCCCCATCATTATGAGATTCCTATCTACTTTGCACAATAGTTATATGCCGAGTTCATGTTGGGACTCGAGGTTGCTAACTCGACACTAGCCATAGTGTAGGGGCCAGCTTCAAGACCAAGACAGGAGGCTCAAGGAGCAGGCTAGGCATCTCCCCCTTGCACTTCACACACCACGTGGTTTGGAGATGCTCCATTTTTCCACAATGCATGAGCTTGGTGTATAGAAAGGTCACCAGTTTCATCATGCTATAGAGTCCATTCGACACGTGGTGGCTCTCTTCTCAGAGTTGAGGTGACCACTAACACGGTATTCTCCCAAACCCTTATGTGAGTAGTTCAATTATGATATGTATTTCTATGTTGGCGATTTTTCCACCAATATTTTATCTTGTTTATGCATGACCCTACACTGTTTCACATCAAGGCTTCTACTTCAAGCCAAGCCATGGAGAGACTTGAGGCAGCATCACCTTCCCCTGTATCCCCTAGCCATTTGAGTGCATTGTTTGATTACACTTTCTTATATTTGTCTTAATATCGATCACTTTCACTTTTCAGGATGCCAAGCTAGATGAGCTACTTGGACAGGTGTCTTAGCTCACTTTGGAGTTGAAGGAGTGTGACCAGAAGCTAGAGCACCAAAGAGAGTTGGTCACATGAGGTGGATCTGGAGAGACAAATCTTGTACTACCACGTGGAGCACTATATGAGGGAATGGGCCAAACTTGGCAAAGATGGAGCCTGCCATCATGTGATGTTGAGCATCATGATCTATCCCCTACCACCAGACTCTTTAGTTGTGAGACCACGTGCAGATGCTAGTCCCATAGTTTGCGGAGTTGGCCTTGGCAAGTTTAACACTTGGGGGTTTTACACATTAGGGTGCTACCGATTTCATCTTTAGTACCTTGTTTTCTCATTGGTGATGATGACTTCCATTTGTTTGACCTGTACACCTTGTAGTGTAGACTTTGGTCTATATCACCTTTGGGAGATAGACGACTTATACCTAGGGTAAATAGTGACTGTGGAACTTGACACACAGAGGCCCATTGGTAGCAATGATTGGTGGGCCTATCTCATACAAATCATGGATGACAATGATGGGTATGCTACAAAGGATTTTGACATTTCTATATAGATGGATATGGGTCCATTGGGCTTTTCTCCCCCCACTCACAAGCCACATGGGCATGACGGTGTGTTGCCATCCGCTCTTTTTTGCATAGTGTCCAAGGGGTTCCCTTTGCAAAAAAGAGTGGGTTTGGGTAGGACATCACACCCATCCAACGTCAGATGGGGGTGAAACTTTACAAGCTACTCACAAAGTTTCACCCCTATTAACCACCACAATGGTTAACATTACTCCTACTATTTTTGATTAAAAGTGCGATTGCACTTCATGAAACATGTTTTTATTTAAAACTATGCTAAGCATTTCATGCAAAAATATATGGGATGATCGAGCTTACAATATGTGTAATACATGCCATGAGCTAGAAAGCCTAGGTATACATAGAGCTAGATAACTAGCTTTGCCATTATAAAAAGTGAGCTCTTGTATATAAGTCACTTGAAGAAATATGAAAGGATACAATCCCATTATCACATTTGAGTCTTCTACTTCCTCTCTTTTGCTCTCTTTTGTAGTGATGGTTGTGAGCTTGTTTGCTTATGCATGCTTTTGTGTGAGTGTGTGCTTGTAGGTTATGCTCTCCATTCCCTTCTTCTTCTGTAGCCATAAGGTTTCTCTATCCTAGGGAGTTGGAGGGATTCTTGAACCATGTCCAAACTTAGGTGCAATGTGAGGGAGACTCCTTCTAAATTGGTCATTTGCCATATGACTTACCTTGCATTATATGTCTCAATAAAGTATAGAGGTAGTTGAGGAGGTCAAGTACCCATTGTGGGCAAGCCGCCCGAGTCCAATATGCTCTAGGCATGTGTTAGAACCCTAAGATCTCTCTGTTATGTATAAACATGCATAAAGCAAGCATAAACTCATCCACCACCCGACCACCCGAGCCCAAGGGATGCACACATGAAATATAATGAAATACATCATACCTTTACCTTGATGTCCCATACCATCAAGAGGTATAACTCCAATCCAATAGCATGTAGCTATAGTGGGAAATGGTAGGTGAGTAGATATGATCCTCTACACAAGAGACCATAGCCTAAGCCTCTAAGCGTCCAAGCCTCACTTGAGTGTGCCCCATGCCCCTATTATATAGGAGGGTCCTCAAGTGACTCTTGACTCTCCATTTCCCATGTGTGACCCTTGGATACCTGACCCTAACCTTAACCCTTAAGGTTAGTCCTAACCCATGCTCCACTAGAGCTTGTTCCCATGCTCCCATGCTCACAAGCCTAATGTGGGTTAGCCTCCTAGTATATGTACACATAATGTGCATATAACATATTTCCCCTCTCTCAAAACATTGCACTCTTGCAATGACAAGAAGGAGAACTGCACTGAACAATCTCAACCGACTCCCAAGTCGAATCCTCTATTTCCCTATCTTTCCACCTAATTTTAACCTCAGGGATTAGTCAACTACAAAGTTTCCTTTCCCTGAATTCAAGTACCTTATCAGGTTCATGTGAAACATAGGATGATTCTTCCACTTCAACGAGTTCATGTGGAACATAGGATGATTCTTCCACTTCAACGAGTTCGTGAGGAGTAACTATGTTATCCTCACCTCCCAGTTTCCCTTTCAATCTCTCGATATGAAAGACTGGATGAACTCTAACAATTGGAGGTAGTTTAAGTTCATACGCAACCGTGCCAATCCGATGTATAAATCGAAATAGACCACAATATCTAGGAGATAAATTTGAGCATTTTACTTTTGACAAAGTTTGAAAATCTTTAGGAACTTTTAAATAAACCAATGGTCCTGGTTCAAAAGACCAAATTGAGCGTCCTCTATCAGCATAGAACCGTGCCCTATCCTGAGCACACCTGATAGAATCTCGAACTTCGGTCAGCATTTCTTGCATATCACGCAAGAAATCCATCGATGCATTAAGCTCGATGTCCTTAAGACCGACATCAATAGGTGCCCTAGGTTGATACCCATACATAAGCATGAATGGACTAAAACCAATAGCCATATATTTAAAACTATTATAGGCAAATTCCATCATTAGAAGATATTTTTCCCAATTTGATGCTTTTTCAGAGACATGCACGAAGCATATTCTCTACAATATGATTCATACGCTCTGTTTGCCCCATCAGACTGCGAATGATCAAAGGAATTCATACTCAAAGTAGTTTCCTTGTTATAAACCATTCGGAATAAAGTAGAAAAACATGGCATTATAATAGCAGGAACCAGGTATCCATCGACGACCTGACGTACCCACATCTGCTCATGGAATTATCGGTGTCCCGAGTTACCCATATCAACATAGAGAGTCATCAACGTCTCGATGAGTCACATATGTCCATCCGTAAACCATCAGGTTGACTGTATAAATCACCTAAAGTACAAAACTAGAGAAAGAAATGCTAACAAAGGAAAAATCCAAATTTCCTTAATCCGAACACAACAAGATAAACTCGTTGAACTCTAAAGAAAGAGATTTCAAACAAGTGAAAATGCCGATGAGATTACACTCAGGCTATAGATAAAAGAAGTTTATCTAGAGAATTCCCACACAACAACTTTAAATGAGTTCAGAAAATGAGATTGTCTTTTAATGTTGAGGTCAACATGCTAAGTGATGTTAACAAAGCAACAATCTTGAGCCCAAATTATCCCATAAGATAATATATGTGAGGGATCGCTAGCGTCCCATACCACCATGATACCACCCATACATACCTTAACATTTTGAAACTCCCTAGTATGCCGTCTAAGAAATATGAATAAAATCTTGTATAAAAGGAATAAGATGGCCTTATCCCAGACTTTCACATCCTAAAACCTGTCTCTATATACATGAGACTACATCAAGGAATAACTATTTTCGAGTACATCATTAGAAAAGAATTTTGAATTATTGGTGCCTTTCTATACCCAATAAACACACTAAAGCTAGGGTAGAAAATTAACTAACCTAGATACATAAGAACCTAGGTATCCAAGTTGGATTATGTACAAAAGTACAAGCAATATAATCCAAAATTAAGTGCAAAGAATGAAGGCAATTGCTACCTTCAAAGCACATGATATTATCCAAAAGGTCAAAAGATCCTTATAAACCATGGATAAAAGCATAGAAGCTCCTCAAGTCCATGAAAACCATAGTTGATCATAAAAATCAATGCATGCCATCTAATGGACATTAATCATGCCAAAAGAAGCATTAAAATTGGTGGCAAACTCATCAATCTCCGGAGTATATGAACGTAGTGTTGTTCAAACAAAACTCCAAAGCAAGCAAGTGAAACACATGTGTGTAACACTCATTAAAAAACCCGTAGACACAAGTGATCTAGGTAGAACCTCACACAATTTCCCCCCCCCTCCCGTGTTGGAGTCCAGAAGAGGGAGAGAGTGTCTTCTCTTTCCACTCTCCTCTCTCCATCTTCTTCCATCAAACCTTCTCTCTCCACCCCCTCCTCTTCTCTCTATTAACAGAGAGGTTAATTTTTAATTAATCTTTTTAATCATAATTAAATCCTAATTATGATTAACATTAATAAAAAATGTGCTTTTTTAAGAGGTGTTTATACACGTGAGAGGAAAATAGAAGGATAATTCAGAATTGAGAGACGAAGAGGGTGCCACGCACACGGGAGAGCATTCAATGCATCAACATGGTGCCCCCTACTACATTTCAGTAGAAAATCAGCAGAAATTTGAACGCATACCTGTGGAAAAACTTGCAAAAAATGTATAAAAATATATTTTTAACCATAAAAAATGCTCAAAAAATTTTTAAAAAAGTAAGAAAAAAATCCTAAAAATTCTAGAAATTTAGGAAATCCATTCTACCAAAAATATCCACAATAAAATATGTGGTATTTTTGTGAAAATTTCCATTAATACTTATTTTAAACCACAAAAAAATAGCACTAAACTCACGGAATTCCCCCGCAACGTCGATTCATCCATTGAATAGTAGTAACACACGTTCCAACCACCATATCGATGATCCACGTGCAAATCATCAACACAAATCAACAAAATAATAATTTTATTTAGTAAATATTAAAATTTACTTAAAAATATATAAAAATTATAATATAAAAGAAAAAATAACAACAATTAACTAGAGATTGCTCTGATACCACTGTTAAAACCCTAAGATCTCTCTAGATAATTGTTATTCATAAACATGCATAAATCAGGCATAAACTCATCCACCCAAGCCCAAGGGGATGTACACATGAAATATAATGAAATACATCATACCTTTACCTTGATATCCCATACCATCAAGAGGTATAACTCCAATCCAATAGCATGTAGCTATAGTGTGAAATGGTAGGTGAGTAGATATTGTAAGTCCCCCGACCCGTAGGGCGGGGGAATCCTTTTGATAGGCGGTTAAGTCTCGTGTTATTTTCCGATTGACGACACCTCGATCTCGTACAAATACGAGGTTACGAGCAAACGGAGGGACCTAACTCTATCTCGCAGGGGAAGCATAGTCATTCTAAAGGAAATTCTAATTCCCAGCACGGAATGTGCGTGGAGATGGAACAAGACCCACACTTGGTTCAAGGAAGCCAACGCCTTTTTCCCCCTGTATTTCATGAGGCACGGCTGCTGGCTCGGTCCCCTAAAACAAGTCTTGTTCGGGACTCTACTATTCCCTAAGTATCGTAAGTTACGACTAGTAGAAAGCTACCCGACTGATCGGGTCCACCCATCCTTAGAATGGTACCATCAGGGCATCCATTCTCCCACTTTCCACAGGGCATCCATTCTCCCACTTTCCACACACTCACCCGTTCAATTGTTTTCTAATTAAGTCCTACCACACTGTGAAACACTTAAAAACAAATTCCTTTGTTAATTAATTACACTTGATTCCTTAAAAGAAATCTTCCTTAGCACAACATTGAAATCAACGAACATACTTACAGTGAAAAATATTTACAAAGACCCTGAAACCGGGCCGATATTCCAATCCAAACTTCATGTCCAAACCATAACCATAACCATAACCACAATCCAATCACAACCACAACCACAACCACATCCACAACCACATCGATGATCTAGAATTCGATCTTCCAGCCTCAACCAGCTGGGTAAACCTCACGGACCGTCTCCCCTCGTCGTAGCCAGCCGATGAGGGCCAAGCCGTCCTGTCACCCCCTCAGGTACTGCCGCTTGTACCAAACCCTCTCGCCCTTCGGAGGGGACGTCTCCTCTCATGAGGTGGGGGTTAAGTCACCGCACTAGCCTGGACCCACAGAACTAGGCAGCATATATACATCACCCTGGTGGTGAAATCCAATTCCCAGTGGCATAGGAGGGGATTACCCTGGGCCGACCGGCCACGCTATATCCTCCACCCGGCTACACAGGCAAGCACGGAGTTAGCTAAGGGGGGGAGAAGCTGTACCTGCATGTTAGCAATAAACCAGTAGTGTATCCAATAAAAAGAGACATAGCCTTTATTCAATGAATTCACACAAAAACCATCGTTTCGGAAAGCCAATGATTCAAAAGCAAGATTATTTTCTTATAACTTTACTTAAGAGTAACCATAAGGTACTTTAGGCCATCTATACTAGGGGTTAACCTTAGTCCCTTTCCTATTATTTCAAATCTTTGCATTAAGCTTCATAAGAGAGAATTTTACTTAAACTTGTTAAATGACAAACCTGGTTATCGTTTTCGTGCCTATTCGCTTCAAGAGGGGCGAAGTCGATTGCAGGGACGCGATTCGGTTCATTCCCTCCTTGGGCAACGCGTGGTTCTTCAATTCGGCGGCGTTTCGTCGCCATAGGAGCACTAGAGTTTTAAGAGGATAAAGAGAGAACGGGGTGAATATAGGAGGTTGGGAACTTGGAGAGAAAAGAGAGAATTCTACTGGTTCAAACGGATTCGAAAAAGGAGTCTGTTTGGGGTAGGAAAAGCTTGTTGGGCTTATGGGTAGGAATGACCTCTTAGCCTAAGTTTAAGTCGCCGCATATGGGGGGGGGAATTGAGAGGGTGTCCTTAGCTTGGAGAGCTCTTGAGAAGAGTGTACGTCTAGGGAGGCCTAGGGAAGAGTAAGGCAAGGGTTGGAGGAGAAGCACACTTTAAGTCTATTCACACGGGGGGGAGAGAAGAGTGTAGGACATGTCCTAGAGCTTGAGGGAGGGCTTGCGCGTAGGGCCTTGCTGGGGGCTTGTCTGGAGAAGGGGGCTGGGAGGGTCCTTTTATAGGTGCTGGGAGGGTGGACGTCCGGGTGCGGGAAGGTGACACCTGGGTGGTGTAGGTGTCCGGGAGAGAGTGTGGGTGTGAGACACCTGGGGGTGGAGGTGTCTCGAGGAGAGAGAAAGTGTGACACATGGGGGTGGAGGTGTCCCCAAGAGAGAGAGAGCGTGACACCTATGGATAGAGGGTTCTGGGAGGAGGGGGTACGTGTAGGAGGGTGCGTCTAGGTCGTGTACACGCTTGGGTGTCCCGGGTGGATTGTCGGTTTTTTTCACGGGCGATGCCCGTGGTGGGGCCCACGCTGGCCGCCCGCCGCCGTCGTCCCGGGGGGTCAAATTTTTTTTTTGACAAAAATGTCCGGCCTTGCCCCGTGACCATGGGGCGTGTTCCGTTCGTTGATTGGACGCTTGGATAGTTACTTTTATTTAATAAAAATATTCAAATATAACTTCTATATGAAAATAGATATATGAATGTTATCATAAGCTCTCTTTCATCATAAAATTCACTTTTAGCATAAAAATTAATTTACGCATAAACATAAACATAATTGCATCTAAACATATTATTTATTTAATAAAAATATTCAAATATAACTTCTATATGAAAATAGATATATAAATGTTATCATAAGCTCTCTTTCATCATAAAATGAATAAATATAAGATTTCTTATCATAAAAACAAGCCTAAATGAATTAACCTCATTCTAAGTAGGTTAATAAATATAAAAATGTTTAACCTTCATCTCTAGCTTGATAAGCTTAGAGTTTAGGGTAAGAAAATGAGATTAGAATTAAGGTTTATCCTTCCAAGAAGGGTTTAACCATAAGAAGTGAGTATTCCTTCATGAAGAGTGAAATATAAATCATAAACAATACACTTAAGCATAGGAGATTAACATTACTTCATCTAAACAACAACATAAATCAAGAAGGGCATGGTTTTAAGAAGAAACCATGAGATAGAATGCTTTTCCAAGTATGTAGAGATAGTATAAACATCATTGTTTAGGATTACCCTTGATTTGGGCTTGATTCTTTATCTTGCAAGGGGATGTGTAGCCCTCAAGGAAAACGGCTTGGCCACCAAGAGAAGAGGGTAATCTTCAAGAGAAGAAGAGGTTTAGTGAAGCACCAAAGCTTCACAATGGAGAGGCAAGGAAGAGGGATGAAGGACTAAAATGAAAATTACACTAGCATGGAAATACACTAAGATGAAAATACAAAGGAATGGGGTTCTATTTATAGGTGAGGGAGGCCACCAACCAAGCCCACCTAGGATCTAGAGGCTTCCAGCTTCAGTTTGGGCCAATTTGGACAAGATTTAGACTAGTTATGCCCACTTTTTGATCTAGTTTGGAAGAGGAGAGATGAGAGATGAAATATCTAGCCACCTCATATACTTTTTAAATAAAAAATGACCCCTTTGATGTGATTTCTAGGCGCCTCCTTGAAGTGGGATTCTCTCTCTCCTGAGGTGTCAAAATTCTCATTTTTTTAATACTAAGTACTAGTACTAGTCAACTCTTCATCTTATGTGAAAATTTACTCATTTTGGTGGATTTTGTTTTCTTCTTGCATTTTTCTTATTCAAACACTTGGAGGAATCCCATAGGCCCATTAGAACACTCTTTGGACCTTAATCCATAATTTTTTGAAAATAGGTACCCCTAGGTTGAGGTGTCTAGTGCATATATTCAATTAATTTCTAATGCACATTGGAAAACTCTTTTTAAACTTTTGTTTCAGGGGAATTCATCTTAAAATTAAAGTTCAACTTTGGATCCAAGAATATCTCAAAACTGTATTATCTCTCTCTAGAATAAATTCTCTCTCTCTAGACCAAAACAGGGTCAAACAAGATCTTTTTCCATTCTGAAAGGGGGGATGATTACAAGAGATTGAAGGGGAGGTTCTTACATCTTTATATCATCAAAAGTTGGAAGAGGAATCTTACACTATGAGGATACCATCTATTGGGGGATATCTCTACTTCGTCACTTTTATTGATGATGATTACTCCAAATATAGTTGGGTGTATCCATTAAAGTAGAAGTCAAAGGTTTTTATGTGCTTTAGGCACGTTGTATCCATGGCTGAAAATGCATGTGAATGTAAAGTTGGCACCCTTCGTGGGGGGGAGTATATGTCCATGAATTTCATACATATATGGCTGAATAAGGCATAAGGAATTAATGTGTACAATGCCATACACACCTCAGCAAAATGGTGTGGTTGAGAGGAAGAACATGTCTCTCATAGAGATGGCACGATGTATGGTGAAAGCCCAAGATTTACCTCATGGTTTTTGGTTAGAGGTAACTATGTGTGCAAACTATGTGTTGAACAAATGCCCTACCAAGGCCTTGCAGTCTAAAACTCCTTATGAAGCTTGGCATGGCAGGAAGCCTTATGTGGCCATTTACATGTTTTTGGTTGTCTTGCTTACGCTCTTGTACCTAAGCAATAATGCAGTAAGCTTTATGATAAGGTAGTTAAATGTATATTTGTGGGATATAGTCCAAAAGCAAGGGATATAGACTCTACCATCCTGAAAGATCCCTGTCCCCACCACGCAACGAATTCAGGGGTGCTAGCAGTGAAAGTAGCACTTCTTGTGCGGGGTAGGGTCCCTCACTTGGGGCCTCACCCACGGTTATCCAGACACGAGACTAATCCATCGGTTCTTCCAAAATCGAACCCGGAAAAACTTCCCTTGCCCAGAAAGCACGGGCGATTCCTCTAGGATAATTTTACTCTAACGTAGTCAAAAGCCTTAACTAACTGAACTGATTTGACTGAACCCATAAGTCCCATAGTTAGATCAAGGAAAAGATTGCACTTGGATCATAGAGACCAACGCTTTTTTCCTCATTGAGGCACAGCCGTTGATTCTTTTCCATAGAATAATTTTTATCCGGAATTAACTTCATCTATCGTACCATAACAGAATTAATTTTTATCCGGAATTAACTTCATCTATCGTACCATAATAGAATTGAGTCTCAATTTAGGGATCCATCAGTCCGGCCTAACCCCATCCAGTCCCATGGGTTAGCTAACCGCCCAACCACTGTAGTGATGGAATCCATTTACGAATTTGGTTAGGTTTTTTCTCGGGTATGAGGGAAAAGAGTTCCCAGGCTCCCTAGTTGGATATTCATGCAAACTTAAAACTAGTCACACCACTTACACACCCAATATGAAATTGCCTTTTTCACAAAATCAGCTGTCTTTAAAACAATCATTTAATGAAACCATAGTGTCACTGATCATAATCCTCCAAATATCCGGTTGAATCCTAATTTCCAATTTTTCCTTCATCGGTGTACCTATGGCATCATTGGCAACCAAAACACTCACCACCTGTCCACTCAGAGGCCTTTTTGATAGTTCCTAGCTCATAGTAGTAACCGGAAATATTTTCACTTATAAAAATCAAAATGGAATCTCCGTTGAAGGTCAGCAAGATCAACCAACAGATCCATATAAAAGAGCCATGGACTCATCCGTTGAGGACTAGCAAGGTCAATCAACCAGATCCATGCCCGAATTCAGAAAATAACTCTTACTCCTTGTTCCAATATCTTCCCTGATGCACGTGTGCATATTTTTGGCGACCCAGAGCCCGAGCACCGTATGGTCAGCACCCTCTAGGATTCTTCACGGGTCATCTAGCGCTTCACTCATAGGCCGCTTCCTTGGTCCCTCATCCACTGTACTATACCAGAAGCTCACCATTTAAATCGAATCAAGGATGGTCAAGACCTCGACCGACCTTGCTACGCAAGACGTCCTGCATTGACTCTCTGTCAGCTATTGCAACTTTATAAGATTAGGTCTCCACGACCTCATTCACAAGACAGTCAAAATGCTTCCCCAGCATTCTTGACATAAAACAGTCATTCTTGTTTTATGTCAAGAATGCTTCCCTAGCATTCTTGACATGTCATAAATACAGTTTCTATAAGAAACTCTCATCTTTCCATATTGTTCCACATCAATTCTCATTTATTTCATATGTATTCCCAATCTCATCACATCATTTTCCATCTCATCACATCTTTTCTCATTTATCCACATCACATCTCATCCACTCGTATCTACCCATTCCACATCTCATCACATCATATTCGTTCACATCACACATCATTTTCATCACATCACATTCATTCATATCCATCACATTCATTCGTTCACATCCACCACATACTTTCTCATAGCCATCCCATCACATACATTCTATCCACATTATATCTTATTCATACACATCTCATCTCATTCATCCACATCCATCCAATCGTTCACATGTACGACTACTCACATCTATCCATACATTCATATTTATCACTTCACATCCACATATATTCATGTCACATATCCCATCACATCACATTCTTTCACATACATATCCACATTCATTCTTTCATATACATCCACATCCATTCTTTCACATACATCCACATCCATTCTTCACATACACATTCACATCCATTCTTCACATACACATCCACATCATTCACATCCATTCTTCACATACACATCCACATCCACATCCATTCTTCACATAAACATTCACATCCATTCTTCACATACACATTCACATCCCATATCATTCATTTACATCCTGATTCACATGACATGACATCTCATCCATTCATTCACATCTATCTCATTTACATCACATCTCATCACATCTATTCACCTCACATCTCATCACCTCTATTCACATCACATCCATCCATCCATCCATTCATTCACATCCATCTGATTCACATCACATCTCATCACATCTATTCACCTCACATCTCATCACCTCTATTCACATCACATCCATCCATCCACTCATTCACATCTATCTGATTCGCATCACATCTCATCACATCTATTCACCTCAGATCTCATCACCTCTATTCATATCACATCCATCCATCCATTCATTCACATCCATCTGATTCACATCACATCTCATCACCTCACATCTCATCACCTCTATTCACATCACATCCATCCATCCATTCATTCACATCTATCTGATTCACATCACATCTCATCACATCTATTCACCGCACATCTCATCACCTCTATTCACATCACATCCATCCATCCATTCATTCACATCCATCTGATTCACATCACATCACATCACATCTATTCACCTCACATCTCATCACCTCTATTCACATCACATCTCATCACATCTATTCACCTCACATCTCATCACCTCTATTCACATCACATCTATCCATCCATTCATTCACATCTATCTGATTCACATCACATCTCATCACACCTATTCATAGAATTTAAGAGAATTCTAAAATTCTAGAAAATTTTACCATAACCTCCTTTGTATGGTTGACCATTTCTCATTTTTATCTTCATTCTTTAATTGACTTAAATTAATCCAAATTAGATTCATAGAACTCTAATCTACATAATTTTCTAAATTCAAGAGAGTAAACAATAAGAAGAGTTTGATTAATCCATTAGTTAATCTTTCTAGGATTGAGAAAGGGTGGAATGTAAAGAAGAGAAGGGGTGGCCTTTTCATCAAGGCATAGCATTTGAATTTAATTCAATTTACTGCAAAACATAAAAATCAAGAAACCCATAGATTTAAAATTAAACAAGTAAGAAGATTAACTTACATAGACCTTTTAAGCTCTCCTTTGGCTTGAGGGATTGAGGGTTCTACTCTTGTTTGAAGCAAGAGTGGCCACCAATTCGCTTTGGAGAGGATTAGGCCAAAAACAATTGAATTACTAAAAAAAATTCAATGACAAGAGCAGAGTAACAGTGCATAAACTCCATTAAGATTTTACAAAGGGGGAGGCTTCTATTTATAGGAAAAAGTGAGCCTCTAACCAAGCAAATTGATTCTAGAATTTTCCAGATCAGTTTGGTCAATTTTTGACCATTTTTAGGTCAGTTTAGCTTACTTTTTGGATCTAGTTAAAACAGGAGAGAGGAGAGATGAAAATATCAAATTATTTTTTTAGGTCAAAACTCCTCCACACATGTGAAATAGGTGCCTCCTTCATGAGGGGAGATCCCCACACTGAGGTGTCAAAAATGCATCATTTCCTCTAAATATCTCTTAATTTTTAACTAATAAACCTTGTACTCAGTCAACTCTTCATCTTATGTGAGCATTTACTCATTTTTGGGGGTTTTTCTTTTATTCTTTAATTTATCTCCTCCCTACATTTGGATTAATCTTATTGGTCCATAGGAACCTTAATTGGACCATAATCCAAAAATTTCTGAAAATCTAGACCCTTAGGCTAAGGTCCTTTTTACCTATTTTCAATTAATTCTAATTGCACATTGGAAAGTTCTTTTTGAATTTTTGTTTCAAGGGAAACCATTTTAGACACTAGGAGGATTTTTATATCTAAAAATATCTCAATTTTTAATTACCTCCCTCTAGACATTTTCTCTCTCTAGGCCAAAACAGGGTGAAACAGGATCTTTCTTTTATTTCTGAGAGGGGAATAATTATAAGATCAGCTCACACCTGCACACCTCAAAAGCTGGAGGGAGGAATCTTACACATATGGTCTCAAAGCAGATTTTGGTAAGTAGAGATGTTGTTTTTGTTAAAAAATCAGTTTAGCCCATGGTTTCATGCAAAAAACAGCAGAATGTATGCTCATAAGACATGTTTGATTCGCTCCTACCGTTGTTTAATGGAGGGCAGCCATATGTAGAGCAATTGAATGCTCAACCAAGTGCTGAAATTCAGCCTTTACAGGTGCAAAATCAACCTTTTGATGAGGAAATTATTGAGGATGTAGTGGATGAGGAGAGAGCAGCCATAGAAGAATCTAGGCGTATGCCAAAATGGCTTGTGCAGACATTGAGGGATAGCAAGTTGGTAACTTCTTTACCTAGTAGAACTCGTGAGGTTCTCATTATGCAGATTATTCTCATGTGGATCATGTTCTCATTTCTACTTTATGTAATGAGGAGGAACCTATTTCCTTTGAGGAAGCACAGGATGATGATCATTGGATGCATGCTATGTAGGATGAGTATAACTCTATACTCAAGAGAATGACACCTAGCATTTGACAGATCTACCTCATTTGGCAAGAAGTCCATTGGTATTCAGTGGGTTTACAAGTTAAAACGCAAAGCAGATGGTAGCATTGATCGCTACAAGACTAGACTTGTTGGATATGCCCAGCAAAAGGGCATTGATTATGATGAGACCTTTACACCCACATCTCGTATGACTACCATTAGGTGTCTCATTGCTTTGGCAGCACATCATGGGTGGAATGACTTGTAAATGTACGTTGGTTGAGTGAGTTGGGAATGTGCATGGCTAGGTTAGATTTGCGAATGTACATTTGCAACATTTGGAACACGCATGGAAAACTGAGAACGTGCATGGCCAGGTGAAATCTGTGGAGTTGTGAACATGCATTTTCAGTTAGGAATGTATGTGGCCAAGAAAAATAGGAACGTGTATGGCTAGGACATATGAACATATGTTTGTATGTGAGAATGTGTGTTCTCACTTTGGCATGTACATACAGAATTCTGACATGTCTGTGCCACTTGTAGTGGTGGAAATCTGGGCCATGTAATGGTTTGGACATTAAGACTGCATTCTTAAATGGTGATTTACATGAGGAGGTTTATGTATTATAGCCTCCTAGTTTTGTTGTGAAAGGAGAAGAATCTAAAGTATGCAGGTTGAAAAAGGCTCTTTATGGCCTTAAGCAGGCTCCTAGAGCATGGTATGAGAAGATTCATGTATACTTGGTTGCAAATGATTTTTGCAATAGTCCAACAGAGAGTACCCTCTATGTGAAGAGGAGTAAGGATACATTTTTGGTCATCATTCTATATGTTGATGACATGCTGCTCATGGGACCCAATATAGATCAGATTTCAACCTTTAAGTCTGTTTTGCAGTCATCGTTTGAGATGTCAGATTTGGGGCCCTTGCATTACTATTTGGGGATTCAGTTTATGCAGTGCAATGATGGCATTGTTATGCTACAGTCTAAATATATATAGAAGCTATTGAAGAGGTTTAATCTTGAAGACTGTAAACCTATGGCTACACCTATGGAGACAGGTACTCAACTTAGTCTCTTCAAGATGCAGGATACTCTTTTGATGCTAGTGTATATCAGCAGGAGGCTGTTGCCTTCTTTATGTGCACAACACGAGGCTAGATATACAGTATGCGGTCTCACAATTGAGCAGATTTATGCATAGCCTAGGTACGAAGCATTGGCAGGCTGTTAAGTGGGTTTTTCACTATTTATAGGACACTCAGTATTTTGGATTATTTTATCCAAAGGGGAGTGAGTCACAACTGCATGCTTTTAGTGATTCAGATTGGGCTCGATGTTATGACACATGAGTGTCCCACTAGTGGGGGCAGCTTTTCCAGCTACAGTTGAGTGTGTGTGGCTCAAACGTCTTATGGTGGGGCTGATGGCTGATTTGGGTGTTGAGTGTGTGTGTCTGAGCCACACACACAGTTGAGTGTGTGTGGCTCAGACATCTTATGGTGGCTGATTTGGGTGTTGGTGAACAATCATCTAACACTATGATTTTCACTGACAGCCAGAGTGCCAGTGTTTCATGCTCGCACACTAAGCACATTGAGGTGCATTACTACTATGTCAGGGAAAGACTCTCTACAGCAGAGATCAGCTTGGTCTATGTGCCTACACATGATAACATGGCAGAAATCACAATACAATTATAGTTGCCAGATATAATCATGGCAAGGATCAAAAAAAAATATTTTCATTAAGTAAAGCATTTACATCATGATCACATGAGATTACATTATGGCATATACATGAGATTACAAGATATCCCTAAATCTGTGACTCATCACCATAATCTTCCCTCCACTTTTGCATGCGTAGAACTAGCTACATATCTTTGTCAATGATGGTGACTCTCTTGGCATGGACTTCTGCATACATTGTGTCACCAAACATGTCCACCAAAAAAGCTTCAGCAACCTCTTGAAGAGCTTCCAAAGCTACTACTGTCCATCGTGTGGGAGCCTCACTATTGCTGACCCGACGATGCCATCAAGATAACCAGCTCATGTTCAAATCATCCATGATCTCCCTAACGAGGACATGAAAAGGTCTCCTTGGGATCAGAAGGTCTGTCGTCGTTTGATACTTTTGAATTTCTCGAAGAGCAACGGTGCCAGGTCTCCACTCACGTTTATGATGTGTGTGTGGTGCTGGGGGCCTCACCTTCATGGGATCAATCCTCCTGGTAGTCTGCTTGGTGTGCGAGCCATGTTCGCGATGTGTGGTCAGTGCTGGGGGCCTGACCTTCATGGGATCAATCCTCCTAGGAGTCTGCTTGGTACGAGCCATGTTCTTGAAGAAGAGAAAACAAGAATAGAATGAAAATGAAAGACTCTAAACTTATATTTATAACTTCAAAAACTGAAAATATAACTTATATTTATATTTTTATAGAATGAAAATAAATAACTCTTAATTTTTTTAGTAATTTTTATTATATTTAGTAATTTCCTTATTTATAAGAGCCCCTCTGCAACATCTCACTAATTCCTTAGGGTTTCTAGAACTTTGTTCTATGTTTAAAGTAATCTAATTTTTAGAGTAATTTTTATTATATTTTTTAAATAAAGACAAAATTTCTAAAATTTCTAAATTCATTGAAATTTTATATGCTTATAGTCTTTCATGCATACATGTGTGAAAAATCCTAAATCCATATGAGGCCTATGAACATAAAAATAATGCTTTCAATAAACTTGAAAAACTATAGGAGAGAAAAAGATAATAAAACCTAAGATATTGAGAAATAAACATCAAAGTGTACTTGTATTAAAAACACTTCTCGTAGATTACAAATTCAATGAAATTTTGGCTGCAGTCAGTATGGTTTGCAGATTTTGGGTAGCTACAATGGGTAAAGACAACAATATGGCGATTACTACCCAGGAAGTTACAAGAACTTGTGCATGAACTTGGAAGTCTCCTATTTGCCCATAAAGATGTTAACCTACTTCCACACTGGATACTTGGTACGGATCATCAATCTCATCAATTCGCAGTTGCTCAATATGCGTATTACCCCTCCCCCCCCTTTTTTTTATCAAAAATAAACTTAGATGGAAAAATGTGTATAAAATATTCAGACCAAAAAATAGGATTATTCGTAATTAGTCGCTCGTATTCTTCATCTTATCTATTATCTAGTAGGTAAACCGGTTATCTATTATCTAGTAGGTAAAGTCAGAAGACGGTGAACCCGGGGGTTCCCGATGAAATGAAAACCCCCACAAAAAATTACAGAGTTTCAACTTGCATTTGCTCACTTGAAACACTTGACTCTCGAGTTTTTCACTTGCTTCCCTCTCTCAACCATTCAACATGTTTCTCTCTACCTGACAAATTCTCAAATCATGCCTTTCTAGCCTCACATATGACTTTGTGTATTTCCTGTGATCCATTGGACATAGGTTTCTTCTCCTCTAACCTTATTACTATCTTTCTATACCACCATATAAGTAATTGTTTCATTGGATTGACATCATAGATTCCACCTCCATGAGCAGTGGAAAGCACATCGTGCTTTCCAATGAGATCGCTCCATGCCCTATGTAGACCATATCACTAAATTTCCTTCATTTGCAAAGTAAGCACCATGATCATGCAATATATGCTACATCAATAAACAACGTAATCATAGTTAGTCTCTAAAACCATATAAATTAATTGTAATGTAACACTTACCATGTAATGTGTTATACTACTTGAAGTCCAGGCTTCAACAAACTAATGCATAGAATATACCAATCACCTCCTTAAACTCCTTGGAGTCATCTAGTGTCCAAATGTCATCTTCTACAAAGGCACTTCTACAAAAGCACTACCAATTTTTCAAGAGCAATCTACACATTTTCTTTTGCTACTCTAGTCTTTCCTCCATTGATTCGATCAGGAACGGCCATATGTAACTTTTTCCATGCTTCATATTTCTCTGGTTGTTGTACTAGTAGTTCTCCATTTTCATTTTGTGGTGCAGAGAGGAATTTCCTTGCTTTTGAGCCACCAAAGCAAGGCTTGCATGATACATTGCCACTTGCTCTCTGAACTTTTTTTCATCCTTCTTTATTTCTACCTGGCCTCAATGTAAACCCATCCTAGAATACTTCTTCCACCCTTTTACATGTTTCTTAGGCATCAGAAGCTGGCTACATTTTATAAGAAAAACACATATATTCATAAACCAATTTGTCTATGATCCTCACTAGTGCATGCAAAGTGCAAAAGTGTACTCTTGTCAAGGGGATGTCAAGAATAGGATCCCACTTAGGATCTACTCGTACCATTTGGCCCCCATGATAAACCAATTGATCACATGTAGGAAACCCTTCTCTGCCTGTTTCTTTCCATTCTTACCTTTCTTTCTAGACCGCATATAATATATGCAAGGAAACTCTGCATTTGCTCCATTTGACACACCAAAACATGCACTTCAAAGTTTTGAGATCTCCATCAAGGTGCCATTCCACTTGATACTCGCCATGATTTTGATGTTGCACTGTATTAGGTATCTCTATCAAGTTAAAGAAAATCTTCAAAATCTCATGATCTTCCTTTGGTACTACAAATGCAGCAAGCCACCAAATTTCATTCTCAGACCGTACACTAAAGTAATCAGGATGACCAGGCAAGATGTTAGTATCCAGTGCTCTATTCATGAGAGTTAGACTAACACGTTCTAACTTCTGACCTTTGATAACCTCACTTTCATCAAGCTTCAAAATTTTTTTTAGCTTGCCTCCACATTCTGCAATAGATATACTGTTTAAAAAATTTAGCTTCCCTCCACATTTTGCAATAGATATACTCAATAGATATACTGTAAAATTTTACCATTAGAGATTGTAACTTGCATACATCTAATGCAAAATTGTTATTTATGTGCAAGACAAATGGCACTTCCTTTGACCCATACTTGCATACATGTCTATGACATAAGTGCATTGGCTCACCAATTAATTGTTCCACCTTACTGTTTAATGATTTTCGTGCTTACACCACATGAAATGGTTTAGGAAGAGGCAATACCCTTTTCTTTTGTAACACTTTTTTAAACCTTGTATCTAAATGTTTGTATATCATGCCATAAGACTGAGAACTTATTCCTACCTTATCACATATTCCATGTATATCATTTGATGTGCAGGAATCACTTACCTCTTGTAAGCATTGTATGATAACTTCATCACCAACAACTGACTTAAACTTTGGGCATTGAAGCGCGGACTTCACCATATCTTTAGTGAGTGCCTTTTCAATTCCTTGATTCACTTCATTTTCTAGATTGCTAAACATCTTTTGCATGTTATCACGTTGTGCATAGATCCTTCACCTGTATTGTCCACATGTCTTTGCCAACATGTGCATAGGTTTATATGACCTTTGGCATTCACGTACCTCCCGTGTCGTTGTGGGCCCATAAGTGATAGTCTTCTCTAGCATTGTCTTCATCTTCTTATTGTTGCTAGCCTGTAAATCATTAACCTAGTTAATCAAACTAGCATTTTGCATTACCATGTCATGCATAGCATCTTGCAAAACATTATTCTCTTCTTGTTTTGCCAACAATGATCTATTAAGTTTCATGATCTGTTGTGCAGGAACATGGGCTTGGGTTGCAAGTCTCTAAGTATAACCCTGTATGTGAGACCCCCGCCCCCTCCGAGGGCGCTGGCGGCGGAAGCAGCATCAGCCTCTCATGCGAGGTAGGGATCCACACTCAGGGCCTTGCCCATGGATATCCGGACAAGAGACTAGCCCGGCGATTCCTTCGAAACCGAACCTGAAAAAAATTCCCTCACTTAGAAGGCACAGGCGATTCCACTAGGAAAATCATCTAACGAAAGAATTGATCTAACGAGTCAAAGTCTTAACTAACCAAACTGATCCGACCAAACCCAAAAGTCACATTGTCAGATCAAGGAAGAGACTTACACTTGGTCCATAGAATCACCACTTTTCTCCCCCTTTAGCAAGACACAGCCACCACTGATTCCCTCCAACCGAACAAGGGTCTTCCTACGACTTAATCTAACTAACGTAACTTAATTGTAACTATTTATATCATAGGAATCCTCCGATCTAGCGCCTACTAGTCCCAACCGACCCATGGGTTAGCCAACCACCCAACCACTGTATTGGTGGATTCCTTTATAAAAATTTGGTTATGTTTTGCCCGAGTATCGAGGAAAAGAGTTCCCAGGCCCCCTAGCCGGTGCTTCAAGCAAAATTCAAGGTAGTCATACCACTTACACACCCAATATGAAATTGCCATTTTAACAGATTCTGCTGTCTTTAAAACAATCTTTCAATGAAATCATAGTATTACTGATCATAATCCTCCAAAATATTGAGTCCATTATTTTACAAAATATATCATCCGGACTCTCCGTTGAAGACCAGCTGGTCAACCAACAAGATCCAATATCAAAATTCAGTTCACAAAAGTAATTCTTTTCAGTTCATTCGTAACTTCCTCGACGTACGCATGGGTGTCCTATAGCGTGGGTGTCCTATAGTGACCACGCGAGCCCGTGCATCACCTGGTCAGAACCCTCTAGGATCCTACTTAGGTGTCCTAGCACTTCACTCACGGACCGCTTTGTCGGTCATTGCCCATCGTACCGGAAGCGCACCATTTTAACCATACCGAGGCTGGTCAAGACCTCGGCAGGCTTTGCCACGAGCGACATCCCTCAACAACTCCCCGCCAGCTATTACAACGATCTCTCCTTAGTTAATCACATACTAAATGCTTCTTCCAGCATTTTGGCGTAAAACTGTGAGATCCCACTGCCCCCTCCGTGCACCGGATTCCCAATTGCTGGCAGCGAAAGCAGCTCCCTCTTGCGCGAGGCAGGGTTTCCCACTTGGGGCCTCGCCCTCGAATGTCTGGGCACGAGACTAAGCTGGTGGTCATTATGAAAACCGAAACCGGGAAAATTTCCCATGCCCAAAAAACGGGGACGATCCCACCATTTTGAATTTCTTAACGAATTTTTCTAACGAGGTCAAGATACTGAACTAACCTTCATCTGAATAAACCAGATAGAAGGGAAACTATTACAGACTTAACTTGAAGGAATCAAGTTCCTAATTGAATCAGGCACAGCTGTTGATCTATTCATTTGAGAAGTCTTCAGGTTATTATTTAACTATTCGAATTCTAAGCGTATTCCTATTGATCAATTTTATTATTAAAACTCTATTGATTCCAACCTAACCCCATCCGACCCATGGGTTAGCCACTGCCCAACCACTGAAATTGGTAGAACCAGACAAGTCCTCACCCACCCATAATTGAATGCCTTTCTTAACTTTTGCTTTAGAATACAGATACGCATAGACTCCTCTTTAAACTTTAATTTATAAAACAATCCATTGACAAACAATTATTCGTTACAGATGTTATAACTCAAAATTTCCATTCAATCCTTGTTTCTCACAAAACAGTATCACTTTGGAATCTCCGTTGAGACCAGCAGGTCAGCAACGAGATCCAGTAATAGATTACAATAATTTTCTCGTCATCATACATATATATATATCTTCCACGACATATGCATGGGTATCCTAAGCACCACGAGCCCATGCATCGCTTGGTCAGAACCCTCCAGGATCCTCCTTAGGTGTCCTGGCACTTCACTCAGGGACCTCTTCGTCAGCCCTCGCCTATCGTACCAAAAGCACACCATTTTACACCATACCCAGGCTGGTCAAGACCTGGGTAGCTTTTTGCCGCCTGAGCCATCCTTTGAACACTCTTCGCTAACTATTGCAACCGAACTTCCCTTAGAAAACACATATACCAAATGCTCCCTCCAACATATTGGCGTAAGACAGTTCTTTAAGAAACAAGGTTTCTATTTGCAAGTTTTCAATTTTGATTTTCTTTTGAATACAGTGAGTATATCTTGATTCCATATCCCAAGACTTCTAGATCACAGGTCTCGATTCATAAGCAGAATTCCTTAAATTTTGTAATCTTGATCCTCATATCAAAATCAAAGGTCTCAACTTAGTTTCAGATTCGGTGGGTGATTTGAGTGTAGATTACTGAACTGGTCACATCGTCTTTTCTTGAAATTGACGAAGGAGTTACGTCTTGGTCATAGTCTGATTCAGGGTTTGAGTCTGGAAAGGTTCTCCTTGAACTATCTTTCTCGAAGGGTAATATTTCAATTACTACTTTACTGAATTTCATTCATTGAGTATTTTGCTTAACTGAATTCAAAACTAAACACGTATTCCTATGTGAGGAATAAATTAATCATTTATTTAAAATTTTGACTTCGATAGATCTTTTGAATTTTCTCATTACCATCCTAGAGAATATGAAACAGTATAATTTTCCTTCACTGAGTATTTACTTATTCATTTTTCAATATTCATGGGATTTAAACATAGGATTAAAGAGAACTCTTATTTTGATATAAAAATTCTGTGTGCATCTATTTATGCATAAAATCAGTATTGATGAAAGTAACACTTTTATAATAAAAAAAACTCTTTTATGCATCTATTTATGCTGCATAAAAATCAATATTGATGAAAGTAACACTTTTATAATAAAAAAAACATTATCCAATATACATCTTTCTATATATAGAATTTAAATCTAATGAAAATAACTCTTTTATAGTAATAAAAATAATCAATATGCATCTTTGTATATGCATAGAATTTAAATCTAATGAAAATCACTCTTTTATAATAAAAAATAATCAATATGCATCTTTCTATGCATAGAATTTAAATGTAATAAAAATCACTCTTTTATAATTAAAAAATAATCAATATGCATCTTTCTATGCATAGAATTTAAATCTAATGAAAATCACTCTTTTATAATAATAAAAATAATCAATATGCATCTTTCTGTGCATAGAATTTAAATCTAATGAAAATCACTCTTTTATAAAATAATGAATATGCATCTTTCATGAGGGGGAATCCCCACTCTGAGATGTCAAAAATTCATTTTTTTAGTACTTTCTTTTGTCCTTAGTCCACTCTTCATCTTATGTGAGTATTTACTCATTTTGGGGGGATTTTATTTATTTCTTCTATTTATCTCCTCCACACATTTGGATGAATATGATTGACCCCTCAAAACCTTAATTTTAAATTTTTTAAAAATCTAGACCCCTAGGATAAGGCCTTTTGATTGATTTCTAATGCACCTTCTGAAAATCTTTTTGAACTTCTGTTTTGGGAAAATTTATTTTAATAAGAAGAGATATTTTTCATCCAAAAATATCTAAAATCTGAATAACCTCTCTCTAGAACATTTTCTCTCTCTTAGCCAAAATAGGTAGAAACAAGATCTTTTATATATCTAAAGAGGGATTTGATTTACAGGGAAGATACTGGACATCTTGAGAGGCTGGGGAGGAATCTTACATTCTCTTGCACTTGAAAAATGCGAGATGTCCTCATCTCGCAAACTAGGGGTAATCTCGTAACAGTTCGGCTTCTTTCTTCTAGGTGGCATCTTCAAAAGGATAGAACTTCCATTTGACCAATAATTCTCTCAGAATTATGTTCCTGAGAACCTTTTCTCGAACATCAAGGATTTCTTCAGGTCGAAGTTCCATCTGCTCTTGGGTTGAAGAAGTTAAGATTTCATCTCATCAAGCACATGATTTGGGCTTGGTATATACTTTTTAAGAAGGCTAACATGAAATACATTATGTACTTTGAGATGAGGAGGCAAAATAAGCTCGTAGGCTAATTCACCTACTTTCTTTGTAATCAGATATGGTCCACAATATCTGGGGGATAACTTCTTGTACTTCCCAAGAGATAGAGAACTTCTTTTGGGGCATACTCGAATGAAGACCATATCTGCTTCTTCAAATTTTTTGTATGACCTCTTCTTATCTGCATACTGCTTCTGTCTATCCTGGGAAGCTTTTATATCTTTGCGAATTGAGTGCATCTATTGCTCTATGTCATCAAGCATCTGTCTGGACATCTTGACCCTAATCAATGGGTCGGACCAAGTTAATGGAGTTAAGCAATCTTGTCCATACAAAGCTTTGAAAGGGCTCATCCCAATACTTCTGTGATAAGAAGCATTGTAGGCAAACTCGACTAGGTGCAGATAGCTTAGCCACTTCTTGGGTTCCCTGCCATAGCATGACCGAAGTATATCTTTGATTACTTGGTTCACCCTTTCAGTTTTGACCATCGGTCTCGGGGTGGTAAGCTGTGCTGAGATCCAAGAAAGTTCCTACTACTTCAAAAAATGCAATCCAGGATCTTGACGTGAATTTGGGATCTCGATCACTTACTATTCTTTTGGGTAGGCCATGAAATCTGAAGATGTCTTTGAGGAACACTTTGGCCACATCCACTGCAGTGTAGGTTTCTTTTACTGGAATCAGATGGGCAACTTTGGTTAGTCTATCAACTACCACGAAGATGGAGTTGTAACCTAATTGCACTGAGGGTAATCCAGTAATAAAATCCATACTGATGCATTCCCACTTCATCTGGGGGATGTCTAATGGATGTAATTTCCCAGGCATTTTTACTCTCTCGGCCTTGACTTTCTGACAGGTCAGACATTGACGTACATGATTAAGCACATCCTTTTTTAGACCAGGCCAAAAGAAGCTTTTCTTCACAGACATGTAGGTTTTGATGAAACATGGATGTCCTGCAATAAGGTTGTCATGGGCTTCATTCAGAATTTGACCCTTAGTTCCCTCATCATTGGGAATGCATAGTCTGCGAGATTATAATACATAATTCCATCATCTAGGCTGTACCCTTGAACTTGGTTCAACTCCTGTGGAGTTTTGCTTTCCTGCATAAGTAGGGTAGCAATAAGGCCAAAGAATCTATTCTACAAGATCTTCTCACTTGCTTCAATAATCAAAGGATTTGACACTACATTAATTGCAAGCAAGGATTTGACACTACATTAATTGCAAGCAAGGAGGCTTTTCTACTGAGGGCATCTGCCACCACATTTTCTTTGCCTGGGTGGTACTTGATTTCAAAATCAAATTCTTGCAAGGTCTACATCCACCGTCTTTGGCGCATGTTGAGATCTTTCTGAATGAAGATCCACTTTAAGCTCTGATGATCTGTCATCAAAGTGAATCTTTGACCCAATAGGTAATGTCTCCACAACTTCAGGGCATATACTATTGAAAGTAGTTCCTGGTCGTGGACAGCATAATTCCTCTCATGCGTTCTGAGTTTTCGGGATTCATAGGCCACTACATGACCCTTCCTGCATGAGTGCACCTCCCAGGGCAAAACCACTGGCATCAATTATACTACCTCAAAGGGTAGAGAGAAATCACCTAGCAGACCATTGAAACGGGATATTCTTCTTGAGAAGATTAGTCATGGGGGAAGCTATGAGAGCATACTTTAGTATAGAAATTCTATACCAACCAGTCAATCCCAAGAATCCTCTGACTTCTTTCACTGACTTTGGTTTCGGCCAATCTATGACTGCTTGGACTTTAGCGGAATCTGAAGAAATTACATCTTTGGATACCAGAAAGCCCAAGTATTCAACATGGTCGGCACAGAGAAAGTGCATTTGCTCTTTTTTGCAAAGAGTTGGTGCTTCCTTATGATCTCAAGAACTCTTCTGACATGAGCTTCATGGTCAGTTGCATTCTTTGAGTAAATCAGAATATCATCAAAGGAAACAAGAACAAAATCATCCAAGTATTCTCTGAGAATGTCCTGCATTAATCGATTGAATGTAGCTAGGGTATTTGTCAATCCAAATGGCATGACAGTGAATTCATAATGCCCGTACTACCGAGTATTGATGGCTGTCTTCGGGATATCTTGCTCATTAATCCTTATCTGATAATACCCTGATTTGAGCTCTATCTTTGTGAAGATCTAGGCTCCACTTAGCCTGTCCAAAAGCTCATCAATTATGGGGATAGGATACTTATTCTTAAATATCGGCTGATTGAGACCTCTGTAGTCCACATAGAGTCTTAGCGTTCCATCTCTCTTTTTCTGAAAGAGAACTGGCACACCCCAAGGTGAAACACTGGGTCTTACAAACCCTTGTTCTAACAGCTGTCTAAGATGTTCCTTGAGTTTGATGGCTTCAGGAACTGGCAATTTGTACGTACGCAGGTGAGCTTCGGGGGTCAATTCTATCACATGATCTGCTTCTCGAATTGGAGGCATCTATGTTAATTCTGCTGGGAATAAATCATCATAATCACTTAACCATTCAGGTTCTTTAGCTTTTAACTTTGAGTCTACTAGATTCATTTTGACAACATAAATGAGCTGCTTCTTTCTAAGTCCTTTTAGTAACTTAGAAGCCTTTACTAATTGCAGACTTGGGGATCCTGAAATTCCGATCCTTGAACTTTATTTCCATGAAGGTCACGAAAGGACAATTGTTCCCTCACTGCGCCAAAGGAGCTACTATCTTACTACTTGGGATAAAACATCTAAGAAGTCTATAGATATGGCATGAAAGTCTGAAATCTCGAGGTGTGGGGTGATACAGAATAACACCATGAATCACTTTAACAAAGCTCTGATACCAGCTGTGAGACCCCCACCCGCTCTGCGATGCCCCCTCTGAGAGGGCACTGGTGGTGGAAGTAGTGTCAGCCTCTTGTGCGGGGCAGGGATCCACACTCGGGGCCTCACCCACGGATATTCAAACAAGAGACTAGCCCGGTGGTTCCTCTGAAACCAAACCCGGAAAAAATTCCTTTTCTCGAAGGCACGGGCAATTCCACTAGGAAAATCATCTAACGGAAGAATTGATCTAACGAGTCAAAGTCCTAACTAGCCAAACTTATCCGACCGAGCCCGAAAGTCACAGGTCAGATCAAGGAAGAGACTTGTACTTGGTCCATAGAATCATTGCTTTTTCCCCCCCTTTAGTGAGGCGCAACCGTCGCTGATTTCCTCCCACCACACAGAACAAGGGTCTTTCCCTAGGACTTAATCTAACTAATGTAACTTAATCGTAACTATTTGTATCGCAGGAATCCTGCGATCTAGCCTAACCCCAACCGATTAGCCAACCACCCAACCACTGTATTGGTGGGATTCCTTTATAAAAATTTGGTTATGTTTTTCCCGGGTAGCGAGGAAAAGAGTTCCCAGGCCCCCTAGCCGGCGCTTCAAGCAAAATTCAAGGTAGTCATACCACTTACACACCCAATATGAAATTGCCTTTTTAACAGATTTGGTTGTCTTTAAAATAATCTTTCAATGAAATCATAGTATTACTGATCATAATCCTCCAAAATATTGAGTCCATTGTTTTACAAAATATATCATCCGGACTCTCCATTGAAGAGACCAGCTGGTCAACCAACAAGATCCAATATCAAAATTCAGTTCACAAAAGTAATTCTTTTCAGCTCATCCATATCTTCCTTGACATACGCATGGGTGTCCTAGCAACTGCAAGCCCATGCATCACCTGGTGAACCCTCTAGGATGCTACTTAGGTGTCCTAGCACTTCACTCAAGGATCGCTTCGTTGGTCCTCGCCCATCGTACCACCGGCGGAAGCGCACTATTTTAACCATACCGAGGCTAGTCAAGACCTCGGTAGGCTTTGCCGCGAGCGACGTCCCTCGATGACTCCCTGCTAGCTGTTCCAACGAGTCTCTCCTTAGTTAATCACATACCAAATGCTTCCTCCAGCATTCTGGCGTAAAACACTCCTTTAAAAGAAAACAGAGATTCTATGCAAGATAAATTTCCGGTTCGAGATTGGTTCCACAAAACCCTTTTCCCATAATCCAGATTTTCCTAATGAGAATCATTGATCTCTCATCAGGGTAATCTACCCATCATTTGACTGAATTTCCAACTAGATTCTTGGTGATTTCGGTTAAGGAAAAACTATGCTAATTCAATGGTAGTCTATTCTTTGTGATAAGAATTGGAATTTGTCTCGAGGTTTTTGCTTGATTTAGATTCAAGAGATGGGCAAGTAGTTTACTGGCTGCCCTTCTCACAGTTGTGGTCTAACCAAAATTATTCGATTTACTTCTAACTTTGATTCCTAAGGATTTTCTTTCAGATAAAAATCTATTGAACTTCTAACCGTAAGGAAAATTCTAACTTTATCAATTTCATTCCTTTCTAACCACAATAGATTAAGAAATAGTTCTATACAAGAATATCAGGATTTTATAAAAATACTCTTCTTCCATTAATCCAATTTTGGGTATATATCAATTTGGTAATTTATCCACATAAAAATATCTAAGAATATTCTTTCCACCAATTTAATTATCAACATTAAAATACCCTAATTTTCTAGGTGGAATTATGGTGAAAATTCATCTTTTATCATCAAAGTTAATTTAAACCTTTTTCTACTTAAAATACTATAAGAATTCCTCTTTTTAATTAAATACAAATATCCATTTTTTTGAATATGTCAAAAATTTCTCTTTTTGCATTTAAATAATTGAATTCCAAATGTCATGGGAATTTCTCTTTTATCATTTAAAAATTCTTATGCATAAAATAAATTTATCAAAAATTCATCTTTTAAATTTAATAAAAATATATATTATTTTGAATATGTCAAAAATTCCTCTTTTTGCATTTAAATGATTGAATTCCAAATGTCACGGGAACTCCTCTTTTTATCATTTAAAAATTCTTATGTATAAATTTATCACACCAATTTCTCTTTTTCTTAATTACATAATTATGCATAAATACAAAAAGTATTCTTTCCTAAATATGGTCAAAATCATTCTTTTTGCCTTACATTTCTAAACCTACAAGATGGTAGGAGTTTCTCTTTTAGTATTATACATAAAAATAAGATATGTATTTTTTAAAGAAAAATTTACCATAGCTTCCTTGCTATTACTGATAATTTTTAAATTTCCTTAAAAGAATAAAAGCTTGTAATGAAAATATGATAGAAGTTTTACTTTTAAGCTTAAATTTAAACTATGAATTTAAATCATAATTTTAATCATAATTATAAACATAATTATAAACATAATTATGATTATCCCACTAGATTAAGCTAAATTTAACATTCCTCTTTTTCCAATTTACTAGGATAATCCTTTGTAATACTGGCATGGTATAGATCAAAGATGAGAATACAAAGGAATGAGAGTCTATTTATAGGTGAGGGAGACCTCTAACCAAGTCCAATTGGGTTCTAGAATTTTTCAGCTTCAGTTTGACTCAATTTGGACCAGTTTGGCTCCCTTTTTTATCCAGTTTGATCCAGGAGAGAGGAGAGAGAAAAATATCCCATTTTTTAGATTAAAAAACTCAAGTAATCATAAAGAAAAAGGCACCTCCTTCATGTGGCATTCTCTCCTTACTGAGGTGTCAAAAATGCATCATTTTCTCTAAATATCTCATTGTTTTACTAATATCTCTTAATTTTAAACTAATAAACCTTGTACTTAGTCAACTCTTCATCTTATGTGAGCATTTACTAATTTTTGGGTATTTTCTTTTATTCTTTGTATTTATATCATCCGAACACTTGGATTAATCTTATTGGCCCCATAGGAGGCTTAATTGGACCATAATCCAAAAATTTCTAAAAATCTAGACCCTTAGGCTAAGGTCTTTAATACACATTTTTACTTGATTCCTAATGCACATTAGAGAATTTATTTTGAAGTTCTGTTTTAAGGAATTATATTTTAGACATTAGGAAAATTTTTATATCCAAAAATATCTCAATATTGAATTACCTCTCTCTAGAATTTTTTTTCTCTCTGGGCAAAAACAAGGAAAAATAATATTTTCTTGCATTCTGAAATAGGGAATGATTACCAGGGATTGAGGTCAAAGCTTATTCATTGTTCAGGTTGAGGAGGAAACTTACACTGTAACCCTACATTACCCCCACAAACATACTTCACAAAATGATGTTAGTCCCAAGAATTGGGGAGATTGTTGTGTAATAGGATCAAGTGGATATATAGACCCATCAACCCAAAGATCTATATGTTTTTTCCCTGCTATTCTCTATAATTGCATCACTGATGGATTCATCATTGAAACCTCAATTCTCTTGTACAATTGGGCATACTCTTCATCTAGCTGGAAGTGTATACTTCTCTTCTTAGAGCTTCTTGCTTTCCTAAAACATCAAAAAACTAGAAACACTTAGATACATCACTATCTCATGATTATTAACACATATGTGCAACTTAACACCAACTTTAACACATATTATTATTTAACCAATAGTAAAACATATCTCACTATTAACTTTATTATTTATGTGAATAGTAATGCATATAACCAATAGGAAAACACAACTTACAGAACTCAATTGAACATAACCGACATCAAAACATTGCTAACCTCCATTTTTGTTCTCTGTTTCTTCTCTGTGTTGTCCCTTTGTTGCTTCTTTCCTTGATAGCTAGATTAATGGAGAGGGAAATGGTTTGTTGGCTCCAAGAAAATGGCACCAAAAAATCAAATCACTCTTCATTCTCTAGCTTTGTAGTGAACAAGTGTAATAGAACAGGAGGGAAATACAAACTATTTGGAGATGGAGGGAAATACAAACTGTTTGGAGATGCAAATTTGAAAGTAGAAGAAGAAATGGAAATGAACTAAAGAGAAGAAGAAGCTCTATCATAAAAAAAGGAAAATTCATAATGCACTATTCTCTAAAATAATGAATCTAAACACATTCTTAAAATCTTAAAAAATGTCTATTCTCTTCAAATCTCTATAAACATTGGAAAGATCCTCATCACTCACACGACGACAGTTGCGATTCACCAAGTAATCTCTTTTTGGATGTGTTTCAAGGAGGGTTAGGGTGAGCCATAACATTTTTGGAGCCACTGTCGGGGAGCCATCCCTTGGCTTTTTCCATCATTTTACCTCTAATCTACGCATAACCCATTGGCCATTATCTTGATTAATAGTTTCCCATGAAAAAGATGTGGATTTGATGGTGATTTGTGTGAGATTTAGTGTAGAATAGCTCTCTTTTTTATTTTTGAAAAGAATGTTTTTTTGCTTAATTTTTAGATTTTTTTTTGTTATTGTTTTTATGGTTTTTTATGTTCTTAGGGCTTGCACATAGTTTGTATTAGGCTTAGTTTGCATCCATTGCATCAAACAATGCAAGAGAATGCAATTCTTAGTGAATGTTAGCTCTCTTTAGTTTAAACATAGATCTAAGATCATTAATTTTAGTTTAATTGTGTGTTTGTTGTTGAAATTATTTGGATTAGACTGTTAGCAAGCATTAGGAGTAGCTTAATCTTTCAAAAAATTTATTAAAACCATTAAAAAACCCTTGAATTTGACTAACTCTTAATGGACTGGTTTTTGTCATTAAGGGTGATTAATCTTGTTCAAGAGGCTAAAAATTTAGAAAATGTGTTAATTAGGGTCTAAATTGATTATATGAGTAGTCGAAATTGAGATTTTTTAGTGTTTTGAGAGCATCTAGATGCATCAAAACACATAATCACATCAATTTTTTGATCAATTGTGGAGAAATTTGACTCCCTCTGCTTAATTTTGCCTTAAAAGAGGAGCCTATAATTAAGAGCCTAATTAATCCCCTATTTTAGATTAATTTATACAATTATTGATGCACAAAGATTAGCATTCCCTTGCTCAATCCAATGATGTGCTTAATTGTGTGAATTAATTAGAGATTAATGGTTAATTAGAGTCCTTGATTAGTATAAAAGAGGGAAAGATTAGTGAAAGGATTAATCTTGGATTAATCTTTAATCACTTTTTAATATAACTCATTAAGGCTTATGAGCATTCAATGAGTAGATGCTCATGAGTTGTCAATTTGTCCATTTTGGAGGTCATAAGATGTAAGGCATGTCACTGAAAGATTTACTTTTTTTATTCCCACTTACCTTTTTGGGAAAATGCCCATATCCCAAGTTTTATTTTAAATTCAAAAAATATTCCCCCCCCAAAAAGGAAAATTTGTATTTCCCACTAGACTCCAAAAAAATAATAACAAAAATTAAAAAAATTAAATTAAAAAAAATCGATCGTGAAAGAAAATTCTGACAAAAAATTCCAACCGTGAAAGGCAATTCCAGCGAAAATTTCCGACCGTGAAAGCCGGTAAAAAATTTCGGCCATGTGAAAGACAATTCGAGTGAAAAATTTTGGTAGAAGTGAAAGGCAAATCCGATGAAAAATTTCAACCGTGAAGGCAATTCCGGCCAAAATTTTCGGCCATGAAAGACAATTCTGGCTCGTAAAAGGCATTTCCAGCGAAAAATTCCGTCCGTGAAAGAATTCCAGCAAAAAAATCCAGCCATGAAAGACAAATCCGGCCAAAAATTTCGGTCTCGTGAAAGACAATTCCAACGAAAAATTCCGACCGTGAGACAGATCCGACGAAAAATTCCGGCCGTGAGACAAATCCAGTGAAAAATTCTGGCTATGAAAGATAATTCTGACTGTAAGAGAATTCCAGTGAAAAATTCCAGCCAAAAGGCAATTCCGGTGAAAAATTCCGACTGTGAAAGGTGATTTTGGCGAAAAATTTCGGGTGTGAAAGACAATTCCGGTGAAGATTTCCGGCCCGTGAAAGGCAAATCCAGCAAAACCACCCCTATTTGGAGGCCTGTATCTCCTAAACCGTATATCTGATGAAGGCGCTCTATGGCTCATCGGAAAGCTCTTCGACTTTGGACTTGGTCTTCTGAAGTCAAAATCAACCATTTTGGCCTCCGACTAGCAGCTTCAAAATTTGACTTGGAAATCAAGGTAAAAATAGCCCAAAAACTACGAAAAATCATAAAAATTAGTGTGAAAACGATGACGAGCCATATTCATGCTACTTTTGAGGGTCTAGACGACAAAATCAGGGACGACTTAGGGAAACAAAGTTGTAGTACTCCAAAAATACTACAAGTCCCTCATACAGAGTTTTTCAAAATTCCTTTTGCTCAAAAACATGCTGCAAAACAAGGAAAAAATTCTTGAAAATTTTTATAGTCTTGAGACAATGATGGAAAATAGGTTTTAGGACCTCCTCTTCCATCTGGGAAGTTCCTAGCATACGCTTTTTTCGAAAAAAATATCATAAGGTCATTCACGTGCATATAGCGCCTAAGCTATAATTAGGGCAAACAGACACCCGTTTGATCCAGCAAAGAGTGCGCCAAGCCTCTTGAGACTGTAACAGGCTGTGGGAAAGTATAAAAAGCAAAAAAAAAAAAGTGATTGTTCATTAAGGAGCATTTAGGTAGTCCAACATGGTCACGATAGAGGGATTGCTAAGGATCACACAAGGACTAAACCCAATGGGTGACTTCTTCAAGCCATTGAGATCTATGCCACAAATTCACCTCCCAATGCCATTGGCCATGCCTATAACAAGTGTGTCATCGAGTTTTACACCCCCTGTGACTTCGATCCCACCGCGAGCTTTGGTCCCTTGCCTAACATTCCTACAAATCCTATGAGTACCAACCCTTTCCTGGATGCCCACACCTTGCACATACTGACTAGTCTAGGAAGGGGGCTGGCCCAAGGACGACTCACTGAGTCTCTTCCAACAAGAGCCCTCACATACGGTCTCAATGATTCATACAGAAATACGGCAGTACAAATTTCCAAAATTATGGGCAAATACAACGGAACAACAGACCCTGTTCAATTCATTCAAATGTTTGAATAGAGATGTGAAGCCTTTGGAAATCCCAACTGCCCCACTAAGGTACATGCATTGAACTTATGCTTAGAGGAAAAATCTAGTCGTCGATGGTTCATCGCATTAATGTCGGTAATCAAGACCAACTTCAAAACCTTGAAATCAGCCTTTATACATGGCTTTTCCAAACAAGGTGATCGATGGAGTGCAACAACAGAACTCTATTCAATTGAACGTCAACCCAATCAATCCATTAGAGATTTTATCCTTCGGATAAAACTCTTGGACTCACGTTGTGAGTCATGGGAAAAATTAAATGATGTTCAATTGAGGAGATGTTTCATGATGGACTTAAAGAATAACAGCTTACACAACTTGATCATTGTAACCAAGCCGGAAACATTCGATCAATGTTGCAAAGAAGCAATACGTTTAGGTGACAACATGCTAGAAGATGATTATGCTACTACGATGTGTTCCTCATCTAAACTAAGTGAAGCAATGGCAAAAGAAAGATTGATCTCGGAATTGACATTTCCAGAATTTTATGCAACCTTCCTTAAAACCTTACAGCAAACATCTCTAAGAGAGGATGAAAACCTTCAAAACCAGACATCCTTAATGCCTCTGAAAGTGTGGAGCAAAATACCTTGTGTTGAATGCAATCACTACGACCATCCCAATCCTCATTATGCATACAAGGCACCTATTCTTCTATACTGCATATATTGTAAAACCTTTGACCATGATACTAAAAAGTGTCCCGCTTCATCCACAATGGACTCAAAACCTCCATCTCCCATGCACCAAACAGAAATAGTCCAAAGGGTAGAAAGGAAGCAGTTAATCGGACACTTTAATGTTTCTATTATCGCGGAACTCACAAGGTGGCAGACTGTACAGTTTGGAATACTTCCATGCCCATAGTCACTGACACCTTGCAACCAATGTGTGAACGATGTGGCATTGATCACATGTTCCAAGATTGCCCAAGACAAGTTACTTCAATGCAACTTGTGTCACAAAATACAACTCTTTAACATCTTAAGTGTACAAAACGGGTAATTGTCCACGGTACCCTTGAATGTGCTTAAACGCTTTACAAGCCGAGGCACGAGAAACAGTCAAAAGGAAAGTAAAAGACAATACCTCAACATGGGTAGAAGAACATGTTTTAAAACAGAACCTAAAAGAGAAAACAAAACCTTCTAAACCCAAGAAAAACAAGGGACTACAAAAAACTATCAAAACCAAGGTCGAATCAAAAGAAAGGAAAAAGGAGTTTGTAGAGGACATAAACCCAAAAGGGGGCATAAACACAAAAGCTATACATGATGCAAAAGCATCCATCTTAAATGCCACCACACAAACCTCGACACCCATAAGTGTGACATAGGATACAAAAACCCAAAAGAAAATTCGATCTCATTGCATGGGTAAACATAGTCAAAAACTGACAAACCAAAGAAAGTCAAATAATGAAACAAGTTCTAGTACATCACTAAGTGAGGATGAAATAAGTTCTTACTCTTCGCTCAGTGCACCACATAGACCAATCAAGAAACTAGAGCCCACCCAACCACCCCAAATGGATAATAATGATCACATGACATATAAGGAACGCAAAAAGCAAGCTCAAGAGAGCATGCTTAGCTTGGTTGAATGTCTTACAGGGTCGCCGATTAAGATTGAGCCTCATAATGCCAATCCTAAAAGAGAAACCAAGATACAAAGCCTAGAGCAGTACCACTTCCCCTTTCAAGAGGAAGACATACTCTCTACAGAAAAGTCATTTGAAATAGACTGTATGAACTATAGGCTTGAGAAAGCACGTAAGGAATTCGATAATTCCCTTACAAGATTAAAACAATCTCTCAAAACCTCATTTGTAGGAATGCTCTTCTCTCATGAGATAAAGCCAACATCACATCAACAGTTGCACCTTTAATGGCTCAACCTGAGTTATACAAGGACATAACGAACTACATAAAACATGACTGTGAGGATTTGCAAGTTTCCAAACAGCCCTCATTAAGAATTGTCAGAGGGCCAAGTGTGCCAGTGTACACATTGGATACTCTTGAAAAAGTTGAGACCCAAATGGAAGATGAAAGTGAATGGAAATATGAAACAAACACAGGATCTGAAGCTGAAACAATAACCAAAATACCCATAGTACCTTTGGAAGATTCTATCATGGTATGGTTGGATTTCCCTACAGGCAATGATGTTCAGCGCAAACGTGCATTGATTAGTCCTCAAGCTAGTCACATAACATCGTGAATAGACACTTGGGTGTCATTGGGACAACCTAAACTCATCTCTACAAGCGGTAGTCTTGCAAGAGGAGCCAATGGACAAAACATTGAAGTTCTAGGTTCCTTTAGATACACTACTCAAACAATCAATGGTGATATGGAATTTACACTCCATGTTACCCTAGAATTCCTTGAGTATGATGTCATCTTTGGTGGACCTTGGATAAGTGAATCGTTGCATTCACTAGATGAATCCATGCAAACTGTCACCTTGAACACTCCTGCAGGCAATTTACAATTGCTATTTTATGGGAGGAAGAAACCTTGCAAGAGTTGGAAATTCCAACATATCTTACTGAAAAGATCCCTAGGATTTTTGTTTGATTGGAAATTGCAAATAAAATCACCACAGCTCAAGCACAGCTTTATCCAACATGAGAACACAATCTCATGACCCTCGAGCTATGGGATTTGTTAGGTCAATCAACACTCATGGCACATCCTAGAAGAATTACCTTTACACAAGACTTGAACATGCCATGTCTGGGGTACTTTGAACATACAATGTATATTGAAATTAACCCCCTCACTTGTAATTTTTTTGTGGTTGAGTATGTGTTGGAAGCAGATTGAATCTTGTGTTATGTGTTGGAAGCAGATTGAATCTTGGGGCATAAATGGACTGTTGCTTCCCAAGCACCACTGTGCTTTGCTAGCGATAGAGTCATCATGATGGTCAACGACAAAAAGTTGACAATACCATACTACAAGGAGGAAGAGGATCAAAATTTAATGTATTTCTATGATGCTGAACACAAACGGATACAAGCCTCTTCCACAAAAGCCCCTCCACACACAAGGACCTACCATCTGCATCAACAACGACCGACTTCAATAAAGCATCAACTCTTTCAACCCCATCCTCACCTACGAAGGAACTCAAAGGAAAGGCCCTGGATCCTACGCATCTTCATCGACAAACCTCATCAAAGGAGACAACCACATGCTCAAAGGCCTCATCATCGACAGCCACTCCACAAGAGACTCTAACCTCATTATCATCAACAATTCCAATGAGTCGCAAACCTGCAGCCTCAACACCAGCCAAAGTCAAGGAAGGCCCCAAACCTTCCACATCAACCCTAAAGAAAACTCCACCAAGACTCCCACAATCACGATATCTTAATAGTATCAAAATGTGGGTGTGGAGAAGCAGCTACTTGTAGCTCAAGGCTACTATGAAGATGCCAATCAAAATTGGGTACCTCAACATTCAAAACCTCTTCCTCAACGAAGCACTCAAAAGCCAAGGAAGAAAAAGAGTACTCCACAACACCGTCCACAAAAGCCTATGCGAGTTTCTCAAAGAACTCCACCAATGCAACAAGTGTGGGTACCAAAAACACTGCTGTCTGCAAGCACAAGGGTACTACCAAAGAAATACCAAAGCTTGGGTCCCCAAGCGCATCACAAAGTCCCCTAAGCTTACACAAAGAAGAAAGCCTCAACACCAAGCACATCAGCAACCAAATTACAGTGCTCATCAAAGATGGGTGCTTGTGCATGTACCTCAACAACAAGGATACTATGATGTAATTTCATCATATGGCTGCCAAAATCAAACAATGTGAAGAAAACCTCACCACTGACTTCAAAACCAACAACTTCATCTATAGTTCAACAAGAATGGAGGCCCAAGCAACAGCAAGTAGATCCCTCAACCACTCTCTTACATTCAGTACCAACACAAGTAGATCCCTCAACCACTCTCTTGCATTCAGTACCAACACAAGAGCTTGTATGTTCAAGCAAACAATTATTAGTCTTCCCTACTATCTCGATATCATTTCAGCAACAAATTCAAGAAGCAATATGGAGACTTAGGAGCACATCAAGAACATAATAACAATGCTCTTGTCACCCCTCTCTGGAAGTAAGAAATGACCGCATAAGAAGCTGTTGCTTGCAAATCATGACCTAGATGACCCATAAAATAAATGAATAAAGGGTCAAAATCAGCAAATTCACGGAATTCCATCTCCACGGAATTACAATTCACGGAGTTCCATCTCACGGCTTAAGAACCTACACTTTCACGATTTAAGCCCCATCACGGATTAAGCCATATCACGCAATAGCCATTATATATTTATTTCTTATTGCTTACTATTCTTTTGGCTTAATTAATGTAGCAGCTCCTCCATGAGTACATATCCATACTCATGTACTGGAGAACATTTGCACCAAAGCCTCCCCATCAACAACTTCCCAGTACATCTCTGGATGCGGGGCCATGGTGGGTGAAAGCCTGGTCAATGGTACAACCTATCGCTTGGAATTTTCCTTCAAATTATAAACCTCTCCAAATGATGCCACAATCTTCACAACTCAATGATTTTCAATCCCTAGTGAAGATCTCTATATTAGCCTCACAAGCCAACGCAATTCTTTCAATCCTCACCAACAAGTGGCTACCTCAACACAGAGCAGTTCAATAAGAGTCTATATGACTCAATTCTTGTACTTCATGAAAATCTACTTCTAAGAGCACTTCAATACAAAAAAACATAAAAAGCACATGGGCAGAAGAAGACAGAATCAGGTCCTACTCAACAACATTTGACAAGAATCCTACCACACAAAGGGATATCATCACAAGCCAATTACTACAAAGGATGAATGTCGCTTCCATGAATCAAATGAGGAACTGAGAATCACCATCTCATTCTGATGATTAAGTCTATGTTCCTCCGGATCAATTTCTCTCATAATACAATATACTCACCCATTGTGCAATTGAGTCTTACTCTTGCTAATCTCTCTCCCTAATGCATGCTAGTGAGTGTGTGTGAGTGAAGTGAGGTGAGAGGAGGGACAAGGACCTATAGTGCAACGCGACGATGTGACAACGCTCAAGAGATGCAGTGGAATTGCGTCTCAAGGAGTTGTAGAGCTTGGGGACCTCAAGGGTTACGAGCTCGGCCAGTGGAAAGATCCTTTCACGACAGTTGCGGTTCACCAGGTAATCTCTTTTTGGATGTGTTTCAAGGAGGGTTAGGGTGAGCCATAACAACAATTCCCTCATGATAGGCAGTTCTTTTACTTCTGTACTAAAGAGTTCCTATTGAAGCAGCACCCATAACACACATCATGTCTTTTGAAGGCCACAACACTTGACATAAGTACCATATGTGCTTACTACAATTTGGCTTACTAAACTACAATTATCATGTGTGTGTGTGTACATTATGCTCCCACGAGATGTACATCATCATCATAATCATCATAAGGAAGCAAGGAAATATCATTATCATGTGTGTGTGTGTGTGTGTGTGCGCGCGTGTGTGTGTGTGTGTGTGTGTGTGTGTGTGTGTAAATTATGCTCCCACAAGATATACAAGATATACATGAGAATCCTCACCATACATCTACACACCTTTTAAACTCTTATAGTCTGCTGCATCCTCCCACTTGCCAACATGAGCATAGACATGTGACACATTTAAACATAACCATTGCATGTTCAATAGTTACAAGGTGACAGAAACACTTCTTGGCCAAAGCTAGATTCCCATGTATTTTGCAATAGCCAAGAAAAAAACTTCCACCCAACCATGTTGGTCCCAAAAGGCATACTTTCAAGTAGATCTGCAACCTCCCTAAGGTATTCGACACAACCAAGAAGGTCAATAATGTAGTTACAATGATCTATTGTTGGCACTACGTTATAGTCATCCCTCATTAACTCGAAATAAAATGGCATCCATTCTCTAATGAGCCACATGACTGTAGGCAAATAGAAGGGAGGTGAACGTTGAAACACTTCGCTGCAAGCCCTCTCATTGCATCTCCTCAAACCAATTCTTGGCCACTTTATAATTTTTATTTTAAGCATATCCTACATTCCATGCCACTGTTCTTCCCTTTGGTAATGAATGGAAAACTATGTATGCATGCATTTTCCACACTCAGTGCACATGTCAATGAGATTACTTCCAAGAAATAAATCGAAGACGAGACCATTTTTAGTAACCTGAGCATGGATAAAATTTCCCTCGTGAAGTGCTGCTATGTCACAATAAGCTTTTAAAACATTGAAAAAAGTCACACTGTTTGGCAAGATACCAAGTTGCTGCATTTGTTGAAACATATGAATGGCCTCATGGCACTTGTAAGATCCCTGTCCCCCATCGCGCAACGGATTTGGGGTGCTAGCAGTGGAAGTAGTACATCTAGCGCGGGGCAGGGTCCTACACTCGGGGCCTCGCCCACCACGGATATCCGGACAGGTGACTAATTCCTCGGTTCTTCCAAAACATTATGGATTGAATCATGAATTCTCATAAAATAACTAACTTAAAAAAGCCATTAATTTGTTCTCCAATTAAACAAGCATAGAATTTATTCTTGGATTAGGGAAAAGCTTCATGAGAAGCTTCATTTGGATTGAGAATCGGTCATGGGAATGACCATTCTTTGAGAAACATTGAGAAATTATGAAAAAAGATCAAAATTCACACTTTACCTTACAAATTGCTTGATTCTTTGATCACGGTAGAGGCCCCCAACCAATCAATTGGTTTGGTATGTTGATGGAGCCACCAATGGAGATTGAAGAAAGAGGGAAGCTCCAATTTCTTCAATTTGGAGAGAATTTTAGAGAATAGTAAAAATTATCATTATTTCAGCATAATTCTAGTATAGTAAAATTCTCCTATTTTTTTTACAAAGCCTCAGGTTCTATTTATAGGAGAGGGAGGCTCTAACCAAGACCAACTGATTTCTAGAATTTTCTAGATTTCAGTTTGGTTGAATTTGGACCAGATTTGGACCTGGTTTGGTTCCTTTTTGATTCGGTTTGAACCAAGAGAGAGGAGAGATAAAAATATCACATTATTTTTGAGTTTAAAACTCATTCAAGCATGTGAAGTAGGCGCCTCCTTGAAGGGATCCCCTTTCCTTACACGTGTCAAAATGGAATCATTATACCCAAAATATCTCATTTTTTTAGTAATACTCATAGTTTTTTACTAATAAACCTTGTACATAGTCAACTCTTCATCTTATGTGGGCATTTACTCATTTTTGGGTATTTTTCTTTTACAAATTGGATTTATCTTCTCTCCACACATGGATTGATCTTATTGGCCCATAGGAACCTTAATTGGACCATAATCCAAAAATTTCTGAAAATCTAGACCCTTAGGCTAAGGTTCTTTATACCCATTTCCAATTAATTCCAATTGCACATTGGAAAGTTCTTTTTGAATTTTTGTTTCAGGGGAATTCATTTTAGACACTAGGAGGATTTTTATATCCAAAAATATCTCAATTTTGGACTATCTCTCTCTAGACATTTTCTCTCTCTAGGTCAAAAAAGGGTAAAACAGAATCTTTCTGTTTCAGGGGAATTCATTTTAGACACTAGGAGGATTTTTATATCCAAAAATATCTCAATTTTGGACTATCTCTCTCTAGATATTTTCTCTCTCTAGGTCAAAACAGGGTAAAACAGAATCTTTCTTTTATTTCAGAGAGGGGAATAATTATAAGATCAGAAGGGGAGGTTCTTACACATGCACACCTCAAAAAGCTGGAGGGAGGAATCTTACATCCTATCCCACTTAAAAAACGCGAGATTCCTCATCTCACAACTAGAGGACAACTCTTCCCCTTAAGATCCAATTGATTCTGGGGTTCCTTATATTCTGGTCAACCCAACAGAATCCTCGGATAAAGATCCCTTATATAGAACTCATCATCGGATAACGATTCATTCAGATCATAGCATTCATACTTTTAACACAATAATGGTCCATTAGACCGAAAAAAAAATTTCTTTCTGAACATTCCTCCACGGGAGTTTCAGTCGAACAAGTCCTGAATTTGTCATCCAATTAACTTGATCTACCGGTTCAAGTGTTAATAGTAGCAATCTGACAGCACAATCCACTAATCTCATAGTGATTTGTTGAAGTCACTATCATCATTCCAGTTACGAATATTAGCATAGGGACTTGTCCCGTTCATCCTCATTGTGGTTTTGCTCGGCTTATTACATTTCAACCAAATTTTAGGAATCATCATTTTTCAATCAGAATCCAAATCAACTCATCAGTTCACAACCAGAATTTAAAAATCATATCAACCACATTCGAATTCATCATCTGGATAGCATTTTAGCTTATAATTTCAAGGTCTTAGATTTACTCGTATATACTACCAGTAAAGAGCTGCAGTTGTACCCTCGGTATATACGGGTAGTCATGGTCCTTGGAATTATAAGGTAAATACCATCATGTCTAGGCCTCAAAGCAAGTCAGGGATTCCATACAATTGCGGTACTTCCATCTGAAGACCCAATTACTAACTTATGAATTTCAGTCTCAATATCAATTTGTATGAATTTCATCAAACAATTCCAACCTTTTACTGTTACTTCATAAATTTTTGACATTTTTGGCTTCTCAGTTGATCCTCATTAGCCAATTCGCTCTGATACCAACTGTAATATCCCTATCCCCCATCGCGCAACGGATTCGGGGTACTAGCAGCTAAAGTAGCACATCTAGTGTGGGGCAGGGTCCTACACTCGGGGCCTCGCCCACCACGGATATCCGGACAAGTGACTAATTCCTCAGTTCTTCCAAAACCGATCAAGGAAGAAACTTGCACTTGGATCATAGAGATCAACGCTTTTTTCCCCATCAAGAGGCACAACCGTTGATTCCTATCCATAGAACAATTACTATCCGTGATTTACTTCATCTATCGTAATAACAGAAAGGAGTCTCATTTTACGGATCCATCAGTCCATCCTAACCCCATCCAGTCCCATGGGTTAGCCAACAACCAATGTAGTGATGGGATCCAATTTAGAATTTGGTTAGGTTTTGTCTCGGGTACCAGGGAAAAGACTTCCCAGGCCCCCTAGCCGGATATTCATGCAAATTTACACCAGTCATGCCACTTACACACCCAATATGAAATTGCCTTTTTCACAGATTCAGCCATCTTTAAAACAATCATTTAATGAAATCATAGTATCACTGATCACAATCTTCCAAAATATCCGGTTGAATCTTAATTTCCAATCATTCCTTCATCGGAGTATCTATGGCATCATTGGCAACCAGAACGCTCACCACCTATCCACTCAGGGGCCTTTTCAATAGTTCCTAGCTCATAGTACCCGGTAATATAATCACTTATAAAAATCAAGATGGAATCTCCGTTGAAGATCAGCAAGATCAACCAGAGCCATGGACTCATCCGTTGAGGACCAGCAAGGTCAGTCAACCAGATCCATGCCCAGTTCCAGAAAACAACTCTTACTCCTTGTTCCAATATCTTCCACGACGCACGTGTGGGTATCTTCGGCGACCCAGAGCCCGAGCACCGTATGGTCAGCACCCTCTAGGATCCTTCGCAGGTCACCTAGTGCTTCACTCATAGGCCGCTTCCTTGGTCCCTCATCCACCGTGCCGGAAGCTCACCATTTAAGTCAAACCAAGGCTGGTCAAAGACCTCGGCCGACCTTGCTACGCGAGACGTCCACTGTTGACTCGCCGTCAGCTGTTGTAACTTTATCAGTTAGGTCTCCACGACCTTATTCACAAGACGGTCAAAAATGCTCCCCCAGCATTCTTGACATAAAACAGTCATTTACAAACAGGTCACAAATACAGTTTCTATAATGAAGTCTCGTCTTTCCACATTATCCTTCATCAGTCCACATTACTTATTCCACATTCCATTCATATGTGTACTCATTCTCATCCAATCACATCATTTTCCATCTCTTCACATCAGATTCATCACATATCATTTGTTCACATCCCAATTCACATGTCATCACATCTCATCCATTCACTCATATCGATGTCACATTATTTCACATACACATTCGCATTCATTATTCCACCTACATCTCCACATTCGTACATCCACATCCATATCCACATCCACATTCGCATTCATTATTCCACCTACACCTCCACATTCGTACATCCACATCCATATCCACATCTATACATCCACATCCACATCCGCATCCATACATCCACATCCACATTCATACATCCATATCCACATCCACATCCACATCCACATTCATACATCCATATCCACATCCACATTCACATCCGTACATCCTCATCCATACATCCACATCCACATTCATATCCATACATCCACATCCACATTCATATCCATACATCCACATCCACATCCACATCCGTACATCCATATCCACATCCACATTCGCATCCATACATCCACATCCATATCCACATTCATACATCCATATCCACATCCACATTCACATCCATACATCCATACATCCACATTCACATTCATACACCCACATCCACATCTCATTCGCACATCCACATCCACATTCACATTCATACATCCACATCCACATCCTCATTCGCACATCCACATCCACATTCACATTCATACGTCCACATACACATCCTCATTCGCACATCCAATTCCACATTCACATTCATACATCCACATCCATATCCTCATTCGCACATCCAATTCCACATTCTCATTCATACATCCACGTCGACATCCATACATCCAAATCTATACATCTATATTCACATTCACATTCATAAACATCCTCATCTACATTTCATACATCCATTTCTACATTCACATTCATACATTCACATACACTTCACATCTATTCTTTTATAACACAACCATTCTTATCCTATCATCACAGCCCATACACATCTTATCACATCAGATACACTTCTTACCTCATCCCATATACATTTTATCACAGCCTATCACATCCCATATGCATCTTATCACATCCTATCACATCTTATCACATCCCATACGCATCTTATCACATCCTATCACATCCTATCACATCTTATCACATCCCATACGCATCTTATCACATCCTATCACATCTTATCACATCCTATCACATATCCCATACACATCTTATCACATCCTATCACATCTTATCACATCCTATCACATCCCATACGCATCTTATCACATCCTATCACATCCCATACACATCTTATCACATCCTATCACATCTTATCACATCCTATCACATCCCATATGCATCTTATCACATCAGATACACATCTTATCACATGCGTTACACATCTTATCACATCTGATACACATCTTATCACATCAGATATACATCTTATCACATCACTATTACATGTTTTACTATTTAATAGCTTTTTTCTAGATTGATACCGATAATAGGACCTTTTTTTTTCTAATCTTCAGTCACTTGCTTGGTTTAATTTAAAGATTATTTTCTGACGAGACTATTTCCATATTGCTTCTCAATTCTTCAATTGAATTTTATTTCATATTCTTCTTTTGAATAAAGGAATTCATGGGATTTAAAGAAATCAATTCTACCCATATTTCTTCATTTGGTAAAAATAACCATAAATCAAATTTATACTAAAATTTCCTCTTCTTCCCATTTAATTTCTAGGTTTCCAATTACCAAGGGAATTCCTCTTTTTGCGTTTAATTAATTACATTCCAATGTTCTGGGAATTCCTCTTTTCCCCAACAAGTATTTCTCATATAATAAATTCATCTAAATTAAAATATCCATTATTTTGATGTGTTAGAAATTTCTCTTTGCCCAACTAAATGAGGGAATTCCAATTGTCGTAAAGAATTCCTCTTTTGACATTTAAATATTTCTCATAGGTAAATAAATTTATCTAAAAATTTCATCTTTGAAATTAAATAGATTATCCCATAATTCCAATATGATAAGAATTTCTCTTTTCTCATCCAATCATGGAATTCCAAATGTAATGGGAATTCCTCTTTTAACATTTAATTATTTCTCATAGATAAATAAATTTATCTAAAAATTTCATCATTGAAATTAAATAAATTATCCCATAATTCCAATATGATAAGAATTTCTCTTTTCTCATCCAATCATGGAATTCCAAATGTAATGGGAATTCCTCTTTTAACATTTAATTATTTCTCATAGATAAATAAATTTATCTAAAAATTTCATCATTGAAATTAAATAAATTATCCCATAATTCCAATATGATAAGAATTTCTCTTTTCTCATCCAATCATGGAATTCTAAATGTAATGGGAATTCCTCTTTTAACATTTAATTATTTCTCATAGATAAATAAATTTATCTAAAAATTTCATCATTCAAATTAAATAAATTATCCCATAATTTCAATATGATAAGAATTTCTCTTTTCTCATCCAATCATGGAATTCCAAATGTAATGGAAATTCCTCTTTTAACATTTAATTATTTCTCATAAAAAATAAATTTATCTAAAAATTCATCATTGAAATTAAATGAAATATCTCATAATTCCAAAATGATAAGAAATTCTCTTTTCTCATCTAATCATGGAATTCCAATTGTAATGGGAATTCCTCTTTTAACATTAAAAATTTATCTATACAAAAAGATAAATTTAACTAAAATCTTTCTTTAAATTTTTTACATAAATTATACATAATCTTAGCCTTCTAATTCTTTTCTCTAAATCAATGGAATACATGGATTCCCAAGGTCATGGGGATTACTCTTTCAATATAAAATTTAATTACTAGAAATTCCTCTTGGTAGGAAGTCCTCTTTTCATACTTTGAATGAAAATATTTTATGTGTAAATTTTACACAAATTTCACCATAGCTCCGCTGCTATTACTGATAAATCTCAGTTTATTTTAAAAGAGTGAACTTTAACATTATAGATATGATTCGAATAATCCCTAATTGTGGATTGAATCATAAATTCTCATAAAATAACTAACTTAAAAGCATTAAAAAAGCCATTAATTTGGCCTCCAATTAAACAAGCATAGAATTTATTCTTGGATTAGGGAAAAGCTTCATGAGAAGCTTCATTTGGATTGAGAATCGGTCATGGGAATGACCATTCTTTGAGTGAAAGAGAAAAATTTACATAAAAACCATTAAAATTAAGCATAAATGAAAATTTATGTATTCCTTTACTACTTCAATAGCATTCAAAAGCCATTCCAATTAAGCTTCTCAAGCTTGAGAGGGGTTGAGAAGAGAGAAACATTGAGAAATTATGGAAAAAGATCAAAATTCACACTTTACCTTACAAATTGCTTGATTCTTTGATCAGGGTAGAGGCCCCCAACCAATCAATTGGTTTGGTATGTTGATGGAGCCACCAATGGAGATTGAAGAAAGAGGGAAGCTCCAATTTCTTCAATTTGGAGAGAATTTTAGAGAATAGTAAAAATTATCATTATTTCAGCATAATTCTAGTATAGTAAAATTCTCCTAATTTTTTACAAAGGCTCGGGTTCTATTTAGAGAATAGTAAAAATTATCATTATTTCAGCATAATTCTAGTATAGTAAAATTCTCCTATTTTTTTTACAAAGGCTCAGGTTCTATTTATAGGAGAGGGAGGCTCTAACAAGGACCAACTGATTTCTAGAATTTTCTAGCTTTCAGTTCGGTTAAATTTGGACCAGATTTGGACCTAGTTTGGTTCCTTTTTTATTCGGTTTGAACCAAGAGAGAGGAGAGATAAAAATATCACATTATTTTTTAGTTTAAAACTCATTCAAGCATGTGAAGTAGGCGCCTCCTTGAAGGGATCCCCTTTCCTTACACATGTGTCAAAATGGAATCATTATACCCAAAATATCTCATTTTTTTAGTAATACTCATAGTTTTTTACTAATAAACCTTGTAAGCTTTTGCAGAAAAGCAATATGGCTCTTGGATAAAATGTTTGAGCACAGATGGAGGTGGTGAATACACCTCACATGCTTTTGAGAATTTCTTGAGAAAGCATGGCATAAGAAGGCAGTTAGCTTGTAGGTACACACCTCAGCAAAATGGTGTTACTGCTAAGAGGAAGAATAGAGTCATTTGTGATGTGGCCAGGGCAATGCTCAATGTAAAGAGCATGCCAGACTATTATTGGGCAGAAGCGTGTGCCACCGCGGTGTATGTACTTAATAAGATACCCACAGTAGCCATACATGGAAGTACGCCAGAGATGCAGCTTATAGGATTTAGGCCAGACATTGGACACCTCAAAGTGTTTGGTTGCATAGCTTATGTACATGTGCCTAATGAGAGAAGGAGGAAGTTGGATCCTAAGGCAAAAAAGTGCATTTTTGTTGGGTATGCACAGGATCGCAAGGCATATAAATGTTACAATCCACAAACTAGGCAAGTGGTTATCTCACGAGATGTGGTGTTTGATGAACTTGCTAATTGGTACAAGGCAAAGAATGAGGGTGTCATTGATTCTGTTGATGCTGATGTGCATGTGAACTTGCCACAAGCAAGTTCTATTTCTATGTCTAGGCCAGCAGAGTCTGAGAGTAGCACTATACGTCCATGGTCAGGACGCTTGAGACATGAGAGTGTGAGCACTGGGAGAAGTGCTGTGGATAAAGGAAAAAAGAAGGTTGAAGGAATTGGCATTACAGGTTATGAGTCGTCAAGTTCACAAAGTTTGGATGAGGAACTTGGCATACCAATTTTACGCACACCACCTGCAAGGCAGGATAGATATGTGCCTCCACATGCTAGAGTGACAAGTGTTCAGAGTGATCCGCATGCATTGCGGAGGTCCCACAAAGGGTCAGGTATCCAGTTGACAGGTTGACATTTCGTGACTTTGCTATGCATTACCCATATATGACCTCTTTGGTGAAGCATGTGGAACCTACATGCTATACAGAAGCTATTGAGAAGCATGTATGGGAGAAGGCAATGGATGTTGAGATGGACGCATTGGTTCATAATGAAACATGGGATTTGGTTGCCTTACCACAAGGCAAAAATGTCATTAGTTGCAAATGGGTTTATAAGGTGAAATGCAAATCAGATGGTTCCATTGAGCGTCATAAAGCGCAGTTGGTAGCTAAGGGTTATGCACAAACCCAAGGCTTGGACTATGATGAAATATTTAGTCCAGTTATTGCAAAGATGGGAATAGTGAGAGCAATCATTGCTATGGCTGCAGCAGCAAAAACGGTTGGGAAATGCATCAAATGGATGTGAAAAATGCATTTCTAAATGGTGATTTATAAGAGGAAGTTTATATGGCACAGCCAGAAGGATATGTACACCCGAGGTACCCCACTTATGTATACAGACCAAAGAAAGCATTATATGGTTTGAAGCAAGCACCTCGTGCTTGGAGTGATAAGATAAGCCGATATCTTATCTCCCTTGGATTTCACGTTTCTTCAGCAGATTCTTCACTCTATGTGAAGAAAACAGATCATGGGATTGTCTTGCTTGTTATCTATGTGGATGACTTGATTGTCACAGGAGATCATGCTACAGATGTTATGCATGTGAAGAAGGCATTGAGTGGGCAGTCTGATATGAAAGACTTGGGTGAATTGAGATATTTTCTTGGGATTGAAGTGATCAAAGACCATGCAAGGACATGGTTAGTGCAACGCCAATATGCATTGGATATATTGGCAAAATATGGGATGACAGGGTGTAAGCCAATGAGTATATCTTTGGAGCAGAATGTGAAGCTGCGGCCTGATTTTGGTGAAGAGTTGGATGATCCATCTATGTATAGGAAGATGGTTGGCAGTCTTATTTACATGACTATCACATGCCCGGATCTCAGTTATGATGTGGGGCTAGTAAGCCAATTTATGCAAAGCCCCAGAAAACCTCATTTGGATGCAGTGAGATGCATTATGCGCTATGTAAAGACCACTGCACATTATGGTCTTCTTTACGAGCATAAAGGCTTGGATGTACACGGCTACACAGACGCAGATTGGGTAGGTAGCTCGTATGATAGAAGGTCTACTAGTGGTTATGCCTTTACATTTGGAAGTGCAGTGGTGAGTTGGAGTAGCATGAAGCAACCTACTGTTGCTTTATCTAGTACAAAGGCTGAATACATGGGTGCAATCACTGCTACATGTGAAGGAGTATGGTTAAAGAGTCTCTTGGCTGATTTGGGTGAGCCTATTGATGGCAAGGTTGTCATTCATTGTGATAATATGAGTAGCATACAGTTGGCCAAGAATCTAGTTTTTCATGCACGGACCAAACACATAGAGGTCCACTATCATTTTATTAGAGAGAAAGTGTTTGATGGTACAGTGGATTTGCAGTATGTGAAGACTGAAGAGCAGGTGGCCGACATTTTACAAAGCCACTTAGCAGGGAGAAGTTTGAGTACTTCCGTACTATGTTGGGAGTACATGGGATGAGCTTGAGGGTGAGTGTTGAGAGCTTTGATAGCCCAAGCTCATCTACATCTTCATCTATGGCAGTACATCATGAGCTTGAGAGGGGCTATTGAGATTCAAGCTCGATGTCAGCTTGTGCCAGTTGCACTATGTGCTGGCATGTTAGGTAGTAACATGTGTGAGACATAAATGACCGCGTCCAGCTAGTCATAGTGTGTGGACATTAGCTAGGGTTAGTAGTGTGTGGACACAACATAGTGTGTGTGTTGTAGATTATGGATTATGGCTTTATACATTGTGTGAGAAGGGAGATGGCTTCCCTCTATGGTTAGGATTTGATAATACATTAGGGTTTGCTCCTCTGTGTGTGTCTCCTCTCCCTCTACCTGTTTTTCATCATGGTATGAGAGCCTAGTGCTCTCATGGTATGAGAGCCTAGTGCTCTCTATTACGGTTTATGAGTGAGTGAGAGAAGAGGGAGAAGAAGCTGTGAAGAAAAGCTGTGAAGCTTGAGATTGGAGCTGTGAAGCTTGGAGCACACTGATTTTCATCAAATCATCTGAGAGCTTGGCCTACCGGGTTAAGGACTACTAAACATCCTTGAGCAGATTGCATGTGCAAAAACACAAACCACACCAGATTTGAGCAAAGAGAAATTTATGTTTTGCAAGCTCTCCATTGAAGCTTGAGTGTGGTGAATGTATGAGGCAAATGGTTGCAAATCTGACAAAGAATCATGTATCTGGCAAATGGGAATGTATTGGCAACTCATGTGCAAGCCCTACATTGAATTTGGAGCAAAGTTAATGCATTTATGTGAGTGGAAAAGCACTAGTTTGAAGCCTTCACAAAAACAGAGAAAAAGGGTCCATTGTTGATGCAATTAAAGCTAGTTTCTGGCAAAAATCACTACATTGATGGATTCGGCACATACCTAGGTGTGTTGGGCATCTAATTGCACCTTCAATTATCATTATAAACTTGTCAAATCATCTCAGGAGTAGGTAGCGCAGTCTGTAGGGAGGAAACAGAGCAAATTTCAAATATTTTTGAAAAGTGGAGGCCAAATTCTACTTGGTTGATTGATTAAATTCAAAACTTTCTTAGCAAAATGTGTGATACACATACTTGAGGAGGTTGCTATATGATTGGTTGAAGCAATTATGCATTATGGAGCTCATTAAACAAGCTGTCTACTGTGATTAGTGAAACAAAGGGTGATTAATCGGCTAATTACTCTCTCAACTTCAACAATTAGTCTAATTCCTTTTACATGGAGTTAGTAGACATCAATGCTAAGCTAATGAATGCCTGGTCTCTCAATTTGGACAAGAATCAAAGGAATTAGAGAACTTTTACAACTGGTCTTTTCTGGTTTTACTAGCTTTTCTCAAAACAGAGAAGGGGATTTGATAAATTTGGTATGTATGCACCTTGGTTGGTGTTGATACGCAACATTGAGCTTGTTTAGGTGTCAATGCAAGTTATCCACACTTGATTGAACCACTACATTGCAATTTGAAGCCTTGGAAAGCGCGTCAAAATAAGGTACCTTGGATTGCACATGCCAGTTCAATTTGGATGCAATCAGTTTGATTTTCTACATCAATAGTGAAGTTTGTTGAGTACTTTGGAGTATCTGGAACACTTATTTGAGTGTGGTTGAGCTGAAGAAGGCTTGTTTATAGATTTGGACATGTGCGGAAGGTGCATTTGCATATTGAGCAAATATGTCAGCCAGTACAGATTGTGGGTGAGAAGTTGGATAGGAAGAATTTCCATGCATGGAAGTACAGGATTAAAAGCTTTCTAAAAGGAAAAGGGTTTTGGAACCTTGGTACACGTGTGGAGCCAGAGCCAGAACTACCCCGACAACCTACACAACAACAACAGGTTGTGGCTCATACGCAATGGTCAGAGAGAGCATACAAAGTTTTGCATTACTTGTCTATATGTATCTCGGATGCTATACTCATACATATACATGATGCTGAGAATCCCAAGGATGCATGGGATACATTGGTAAAGCTGTTTGATATAGATACTAGTGCTCGTAAGTCTCAGTTGAGACAACAGATTCATAATGTGAAGCGGAAAGGAAGGAGTATCCATGATTATGTTCAAGAGATAAAGAAGTATGCAGATGCGTTGGCAACTATCAATGCCCCCATGCGTGATGCTGATTTGGTAGACATTGCCTTGCGTGGTCTTGGCAACAAGGAGTACAAGTGTTTTGATATATCTATCTCTGTTCGGAGTACAGGTTTACCAGATTTTGATGAGTTGGTTTCACTCTTGCTTGTTGAGGAAATAAAACTCAGTGACTCGTTTCATGATGCATCTACTAGCCATGATGATAATGGCAGAAATCAGGCTTTCTATTCACAAAGGGGATTTAGAGGCAGGGGGAGATTTACATCCCGTGGTCGTGGTAATGGTTGTGGATGGCAGGATAGGTCACCACAGTAGAATTTTCAGCCTACATATGGTGCTAGAGGTGGTCGTGGGATATACACCTCAGAGAGGAAGAGGTAATCCAAGACCACTGCACATTATGGTCTTCTTTATGAGCATGGTAAAGACTTAGATGTACATGGCTACACAGGCGCAGATTGGGCAGGTAGCTCGTATGACAGGAGGTCTACTAGTGGTTATGCCTTTACATTTGGAAGTGTAGTGGTGAGTTGGAGTAGCAAGAAGCAACCTACTGTTGCTTTATCTAGTACAGAGGCTGAATATAGGGGTGCAGCCATTGCTACATGTGAAGGAGTATGGTTAAAGAGTCTCTTGGCTGATTTGGGTGAGCCTATTAATGACAAGGTTGTCATTCATTGTTGTGATAACATGAGCAGCATAAGAATCCAGTTTTTCATGCACGGACCAAACACATGGAGGTCCACTATCATTTTGTTAGAGAGAAAGTGTTTGATGGTACAGTGGATTTGCAGTATGTGAAGACTGAAGCGACATCTTTACAAAGCCACTTAGCAGGGAGAAGTTTGAGTACTTCCGTACTATGTTGGGAGTACATGGGATGAGCTTGAAGGGGAGTGTTGAGAGCTTTGATAGCCCAAGTTTATCTACATCTTCATCTATGGCAGTACATCATGAGCTTGAGAGGGGCTGTTGAGATTCAAGCTCGATGTTAGCTTGTGCCAGTTGCACTATGTGCTGGCATGTTAGGCGTAACATGTGTGAGGCATAAATGACTGCGTCCAGCTGGTCATATTGTGTGGACATTAGCTAGGGTTAGCAATGTGTGGACATAACACATATTGATAACCACACAAGGAAGGTATGGTTCTATTTCATGAAAGAGAAAAGTGAACTGTTTACTCACTTTTAGAATTTTGGAATGTTGTTTGAAAAGCAAACAAGCTTGCAAGTTAAGTACCTAAGGCTAGATGAAGGGGAGAAAGTAGTTCTCCAATGAGTTCAATGAGTAAAAGCATGGAATTTAGAGCGATTCACATTCAAGTTAAGTTAAGTACCTAAGGCTAGATGAAGGGGAGAAAGTAGTTCTCCAATGAGTTCAATGAGTAAAAGCATGGAATTTAGAGCGATTCACATTCAAGTGCACTCCGCAATATGATGTTACTGTTGAGAGGAAGAATACGCACATTGCAGAGGTTGTTCCTGCATTGATGGGATGAGAAGAGCATGCCTCACCATTATTGCCACTGCATTTTACATTATGAACCCGTTAACCACTGCAGAGCAATTGGAAACATGTGTGGCTCAGGAGGTGATTATGGACAAGTTAATTGGAGAGAGCAATACGTAGACCTCAGAGATAGGGGATGATGAATTTGCTAAAATGCTTGACACGGTTACCCCACTCTCAAATAAGAGGAGTATCGAAAGAAGCTTGGAATATGATAAGAGATCAAAGACATACAAAAGTTCTGGAGGCTATTCTTGACATCAAGAGCAAATGCAGGTACCCGTACATCCACAATGTTTTATTCCCTGGTCAATTGGGTGAAAAGCACCAATCCCATGTGTTCAAAATGTCAAAAAAGGGTCCATGTAGTGGATTGGATTTGGTCAATCGTATGTGACCTGGTGGGAATCTCCAAGATATGTGGATTCACTTTGATCATGTTCATAGGGTCTCGGGATGGCCAACAATGTATGTACATGTTTACGACCCATATGTCCGTGAGCTTCTGATAATAGCCACCTACGAGATCAGAGTGGAGGATAGACATGCCCACATAGAATTTTGGAAGATGTTGAATGATGTTGTAATGAAACAAGGCTATGATAAACCAAAATTTAGAGGCTTCATTAGGCAAATGCAAACTACATTGTTGTGCACATTGTTTACTTTGGGGGGGAAAACAAAAAGGTGCCTGAGAAGGAGAGATCTTATGTTTTCCATTGGGAACAAAGCATGATGCGTCATACAAACAAGTGTATACGACTGTCGTACGAAGAGGATCATAAAGTGTTGTGTCGTAAATGGAGAAATGCACCATCAAAGAATGCGAGCTGAGATATGCAAAAATGAAATTAGAAAATTTTGGCTATCAGGTCATGTGTAGTACTGGCAAGGAGAGATTCCGACCTTGGAGACTTGGTTGGCTAGGTGGGATGTAAGGCCATCTCATTGGGGTGCTTGGTTCATGACTCAAGATGCTTCTGGTGTTTTTGTACTGACCACAAACCTTGCCACAAAACTAAACATGCAAGCATGCGAGCTTCTATGGGGTACAAGTCTCATATCTTATTGTATGAAGCTACGGGTGCAGACATGGCATTGGCCATGTTGTAGAGAGTTAAGTATAATGCATACCTTAAAGGGTTGGCAAACATCAATTGGACCATGCATTCATGATTTTGCGGAGAGATTTTTAAATCAAAATGTGGGAATTCCATCTGGCAAGAGATTAGTGGACATGACACATTCATTAATGTAGGAGATGTGCATCATCAATAGTCCAGAGATGAGTCGTGCAAATATCAATTAGCGTAGTATTCGCAAGAAAAGACCAATCTTCACTTGTCCTCATGTGATCTTGGAAGATGAGACCAGAGTACGTGACAGTAACAGTGTCTGAAGGAGAGAGAAAACAAGAATATGTGAGGGATGAGCAAGATACCTTCTAGCCCGAGACAAAGCTGCTGAAAACAATGTGGGCAATTCGAAGAACTGAGGCACGGAAAAATGGACTTGTTTTGGCAAATTGGCATGGCAAAGTGAGAGATGTGGGAGATACATTAACGAGGGTGTAGGTGGTGGTGGTCAAGGAGTAGCTGCACCATGCCTTTGGGGCTGTAGAAAGTACCTTGCATCAGGATCATGCCCTAGTGGGGCGGTGGAAGGTTACATGGTTCTGCAACACTTCAAATACGCATGCTTGGGATGTTCATGATCTTGTGGTAGGACCATCGGGACTAGCACCAAGGGTGTGGCTAGTTGAAGAGGGGACATGTTTGCTGCCTCATGAAGTACAATTGTTGCAAGGTAACGATTTTGTGCTATAGGGGGGGTGGGACCCCTAAAGCTGCCCACGTAGTGGGAGGTGGAAGCACAGTTCCGAGTGGTTTTCGCCCAAAGTACAAAGATGGCAAAATTGTCAAGTGGAGATCAAAGTTGACAAAGGAATTTCATGATAGAATTGAGAATGGAAGAACCATGCACGCACAAGTTATTCGTGAGGCCATTATACTAGGCAATGAGTCCCATATCTTCTATGTTAGGACAAAGGGATCCATTTCTAAGGGTGTGAACTATTCCATGACAATATCAGATTTTCCACGATGTACCTCTGCAAAGACTTTCAGAGGAGGGAGAGCAAACGCTTGACATATGTGCCTTGTAAACATCTCTACTATGTGTTCTTACAAGTTTTGGGGTTGGATTCTCTTGCTCATGAATTCATGCACTAGGTAGCCCTCACCAAGGTTGAATTGTACCAAGCCCTAAGTGGGAGAAGATGCAATGTGGTGGTATGACGGAGTTGATATGGGATTTGGCTATTGTTGTCAAGTAGATTTTGTTGTGATGGCCTAATCATCTGCAGTAATTTTGCTCGAAAGGCATGGTGGTATGGTAACAACTTCTTTAGTTAGCAACTCCGGTGTTATGCTAGGTGGAGTGTGCCTTTTATGATGACATATCTTTTGTTGCGCCGTCTATGTCATTTGCGTCTACTTTCTTTGCGACAATGTAATATGATGAACTATTTTTATTGTGGTGTCTATGACATATGCAGTAGTTTTGCTCGGAAGGCATGGTGATATGGTTACAACTTCTTTAGTTAGCAACTCTAGTGTTATGCTAGGTGGAATATGCCTTTTATGTGATGACATATCTTTGGTTGTGCCACCTATGTTATTTGTGTCGACTTTCTTTGCAACAATGTAATATTATGATGAACTATTTTTTGTTGTGGGCATCTATGTCATATGCAACACTGTTGGATGAAAATCATTGTGATAAGGTTACGAATTCATCGTTTGGAATGTTTCGCTCAGAATTTGGGTTTGCTTGAAAATCTCACTTAGGGTTTGGGATCCCCCCCCCTTACACCCTTCATAAATGACTCCCAAAATGGACAAGTTGACAATTCATTGTCATCTTTTCATTCAATGTTCATTAGCCTTAATGAGTTATGGAAAAGAGTGCTTAATAATTAATGAAAGATTAATCCTTCCACCAATCTTTCCTTCCCTTTTAGACTTATTAAAGGCTTTAATTAACCACTAATTACTAATTAATTCACACCATTAAGCACATCATTGGATAGGGCATGCAATTATTAAGCTAAGTGTATCAACTAATGTGTAAATTAGTCCATAATTAGAGATTAATTAAACTCTTAATTTTAGTCTCTTCTCGTTATGAAAAATTAAGCAAAAGAGAGTGAAATTCCTCTAGTTGATGTAATTATGTGTTTTGATGCATTTAGATGCTCTCAAAACACTCAAGAACACTAATTTTGACCTCTTACATGATCAAATTTGACCCCAAAAAACACATTTTATAGTTTTTTGTCTCTCGAATTGGATTAATCACCCCTTAATGCAAAAACCAATCAATTAAGGAAGATTAGTCAATTTCAAGAGTTTTTAAAAGTTTTGGAGAAATTTTTTAAAGAATTAAGCTACCCCTAATACTTGCTAACACTCTAATGCATACAAATCAAACAAAGAACACATAAATCAAGCAAAAATTAATGATTTTAGCTCTATGTTTAACTCTAAAGAGAGCTAAAAATCACAAAATTGCAATCCATTGCATTGTTTGATGCAATGGATGCAAACTGAAACTAACACACTCTATGTGCACACTAACAAACACTAAAAACTAGATTAAAACTAACGAAACAACATATTTAAGCCAAAAAATCATCCTTTAAAAAAACCAAAAAAGAGAGCTATTTCTCACAAAATCACACACAAATCTCCATTAAAACCACATATTTTTCATGGGAAACCACTAATCAAGAGAATGGGAAATGGGTATGCGTAGATTAGAGAGCAAACAATGGAAAACACCCAGGGATGGCTCCCTGACAACGGTGCCAAATATGTTATGGCTCACCCAAACCCCCTTCGAAACACATCCAATAAGAAGATTACTTGGTGAACCGCAACTGTCGTGGTGATCTTTCTAGTGTTCGATCTTGTAACCCTTGACATTTCTAAGCACCACAACTCTTTGAGAAGTAATTCTACTGCGCCTCCCGCGAGTGTTGTCACACCGCCACATTGCACTACATATACTCGTCCCTCCTCTCACCTCACTTCTAAGGTGGGTATCTCTAGGTTTAACTAACATCTTAGATTAACCTAGCCTAAGATAATGTGGATGTTTAGTACTCACTTAATCTTGGTTTAATTGCTCATGCAAGGTTACATTCATCTAACCTTGATTACTCACACAAGAAGTGAAATTGCTGCTTTTGTCTAATCTTAATCATTACACACACTTGAGTTGATGGTATAATTAGTTCTCACATTTGTGCTAATGTCATACTATTACATTCATATAGGAATCAATACACTGCTTTTTGTCTAACCTTGATCATTACACACACTTGAGTTAATGGTACAATTAGTTATCACATATGTATTAATGTGACACTAATACATTCATAGGAATCAATGTTGCATCAACCATGCTTAAGAAGATGGCACTAATACATTCATAGGAATCAATGTTGCATTCATAGGAATCAATGTTGCATCAACCATGCTTAAGAAGATGGCACTATTAAGTCTTTTCCTTTTTTCATGATGAGAAGCATGGATATTGGATTATATAAGGGTTATGGCAAGTCTCCCATTAATCTCATTAAAGTGTTAGTAGAGCATTGTCTATGCTTAAGATGATAGTTGATTAAGTCTCTTCTCTAAGAGGCAACCACCCAACCACTTAGTATTGGAGGTATCACCTAGTTTTCCCAACTAGTGAAATTCCCCATGCTACTCTAAGAGGAAGAGGAGCTGTTTGGGTTAGTTAATCACATGGGATATTGTCAAGGTGAGGCCCTAAGTAAGTCACTCTACCCAGAGATGAGACTGTTGCCCTGCCCACTAACCAATTATAAGTCTTGGAGTTAGGGTAGCACTCTTATGTTGAGGGTGGTGTTTGAGTCACTCTCTTCTATTGACATAATAAGCGAATCTTCAAGAAGCCTAAGCTTTTTATTAAAAAGCTTATGAGTCAAGCATTAAGAAAAAACATCACTCCATGTGCCCTCATGATGGTTGGAACTCATTTGCTTGATTGATATGACTATTACATTTGCTAAACCTTTAGCCAAGAATAGCTTTCTAAAAATTTAAGGCTTTCCTTAAAATAAACAACTAAACTATTGGTACACATTTTAATGTGTGTGCCAATAGTTGTTTGTTTTTACACACTCAAATACACACTTTACACACTCATTTTAATGTGTGTACCAATAGTTGTTTGTTTTTACACACTCAAATACACACTTTACACACTCATTTTAATGTGTGTACCAATATTTGTTTGTTTTTACACACTCAAATACACACTTTAATGTGTGTATTTGAGTATGGCCTAAGCTGATTTGATGTCTCCACATCTTGTAGGCGAGTAGACAATCTTGTATTAAAAAAAACCAAAAGTCTAGAAATCCTAATAGTATGCACATAAACTATATGCATAGAGAACACAAGGGAGCGCAAACAATGAAGTTAGATGAGTGAGGGGTATGTTACCAATTCATATATCGGCTCTAAGGGACATTATGTGCTCAAGTCGACCATATTAAGCCACCCATCGTTGGGGCTAACTTTACCAAATTGACTATACCATTTGATTGGCGCATCTTCAAGGCTCGCGTCGCACTTGTTTTGGATGCCTATTTATGGAAATTAACTAGAGGATGAGGTATCCTTGGAAGATCTCTTTTTATCCCTTAGTGTGGCCAAATATGAGAATATCAATCTACACTTGCATATAGCTTGTTTGGTATGGTATTTAACCTAACCTAAGCTATCTTTAACCTAAGCTATCTTTAACCATCTAGCCTCCATTGGTCATGCCATCCAATGTTAAAGCAAATCCTGCTAGTAGGCATTTGGCATTGTCAACCATGGTACCTCCTCATAAAGGGGACCTTATAAAAAAGAACTAGCCAATACCCGTGTTATTACAAGCAAAGGGAGGAGAATTGATTTTTAAAATTTTTCTTTATGTATGAAAAACATATTCTTTTGAATGCAAGGACCAATAAGAAGGCTATACGATGTCTTGAGGTAGCTACTTCGGAAGGTAGCGTGTAGAAAAAATTATTCCCTTCTTTGCTATTATTGGTGGCACGGATATAGGATGGTGGTCCTTAGCTTTATGCTAAGAAGGCAAGAGGGAGCGCTGAAAAGATGCAAGGGGGAAGAGAGCTTGAGCTCTTGCAAGCACACACACACACTCACAAAACCCTAATAGAGAACACACAAGGTGAGAGGCTGAAAATCTTCTCCTTCTCTACTCAACACTCAACACACCATATACAAGATAAGAGTACACACAATATGAAAGGTACTCAACCAATACATACACGGGTTCTCTATAGTGTGAACCCGACTAAATGAGCTGGCGCTATAACTATGCCAGTCTCTAGAATGGCTGTCACACAGCCTGTCATCCCACTGGCCGCATATCTCCCATGATCTCACCAACCATGCCAGTGGTGTAAGTGTGGGGCCTATCCCCCAGGCGGGTCAGTGGCCACCGCCTCACTAGACGAGCTCGATATCTCAACACTCCCCCTCGAGCTCAACTCCATCTCATGTACACCAAGCGAAGCCCTGAATCTGCGGAGCTTCTTTGTACCCAATGCTTTGGTGAAGATGTCAGCTACCTGATCCTCTGTGCTGACATAAACAAGGTCAAGGTCTCCTGCTAAGACCTTGACCTCTGTACCCAATGCTTTGGTGAAGATGTCAGCTACCTGATCCTCTGTGCTGACATAAACAAGGTCAAGGTCTCCTGCTAAGACCTTATCTCTGACAAAGTGGTAGTGGACCTCTATGTGCTTCGTACGAGCATGAAAGACTGGGTTCCTGGCCAACTGTATACTGCTAATGTTGTCACAAAAAATGACAACTTGTCTATCCCCACTGATAGACCCAAATCTGCAAGTAGCTTTCTCAACCAAGCTACCTCACATGCTGCCATAGCAGCTCCTCTCGGCCTCTGTACTCGATAGAGCAACCGTAGGCTGCTTCTTGCTGCTCCAAGTCACAGCAGCACTCCCCAAAGGAAACATGAATCCACTGGTAGATCTTCTATCTGAGATACTACCAGCCCAATCAGCATCTGTGTACCCATGTACACATATCTCTGTCCCAGTCTCATAGAATAGTCCACAATGCAAAGTAGACTTCACATACCTCAGTATGCGTCTCACTGCATCCAAATGCGGTTTCCGTGGAACCTGCATAAACTGACTCACCAACCCAACAGCATAGCTCAAATCTGGTCTGGTGATCGTCATGTAGATCAAACTTCCTACTATGCGTCTGTACATAGTTGGATCCTCCAAGATCTCTCCTGAATCTGCACTCAACTTGCCATTCTGATCTAATGGCACAGAAATAGGCTTACAGCCTGTCATACCATACTTGGACAACATGTCCAAGCCATACTGTCTCTGCAGTAATCCAATACCATGTGGTGACCTAATCACCTCAATGCCCAAGAAATATCTGATCTCCCCCAGATCCTTCATCTCGAACTTCTGTCTAAGCAAGATCTTTACATCAAAGATCTCTGCATCATGGTCCCCCGTAATGATCAAGTCATCTACATAGATGACAACAAGCACAACCCCTCTATCACCATGTCTCACATACAGCGAGAAACCACTTTCTCTTTTCCTTTACGTGATGTAGTAATCACATTTGCAGGGCTGGTATTATGACGCAGCCTGCCACTCCATGGTCTATCAATAGACCCACTACCTTTTGCTCAAGGGAATATCCAATAAACACACATTTTTCTGCTTTCGGATCCAGCTTAGTTCTCAGCTCATCTGGCACATGCACATATGCAATGCATCCAAAGACTTTCAGATGAGACAAATCTGGTTTTCTGCCAGTAAACCTCTCCTCTGGAGTTACATCATGTATGGCTGCAGTTGGAGTCCTGTTCATGATGTATACTACTGTAGAAACAGCCTCAGCCCAATAGCAATGCGGCATATTCTTCTCTTCCATCAATGCTCGCGCAATCTCAGCAATGTGCCTGCTTTTTCGCTCAGCAACTCCATTTTGCTGCGGAGTGTATCTGCATGTAAACTGTCTCCGAATACCATTCTTCTTCAAAAATTCAGAGAACTCATTGGAGAAGTACTCTCCCCCGCCATCTGACCTTAGGCACTTTACATATTTCCCTGTTTGCTTTTGAACTAAAACTCTGAAATTCTGAAAGTGAGTGAACACCTCACTCTTCTCCTTCATGAAATATACCCACACTTTCCTTGTGTGGTCATCAATGAAAGTCACATAATACCTGCAGCCTCCCATAGATATGGTCTTCGTAGGACCCCTACATCTGAATGCACAACATCTAGTGCATTTCTGCTCACATATCTGTTACGTGGAAACACATGCTTTGTTTGCTTCCCAAATTGGCATGCTTCACATATTTTCTGCATACCTTCCACTTTAAATTTTGGCAGCCCTGTCACAATTCCTTTTGTCTGCATAGACTTCAATCTCTGCACATTTACATGTCCAAATCTTTTATGCCATATGTCTGTGTCTGCAACAACTCCTGAACCATTTGCAAACATCGCAGCACTCATTTCAGGCATGTCTACATTCAACGTAAACATTCTGCCCACTCTGTTGCCTTTTGCAACCAACCTGCACTTGTCTTTGAAATCTTCAACATAACACCCATCAGGGTTAAACCGAACCTGCAAACCCTGCTCAATCATCTGGCCAACTGAAACCAGATTCTTTTTTATGTTCGGTACATGAAGTACATCTGCAAGGTACTTCACTTTGCCATCCTGCGTAGACAATGGCACATCTCCAACGTGGGCAATTGAATGAGCAGTGTCATCCCCTGTTCCCACAAAACCTGGTCTTTTCGGGTTTTTCATCTCCTTGAACCACTCCCCATGACTTTGCCATCCTGCGTAGACAATGGCACATCTCCAACGTGGGCAATTGGATGAGCAGTGTCATCCCCTGTTTCCACAAAACCTGGTCTTTCCGGGTTTTTCATCTCCTTGAACCACTCCCCATGACTCGTCATGTGGTTCGAAGCGCCTGAATCCACATACCATACATTATCTTTTTGTGCTGCATCAACATTTTCAGACATGGCATTCACGACATGCTGCATAACAAACAACCTTTCATTATCCTCATTATTTCTGCTTGAGGATGCATAGTTGTTTTGCTGCACTTTCCCATTTTGCATGTCAGCCTGCTTCTTATAACATTCTGACTGCACATGTCCAGGCTTACCACAATAATAGCATTCACGTGCATCATTATATTGCCTTTGCCAATTTCCACGGCCTCTTTGACTCCCCCTGCCTCTGAATTTGCCTCTTCCACCTGCGTGTTGTTGTTGTTGTTGTTGATTCTGGGACTGTTGTTGTTGCTGCTGCTGCTGGCCATAATTCTGATTACCTGTTCGGCCACCTCCTTGACCGCGTCCACGGCCTCCTCTACCTCGTCCTCTTCCTGAACTCGTGTAGAAGGCCTGTTGCTCTGAACTGTTTTTGCTTTGTGAAGACTGTTGGTCTTCACCCAAGTTCTTCTCTTTGATAATCACATAGACACCAAATCTGTAAAGTTGGGAATGTTTTCCCGAGTCTGAATAGACGTCTTAAACGCCTTGTATTGTGGCCCGAGACCACGTAGACAGACTTCCACCTTGTCATCATCATCTACTGACCACGTAGACAGACTTCCACCTTGTCATCATCATCTACTGACACACCAATAGATGCAAGGGATTCCACAATACCCTTTATCTTCAACGCATAGTCATTCACAGACATGCTCTTTTTCTCCACAGTATGAAGTTCATTCTTCAACTGTATCTTACGTGCCTTGGTATTTGTTTCATAAAGCTTTACCAAGGTGTCCCACGCCTCCTTGGGAGACTTGGCATCCTGAATATGCCCAATCATGGTGTCCTGTATACTAATGGAGAGCCAATACATAACCTTCCTGGCTCCTTGGTTCCAGTCTTTAAACTCTTTCACATCTGCAGCAGTTGGATTTATATCCGGTATCTCCAGTGCCTCTTCATGCTCACCTTCTATGTAGTCCCAATAGCCTTTTCCCATCAGGAAATTCGTCAACCTGAACCTCCAAGCATGGAAGTTATTCTTGTCAAGCTTCTCAGCCACAATCTGAGTTATCCCATCATTTGACATCTTGCCAAACACACAATTTTACCAGAAACTGCACTCTGGTTTTTCTGCACAAACTGCTGTATTTTCTGCACAGCGGTACTGTAGTACTCTCAAATGTCACCAATAGTGACTTCAATGTGCATACATACACCCAATGGCAACTATAGACCTCTTTGCAGCACCCACAGTGTCTGCACAGTCAATCTGTCTTCCTACAGTTCTTAAAACAGAGTTCTGCAGAGAATGGATGACTTACCCGTAGTGCTCGAAATCGCCTGCTTTCTGAAAAACGGAGGTCCAAACGCGCCCGAAACGCGTTTTTGGCCCAAAAAAACGTTGTCCGATAGGACAGTATAGTTGCCCTATAGCTTTACTCCCGCGAAGAAAGCTCCTCAATCAGAGACCGTTTGCTGGTGCCTCCCGTAGAGCTCCCGACAAGGGTGTAGTCACCAACACAATAGGGAAGAGTAGTTGAAGCTCTTACCCTCGTACCGCTTCCTGTGGTTCTCTTGCTTGCAGCTCAGCCCTTAGCAGCACGAACCAGGCTCTGATACCATGAAAAGATGCAGGGGGGAAGAGAGCTTGAGCTCTTGCAAGCACACACACACACTCACAAAACCCTAATAGAGAACACACAAGGTGAGAGGCTGAAAATCTTCTCCTTCTCTACTCAACACTCAACACACCATATACAAGATAAGAGTACACACAATATGAAAGGTACTCAACCAATACATACACGGGTTCTCTATAGTGTGAACCCGACTAAATGAGCTGGCGCTATAACTATGCCAGTCTCTAGAATGGCTGTCACACAGCCTGTCATCCCACTGGCCGCATATCTCCCATGATCTCACCAACCATGCCAGTGGTGTAAGTGTGGGGCCTATCCCCCAGGCGGGTCATCAGTGGCCACCGCCTCACTAGACGAGCTCGATATCTCAACAAGCGCAACTCTCTCTCTCTCTCTCTCTCTCTCTCTCTCTCACACACACACACACATGCAAGGAGTTTCTGGAAGTGGTCATCACCTGAACAAAAAAAGTCTCTCTAATTCTAGGTGTTTTCCTAAATGTTTGTGTGTGCGAGAGAGAAAGATGATGACCACTTCCAGAAACTCCTCGCATGTGCTTGGGGGAGAGAGAGAGAGAGAGAGAAAGATGATGACCACTTCCAGAAACTCCTCGCATGTGCTTGGGGGGGAGGAGAGAGAGAGAGAGAGAGAGAGAGAGAGAGAGAGAGAGAGAGAGAGAGAGATGATGACCACTTCCAGAAACTCCTCGCATGTGCTTGGGGGGGGGGGAGAGAGAGAGAGAGAGAGAGAGGAGAGGAGAGAGAGAGATTGCTGTTTAATGAGGATTTTTTGTTGATTATCGGTGTAGAAAAGGGGTTCTCATTTCTAATGTTCTATGATCAATTTGTACAAAGGTCATTTGAATATTTTTCCAAACATCAAACTTTTTGTCGCATGCTTTCGGCCCATGCATTGTCTTTGGCATCTTTGCAAGCAAAGTTTGAATGTGGATTTCATGACATCGCCATGAGTTTCACACTAATTTTGAAAATAAGGCACTCTAAACTTAATACATTTACAAACCCTCATGATTTTTTATTTTTTGGGAACAATAAGTATTTATATTTATATTAACAAGGCAAAGACTGCCATTTACAACAAGTCCTTTTCAACTCCTACCATATCTATTCTTTTCAACTTCTGACACTTTGCTTGTGGCTCGTATGCAGTTGGGCTATCACATATCTTGGGAGATGTCTTTGTATGGGAGGATGAGAGATGGAGTACGTGATCTACTCAAACCCTCATGATTTCTATGGGGGAATAGGTTCTATCGAATTGGGGGTAATAACCTTTGTGTTGTGCTCTTACCATTGTAATTGTCTCTGAGGTTGTATTCATGATTTAACAATATGGGTGCCAAATTTTGAGATCCATTAATGAATTAATGTAGACAATGGAGGATCTTAGAGTTTTTTTAAGGTGGGACCTTAGTCAAGTTTTTTTGTAAATATGTTTTCTTCGATTTGACACGTTGCAATTCTAGAGCAAGGATCGCGTCAGGTAACATAGCCTGCATAAACGCTATGTAGAAAACAGGAGACAAATTTCTCTGAAATGAACAGAAGTTTAAAGTGGCTATGGCGCTGGCCAATACTTCCATTGAGGGCTCCTGGTACTGTGCCAGCAGTTCAAGCTGGAAGAGTGCTTCCGGCGCGGTCTCATTGCCTACAAGACGAAAACCTCGAGGTGGGCACAGCAAAGAGACAGAAAAGCTATGGGAGGATCTCTTCACAAACCCTTCACACTGGTGGGACAACAGATTGGACAAAATGGGCCCTGGGCACCCGGACTTTAGGCACAAGAGCACAAGGGAGCCCCTCTGGCTCAACAGTCACCACAAACCCATATGGGTTGCTGCCAAGTTAGCCTCCTTCAATGCCCAATATCATGGTGAGGACCCTATCATGTATGTCAATTCGCTTCATGAATTTCACAGATTTTGCCAAGATGGGCAACTGGACATGGCCCTGCATGTCCTCTTCCACATGCCACATCAGCCCACCGAGAACATGTACTACTCTTTGCTCAAGGCTTGCAATGAGAGAAAGGCCCTTGCTCAGGCTAAGTTGGTTCAATCACATCTGGTCCAGGCCCAATTGGATGCTACCGGCTTCCTAGGCGAGTATATGGTCATCACATTGGCCAAGTGTGGTGGCATTGAAGACGCCCTCCACGTGTTTCGCAGATTGTTGCACCGAACTGTCTTCTGTTGGACAGCCATTATCTCTGGGTACACTGAATGCGGAAAATGTCAGGAAGCTTTGAACATGTATACCTTCATGCAGCGGGATGGCATTGATCCAAATGATTACACCTTTGTCAGTCTACTGAAAGCGTGTGGTTGCATTCGTGATTTGGAAGAGGGAAAGCGCCTTCATGCAGAAGCATTGAGATACAGGTATGGATCTGACTTGTTTGTGGGCACAAGTTTGATTGACATGTATGCAAAATGTGGGAGCATTATACTTGCACAGAATGTATTTGATAGGTTGTCTCAGCGCAATGTGGTGTCGTGGACTGCGTTGCTGTCAGCTTATGTTGAGCATGGCCAACCAGAGAGGGCTCTGCAGTTGTACGGCCAAATGCAACAGAAAGGTGTGAGTCCAGATGATCGGACCTTTGTGATTGCCCTTCAAGTGTGTTGTGCACTTGCAGAGAAGGATGCAGATGTTCTTGTCCTTGGGCTATCAACCAGGATGATGTCTCTTGGAACAGGTCAAGCGCTACATACTGATGCATGGGTCAAGGGCTTTGATTCAGACGTCTTTGTAGGTAACTCCCTTGTGAGTATGTATGGGAAATGTGGGAGAATTATGGAAGCAGAGAATGTGTTTGCTGGGTTGCCCCGCCGGGATGTCGTGTCATGGAATGCAATGCTATCTGCTTATGTGGAGGAGCACTTGCCAGAGAAGGCTTTGCAGCTCTTTAGACAGATGAAAGATGAAGGTCTGACTCCAGATGACCGGACCTTTGTATCAGCCCTTCAAGCTTGTGGCATGCTCGGGGAAGAGGAAGAAGAAGTTGATTTTGCAGGTCAGTCAACTAAATTAATGGCTCTGGAGATTGGTCAAGGATTACATGCCGAGTCTTGGAGGAAGGGCTTGGACTCAAATCTCTTTGTTGGCCATACGCTTGTAAATTTGTATGGCAGCTGTGGGAGCGTTGGGGAAGCAGAGAGTGCTTTTGGTCATCTATCAGAGCACACTGTTGTGTCATGGACTGTGTTGTCCCTGTCATACCTCAAGCAAGGTGAAGGGCTGAAGGCTTTACAACTCTACAAGAAAATGCAAGATGAAGGGGTGGGACCAAATGAAAGGACCTTCATAAATGCCCTTCAAGCATGTTGCTTACTTGCGGAGAAGGAAGAGGCTGTGGTTATAAACGGCCAATCCACCACCAAATTGATGCCGCTGGCAATTGGTAAGGCGTTACATGCTGATGCCCAAAGGAAGGGCTTTGATTTGGACACCTTTGTCGGTAGCACCCTTGTGAGTATGTATGAGAAGTGTGGGAGCCTAGTGGAAGCAAATAATGCGTTTTGTGAGTTATCCAAAGATCACGTGGTGTCATGGAATGCAATGCTCTCCGCATACGTTGAACAAGGTGAAGGACATAAAGCTTTGCAGTTGTATGGACAGATGCAAGAAAAAGGTGTGAAATTGACTGATATCACACTTGTCTGTGCCCTGCAGGCCTGCAGTGAGACTGGAAGTGTGGAGATCTGCAGGGAGATTCATTACACACTTGTCTCTGCTGGAGATGATATGAGACTACTCATGGCAAACACTCTCATTCATGCATATGGGACTTGTGCAAGCATGTTGGATGCGCAGGCCATTTTTGATGTGCTGCCAAGGCGTGACGTGGCATCATGGAATGCACTGATCGGTGCATATGCCCGGCAAGGCAATTGGGCGGCAAGCCTGCATTGGTATGAGAAAATGCAGCGGACTAGTGTGAAACCAGATGGAGTCACATTTATATCAGTTCTCTCTGCCTGTTGTCACGCTGGCCTTGTGGAAAAAGGTGTCGAATACTTGGAGTCCATGAGCAGAGATTATAACATAACCCCAGAGATTGGGCATTATAGCAGTATCATAGACCTCCTTGGGCGGGCAGGAGACTTTATGAGGGTGGGAGACTTGCTGTCAAGCATGCCGATGCAGCCTGATCTAGCCATGTGGTTGTGTTTGCTTGGTGCATGCCAAATGCATGGCAACATCAAGCTGGGAAGACATGCATATGATCAGGCAGTGCGTCTACAACCCAAGCTGGCTGCTGCTTATGTCATGATGTCAAATATCCATGCCGATACTGGTCTGGAGGGCTGTGCAAGCATGGTGAATGAATCGAGATTGAAAGAGGGTGCAGGGAGCAAGCCGGGCTAGAGTTGGATTGAGCACGAGCTTGGAAAATACTCTTTTATTGTAGAATACTGTAAGTATTTGCAATATAAACAGCTGCTCAGCTATCAAAAAAGATGAGCTTAGGGCTGAAAGGGAAAGGGAACGTTATTGCCCTCTTTCATTACTTCTGAAATTTCCATATCTTATTACAAAGACAATGGATGGGCAGATTATGGCAACAATATAGCCATAATCTTGTCTGTACATGTAACAGGCCCTTCATCCAAAGCTTGGCCCGAGTCCATGATAAGGCCACAGACACCATCTTGCACAAACATACACATAATCATAACTCAGTTTGGAACACCCCTGAGCGTGAGGCTAGATCTACATTGCCCCTGCACATTGCACAAGCCTGAGTTGCCATACTACTATAGCTCACTTTAAGTGTCTTGCTAGAGCTTGGTCAAGGCTTAATCTGTCTTGAGAATCCTTCAAAGGGAGATCCCCACTCATGAGCAATTCACTGGCTTGAAACCAGCTATAAAACCAACAGCTAATCAAAGCAGTGATAGTGCACCAACTTGGTAAGCAGCTTGCCTTGATTGGCTTTTACTAGAGTTTTTATGATTGGTTCCAAAATTGTTTTTTAATTTTCCTGATTTGGCTCTCTGTTGCATTGGCTCTAGCACCGCATTTGATAGGTCTATGTGTTCATGGACACAAATGCACGCGAGGGTTTGGAATCAATGATACAAGATATATGCGGAGAACATGCTTTGGAAATACCAGTATATGAGGCTTGGAATCAATGCCACAAGATATATGCGGAGAACATGCTTTGGAAATACCAGTATATGAGGCTACTACAGTGCAAACATGCAGATAGGATAAAAGATAACTGCTCCGCGACAACCAAGATATTGTATGCGAATCATTGTGATAGTAGCACAAGATCTCAGGTAATTTTCTCTATGAAAGGATATCTACAAAAAATGAGGTAGGAATAGGCCAATGCCTGGATGTAGCCTGTGCCCAGAATCCAGCTAGGAATAGGACAATGCATGGCTGGAAGCTTTTTCCAACTGAGGAAGCTCAGACAAGTGCTCGAGACAGAGAAAGAGAGGGAGGTAGAGGAATTGGGCAACCTTGGGGTTTCATGGCTCTTATCTCATTGATCCCTCACTTTAGAGAGAGAGAGAGAGAGAGAGAGAGAGAGAGAGAGAGAGAGAAGAAAGAAAGAAAGATTAACATCTACAAAAGACCTCAAGGGTCTATGAGACCAAATGTACTACAAAGTATCCAACGATGAATAATAAATAAAAAACTGTGAAAAAATAGCCACATAAGTTGGGATAGCCATGTGGTGCTACATGCTGTCGACGTGTGGTCACACAGTGATACTGTCCTCACGAATCTCTAGTAGAGTCCTAGCAATGTGAACAGCCTAGGGTCGAACCTCTGTATGTCATGTGAGGAGTTCGTGGATCTATAGCTAGCTTGTAGAAGATCGTCCCTCCGAGGGTCAAGGGGGTGTGGCGCTCTCTCTGGTCACTCCACGAGTGCTAGAGGTCGAGGGGCTCAGATTAGAGCGGGTCGAGTTTGGTCCACAATCCTCATTGTCAAAAGATAGTCAGTGATGGAGGACTAGGAGGTGTCCTTGTGACCTTGGTCTTGGGGATGTTGTCCGAGTATGCCCTCATGATGTCTCTGGAGCTCCAATAAATACATGCCTAAATATCAATGATTCTCGTGATCATGACGAGAGAGAGAGAGAGAGAGAGGTCCTAACCATCTCGGAACAGTCAATACAATCACCCCCGGATATCATAGTAGGGTGAGCATCGAAACAAATACTGCTCCATTATATCCACCTCTCTAGTCATGCAAATCTGGCATGTCAAGCTATGGACTGCAATTTGAGACTACACATGGATATTATGTTGATAAAACTATGTGCGCTCCCACTATGAACCAAAACACGCGCCACCTTAGGGTCATCATCTTGGCCTTCCAAATCTTCCAATGATCCTTGTTCCATTTGTCACCACACTTGAAACACAAGCCTTTGTCCTTCGATAATGCGGTCTTCACCAATAAACTTGCTCTTGTTAGGTGTTTTCACATCAACTTGCTTTCAATTAACATTTGAAGGTCTAGGAAGAGAGTTGCCAAATCTGAAATTTTCTCTCTCACCTCTTTGGGAATCTAGGAAGACCCGTGTGAGATGCAACATCGCTTGAAGTCTTGCCCATAGTTGAAGTGCCAAAATCAGCCCTGAATCTATGCCTTGCTTCGTTTCCATGTGTGTACTTTGCCTCATAGATAAGCATGGTTCCGGGTCTTTGAGCATCCACATCAACCTTAATGTTGTTTTGTAGCCCTTTGATGAACTTTCTTAATTTGTACTCCTCACTTAAGCCTTCCACATGAAGTGAGAACTTCATGAAGTTGTGCACATAATCCTTGATATTGTCCATTTGAGTGAGATCATCTCATTTCTTTACCATCCTTGATCTATTAAGGGTTGAAATAAAGGTTATCCTCATCTCATTCTTGAAGTCCACCCAAGTAGTGATCAAATAGCCATGAGCATTCAGGTGCCGTTAGCACGCATGGACATAGCCTTCTAGATGCAAAGTAGCAAACAACACCTTGGTCCTATCACTATGTGAGGGCTAAGCTCAAAGTAAAGCTTCATTTTATCAATCCATTCTTCAAACTCCTCATTGGTTGAGTCTTCAAATTTGAACTTTGTGAATGTTGTTATCTTGTTCTTCACTCCCTTAAACTCGTCTTCATCATCACCACCTCCATGATGCTCAAATGGTCTAACATGATTGTCGCCAAGCTCATTGAAATGATGTGGTTTACCATGACTAGATTCCATTCCATTTCAATGATGACCCATCTCATTGAAGTGATGACCTCCCATCTCATTGAAATCAGGACCCCCCATCTCATTGAAGTGAGAATCACTCATGTATGAAGGATTCCAATTTCCATCCATCCTTGGTTCTTTCAAAACTATGCCTTTGCCTTTGTCCAAACTTCTCCCTTGCATTGAAGAGATATCATGCATAGGACCATGCACATAGGCATTCTCGGCATACTTGTTCCACCTTGATGCATCAATGATGGAGGCAAGTTCTCCTTTCCAAGAATAGATCCATGACTTCTATCACCATGGTGTATACTAGCTTGAGGTGTATACGATGCATTTGCATGTAAAACTCTCATAAAAGGTACATAAGCTTGTGGTCCCATTGGTTGAAAGGTGTTTGATGCATATGGATGCAACATAGGTCCACCGTAAGCTTCTTTGCCTTTATCTGCATCTTGCCTCAAACCGATGATCGTGCAACTCCTTCCTCATAGAATCAAACTTGTCTACCATGAACTGAAATCTTTGGTCCATTCTATCAAGCATGCATTGCATGAAGTACATCATGGCATTCCCTCCATCCTTACATTAGGCATATGTGGAACATTTGTCTCTTGATGCATCCCTTTATTGAAATTGCCATTGATCTCTTCTTGCATAACTCCTTGGGCATCTTGCCTTACTTCTCACCTTGTATCCGATGTGCTCGCTTCGTGCTCAAGGCTTCCTTGTAGTTTTCTTTGGGTTTGGCCTTCGACATCATTTTAAATGTCAAATGACTTTTGGAAAAACTCTCGAACTCCGATTTGAGTGATCTTTAGCTCTATAGAAAGGTAATGGAGTCTACTACCCATGTATAAGATCACCTTTGACTTGAGTTAAAGATGTAGTATCTTTTGTTTTGACTTTTCTGATTTACAGCTCAAAAATAAGAAAATGACCATAAATCCCCAACAAGTGATCCGAATGGAATGATCTATAGCTTGATGGGAAGCTCTTGAGGAGTACTAACAACCCTATGAAAGGTTTGGCTTCAATCAAAGGACAAGAAAATGTTAACTATGTTCATTGACCACCCAAATACTAATGAATCGGGGATTTCAATGACTCTTCTCGAAGCTCTAAGGGTTGGAATATATAAACACTTGAGCAAGATTCAAAATAGGCTATAACTGAATTAGGGTTTTTACTTGTGGTTAACCAAGCGATTGGGATGGCTAACGGTACCAAAATTGGGAGCTTGACGGATCCAGACGTAGCCCTTAGGGAGTACTAAGAGGCTATGCAATCACCCACAAAACAATCCCATCCTATTTTGACTGAATTAGGATTTTTTGGTCCTACACAACCTAGTCATAACTGTGAAAACCCTAATTCAATGCACTTAAGGCATCCATTGTCCATGGCACTTGTACATAAGCTTTTCTTGATCAAGAAGGCATCAATCCACTACTCCATAATGCATTAACCTTGCCTATCAAGTATAGCCATAAGATTTTGAGAAAATTTAACCATAGTCTCCTTTCAAAATCTCAATCAAAATCTCAATATGGAAACTATGAGAATATCATTGCATTTCTTTGTCCATTCATTGCCAATTTGCAAACCATGCTAATACTAATGACATGTGATGTGCTACTTGCCAATCTCCCAGCCAAGTCTTCTCGCTTCCTTACCAAAGTTTATGATCCAATGATAAGGACCGGGGTCAAGTCTTCACACCATGTACCTAATCATCCATCTATCTACTTTTCCAAGGCACTCTCGAATAGATGGATTCAAGCCCTGCTCCCCTTTGGCCTCTTCACCTATGCCAAAGGTACTCTCTCAACATACGAGATTCTACAAGCCTTTTTGAATTGAAATTTGTATACAACTATGATCGTGTAATCAAGTATGTGAGAGTCCACTTACAACATAGGCACTTATAATTGCATGCCAACACAATCCATATCAATACAAGATTTTAATGTCGATGGTGGGGCTTGCAAAGGTGAGCTCCAAATGAATGTCTTCCAATATATAACTTCAGTCACTTGCCCTTCACATTTCTCAATACATGTGCCTCTTCATAAAAGCATCTGACATGCCTTATGTTATTTGAATCAAACATGATTGATGGCATTAATCTTCATTCCATAAGCATGTAGTGAAGAAAGTAACATAAGCTCATGTGAACTTATATCATGCTTCATACATGTCTTATGACATATCATAGCATAGAAATGGCTATGAATGGCATCTATAGCTTCCCAATGACATGTAGCAATACATGTATGGATCTCAATGGCATAGATTAAGCCATAGAAACTGTCAATTGTGAAACAATGCTGAAAATGGATCAAAATCCCCAAATATTGCTTTAGGGTTTTCTTAATGCCTCAATTGAAGACATACGGTTGCATATGGTCATCATTGAGGCATGTTATAGCTCTCAATACATGTGAATGACATAAAGAGTTGACCAATTACATGAAATTAGGGTTTCTATATGAAAGCCCTAAATGCTTTCAAGAATGCTAAGAAATTAATCAAAATGTGTCAAATCTTGCAATAAGGCTTGTAGAAACTCACCATTGGTTCATAAGAAGCTTATGCATTCAATTTTCTCATGAAACCCTAGATTAGGTAGGTGCATCACGTTTTCCTTCTTATGAGCAAAATCGTGCTAATCAATAATCATGTTATGCATTGTGTGCCTTGTGTGCCTTGTGTTATGAAGAAAGATCACAATAAGAGAGATTTGATGGCAAAGTCGGCTAGGGTAAAAACACCTACACGCAGGTGGCAAAAATTTGTATTGCCATGGAGGGATATTGTTTTGCTCCATTGAAGGTTCAATCCATAGCCAATAGCCTCCTTGGTTCCATCTCAAGCTCCCAAGATGAACAAAGTTACTCCCAAAAACGTGAAGAGAGAAGATGGAGAAGAGGATTTGCAAGTCCACATCACAGAATCTTGTCCATTGCACACTCACTTTGGCCAAAGCTTGTTCGCCTATATCAAAAATTGGACCAACTTTGAGAACAAATTATGTCCTAATGCCATGGCCAACACTCAAGATCAACATTGCTCTAATTTTTTCCATCACTTGAATGATTTTTCCATGTTTGCACCAAATTCTTTAAGAAAATCTTGTAAAATCAAGAAACTCAAGAAAATCAAGAAATCTGAGAATTTCTCATTTTTTCTTGAAACAAAGATGAAGATGGAGCAAAACTAAGCTATGATATCAATGAAAGAAAGCAACAACTAGATTATCCTAGGATTAGTTAGGATTAACCTAGATTAGGGAGATTAGCCTAGGTTTAGAGAGAAGAAAGAGTAATTTCTCATATTCAATGATTAGCCCCAATCATGGCTTATTTTTGTATATATAAATTGGACGTGGTCTATTAGCCTTGGGCCCATTGTTTATATGAGACCACACTTTGTTACAGGCTTTGACCATGTGACCAGGCTTCTTGTAGTAAAAACAATTTGCCTTAGATTTCTTTTTCTTTTCAGAAGCATTGGAATTATTGGAGCCCTTCTTGTTGCCTTTCTTTACATTTGCAGAGAATGCCATGTTGCTACTATCTCTAACTTTGAAAAGTATCTCCTCCTCTACCAGCATTGTTGCACCGAACTCCTCAAAAGTAAGAGGCAAGTTTTGCACTTGCGTGTTCATACTTTAGGGGGTAACACTGATGCACTTGTGTGCCAGTTCTTGGTCTTGGTGATCCCCACTGTCTCCATTCAATCTTGTAGATTTTTTATTCATGATATAAACTACTCTTCCGCTTCTCTATCAAATTGCCTTTCTCTTGTAAGATGATTCTCAAGGTTTTGAATCCTTGTCTAATTTCTTGTCTCATACTCGTTTTTTAGAACTTGACATGCTTCAGAAGCTGTGGCCGTATGTTGAATCAAGTTATGCATTTCTTTAACTCTACGCCAAAATGAGAACACGATCTGGTGGTATGGTTTGTAGTGGATCCACTGGATCTAAAGTAGGACCTGGCTTTGCATCTTTTAAAACTTAAGAATTCAAGCTCTCGTGGTGATGGTGAGGGTGAATTAATCCTATACTAACTATAATATGATTAGTACTAAGCTAAGCTAAGGTGAATAATACCTCCGTACAATCATAATGATGAATAAACTAAACTAATTAATCTTTAGACTCAAGCACAATTGGATTACAAGATTGAGATTTTTACTCAGAAAGAGGCTTGAGAGCTTGCTACATTCCATTTCTTGAAAATGACTCGTTATATATGAGGTAGGTACAACAAGGCTTGCTTTGAGCTTATACAATTTTTCTGGTTAGGTGACTTGGTACTCTAGCATCACTTATTTCAACACCCATTCCTGATGCTAGATTGGGTACAATTTTTAGGGAATCACTCTTTCTCTCTCTCAGCCCCCCTTATGCTAGGCTACTTTGACCCTTGTGCTACTTTGGCACTATAGCTACTTTGGCTATAAATTTTGGCTTGAGTGCATTATATAACCTTAGAGGCTGATTACAACACTTTTGGTAGAGATAAGAGGGTTGAGAAAAACCATGGTTCTTTTTCTATAAGAGTCTTTCTTTATCTTCATTCATCGTAGCATCTTTTATCTCGATGTAGTTTGCTGGATTCTTTTCATGGTAGTAACCTTCTTCTAGGTGAATAACGTTTTGGTAGCAATAACACACAAGCTTTCGTTTATGTTTGTTACGACATTCATTATTTATTTGATCAAGTTTTTCACAATGATAACATCTTGGAAGTGAAGAGGTTGATTGATTGTTCCTTTGAAATTTTCATGTCTGTCCATAGAGTGCTTATGTACTTGACTTTGAGGTGAATGTTTTTTAATCCTTAAACTTTGATTCATGTTCAAGAAAAGATGATTCTATGTCTTAAAGCATAGTGTTAGGTACATAAGTGTAGCCATAAGTGATTCATATGGTTCTTTATCGACACTTTCAATAGTACATTAATAGACTCATATTCTTATGAAATTTTTCTGGTTAGGTGACATGACACTCTACCATCACTTATTTCAACACACTCTTTCACGTGCACCCATACATTGTGGTACACTGTGAGACAAACTGGCTCATCAACAATGTAAGAATCATGTACAAAAGTAATACCTTTCAGGATTGATTTTTTCTATGCCGTGATCCCTTTGTGAGCCCAATTCGGGACATGTTAAGCATGAGCTACATAGGTCAGACCTCTTAACCCATTGTGGAGAATTTAGCAAGTGTTCATCATATAGGGCATGTAGATGTCAACCATAGCAGTAGATGCATGTAGGGCATATAAGTACATTGCATATAGAAAGGGGCTAGCCAACCCCAAGAGGTGGCTAGCCTTGCAAGGGGTAGCCAACTCCTTGCCATGCCTACAAGACCATGTCGGCTAGGTCCTTTGACTTGGGGCTCCAATTGGCCAAGCCCATGTAGACTTGGGCTTAGCTGGCCAAATCTGGCAACAACCCGACCAGCTAAGGCAGTCGACTAGCATCTTATTCTAGTCCTAATCAATTACAATAGCCCGACCATGTCCAGATTCAGTCGACTAGGCATTAATGCCAGTCGTGGACACTTTCTACCAGTCGAGAAGCTTTAAAGGGTAGACGATTGGGTATCCTGAAGCATATAAAAAGGCAAGGAGTACTCAGTCCATAAATCATCAGATATAAACCAGAGATTATCATCAGAAGTCAAGAATGTGTGCCTAGGCTTGTGCCTGTGCATAATTACATCCATACTTGTACTCTCAACCCAAGGTAAGAAGCTCAATTTCTTCATGAGTTTTCAGCACACGTTCCCTCAGTTTTGGGATGGTGTATTTCTCTCGAAGATAGCTTCCAAGTCGCCTAAAGCTTATGCACAATTCTGCCCATTGTTTGGTCGCTTTGTCCTTGCGTTTAGTGGTGAGTCAATCAGTTTGTCCGCTCAGTCTTGCAAAAATAGTTCATCTTGTATACAGTTCTCCACAAAAGAAGAAATAAAGCAAATACTCCTGCTTGCAGGGGGGGCCTTTCAGTGGGTAATTCGGTACCCCATCTAGTGTCGTCTCTACTACATCTATTTTTAGATTCATGTGTGTTGTTTTAAAGGATTGCTAAAGACTCACTAAACTTAGGTTTAAAGAAAGGCTTCGTTGTTTCACACGATCCTAGCTCTACGCATGCTACATTGGTATCAAAGCTTGGGACATGATTCAACTAAGCAACCTAGGGTGAGAGAATCCGTTAGATGGTAGAGCTGAGATCGAAAAAACGCCCATCCACAATGGCATCAAGCTCCGAAGACATCACTAAAGAGGAAGAACCATTAGAAGAAATGCCTTTGCAAAAAGAAGACGAAGATAACCAAAAGCTAAAGGAGAAGATATGGCAACTCCAGATTCAACTCAAAAGAGTGCAAATGGAAAAAAACTTAGAAGAATTACAGGCAACCTTGGCACAACAGGAGATACCTAAAGAACAAAGTTCCTCGATGGGACAATGGTGTCGATGGATGACTAAAAAAGACGAGCGAGACCGTGAAACAAGACTGGCCGAACAACTGGCAGAGAAAGCCAAACGGAAGGATAAAGAGGAGCGATTGTGGGCAGAGCTCAAAGCGAAGGCGAACCACGAGCAACGAGCCCACGAAGACTTGAGGGACCAATTCCAACACACACTCCGAACTGTGGTAACATCTTTCCACCTTGCTCAACCCTCCACACAACTCCAACCATAGCCTCAACAACAGTTATCCGTGCCTCACCAAACTTCACCAAGTATGACAACAAGTGCGACCATTCGATTGTCACTCAGTTTATTCACCAGTTTGTTTCCTACTTTCCTCTTTCAAAAATCATAGAAATCCAAGACAAATTCCATCTAGGGGCTCTACCTCACCGATGATGCAGTCACTTGGTGAACATTGGTGGTCCCGTTTGCATATAGATCCTTACACTGGCTTACTAGAGTATGATTGGGACACCATTGTGTCTAATTTGAAGACTAGGTTTCTACCTCCGGAGTACATGACAAATCTAGAAGATGAGTTCTACAAACTCACCCAGAACAGTTCCCCTGTGCTCACTTACTACTCCAACAACGTGATCACATCAGCTTAGTTGGGGAAGTCCAAGGAGGAGAAGCTCAAGCAGTTCATTCGGGGATTGGATCCAACCATTCGGTTCCCCGTTTGAAATTTTGAACCTACATGGCTTTCACTCTTGCACAAAATCATGAGATGATGCTCAATGGAGGCAAGCCCAAGACCACTCCATTCACCCCCAAAACCTCAGTAGACGTAGACCAACTAGCAAAACCAGGCATCTAACCAGTTGTCAGGTAAGGGAGCTCCCAACAACAACAACAAGAAGGATCAAAAGAAGAAGGGCCAGAATAGCTCCGAGAAGGAGCGACAAGATGGACCTAAGAAGACCCCTGAAGAAAAGATCAAGGAGGGTGTTACTGGAAGATTCCTGTAGTCAGATGAGAAGGAACAGTACTTCAAAGAGAACTGTTATTTTTTATGCCACCACACGGGACATGCCAAGAAGGATTGTACCAAATCGCAAGTAAAAAAGAGCAAACAACTAGCCTCTACAATGGCTACTGCCATAGCTGTACCACCCCCTCCACCCCCGCCCTCAACCACCAATGCTATTCATCTTTTTCTCGCTTTGAATGTGGTAGGAGGGTGGAGTTGAGGAGCATCAAAAAGGTCTTATCAGAGCTTATGGCACAATGAAGGGGAAACAGTTTGCTGTTCTCTTCGACATGGGCAGTTCAAAAGATGCCATCTCTTTGCAGTTGGCGACCAAGATGAAATGTGGCCTTGTGCCATATCATTTGGACGTGGAAGGGTTTACTCCCGGCCTACGTACTCATATTTCTTAGAAAGCTCAACAGTTTGCCTTCACAATTTAGAAGGGCTAATTTCAGAGGGATTTCATTGTCTTGCTCCTTGGGTGCGACATGATCCTTGGAATTCAGTGGTTCTGCCAGTATGCACCCATTCCTCATTGGAGGCAAGACACCTTCACAATCATCGAAGGTTTGCGTGAGCCTAATATCATTCGTGGGGATCGGAGTATTCAAGGTATCCCACTTATTTCCCACCTTCAAGCCAATAGAGATATCAAAAACGGAGCCGAGTGTACGATGATCTATGTCCACCCATGACAAATAGCGACATGCACCGCAACTCCATTAGAACCCTAGATGAGCGGCCTCCTCCAATAGTTTCAGGACATCTTGTTGAGAGATGATCTTCCACCAAGACCCCCACCCTCTCGTCCATGAGGACCATCGTATCGATATCGTCTTTCCAACACGTTGGAAGCTGAGTTGGAGACGCAACTAGAACAGTTTGCTGAGGTCTGGTTTCATTAGGCCTTCTTCCTCTCCATTTTCTACATCGATTCTGTTTGTGCAAAAGAAAGATAAGACCGCACGTCTCTGTGTGGATTACCAAGCCTTGAACAAGTTGACAATCAAGAATAAGTTTCCAATTCCAAGGACAGAGTACATCCTTGAAAGGCTCAATGGTGCTTAGTACTTCACAAAGATTGACCTCAAAAGTGGCTATCATCAAGTCTGCATTTTCAAGGCTGATATCCCAAAAATTGCCTTTCGAACAAAACGAGGGCATTATGAGTTTGTGGTCATGCCTTTTGAACAAAACGAGGGCATTATGAGTTTGTGGACATGCCTTTCAGTTTGACCAATACACCGGCAACATTCAACAAGATGATGTCACGAGTCTTTGCTGTACTCATCAGTATATGTCTTTTCATTTTTTTGGATGACATTCTTATTTCTTTTGCCATTGTAGAGCGGCACGTGAAAGATGTGCAGAAGGTCTTGCAGGTTTTTCGAGACAACGAAATCTACATTAATGCAAAGAAGAGCATATTTGGAGTTCAAGAAGTTCAAAACTGGGCTATGTGATAGGTTCCAATGGCATTCACCTTGATCCTGAAAAGATAAAGGCAATCCTTGATTGGGACATTCCAAAGACAGCCCAAGAGATACATTCCTTTGTGGGCTTGTGCCAAGCATATAGCTTGCATATGGATCGGTTTTCTAACCTTGCAGCACCATTGACAGATTTGCTTAAGGGCGTGAAGACTAGAAGACATAAAAATTTCAATCACAGGTAAGGCTTTAGAGGCTTTCTTTGCTTTGCAAAAGGTAGCTTTCGAAGCTCCAGTTCTTAAACTTGCATCATGGGATGACCCTTTTGAGGTAATCATCAATGCTAGTAATCTCGCCATAGGAGCAATTTTGCAACAAGAAGGTAGACCAGTGGCGTATTACAACAAAAAGCTGAATGATGCAGAAAAAAATTATTATGTCTGTGACAAAGAGTGGCTAGGGGTTATCACAACCTTGAAACAGTGGGAAGGGAATTTACTATGAAGACAGACCACCAGGCCTTGAAGTGGTTACAAACTATGCCAAGTGCCTAGTGGAGCAATAAACAACACTGGTGGAGTCAATTGTTTCAACATTTTGGCGAAATGATTGAGTATGTACCGGGTAAGAACAACCCTGTCACAGATGCTCTGAGTTGCAAAGATAGTATTCAAACAATACAGGAGTCCACTATGTTGGAGATATAAGGAAACGATTTCGACAATATGAAGACAATATGTAGATTGTCCAGAATTTGGAAACGTATGGCCCTTTATTCCGAACCGGGTCATTACAACATTCAAGATGGTTGGCTCTTGTACAAGGGTCGACTGTGTGTTCTCGTGGAGAAAAGACCGGCACTCCTCCATGATGCCCATGATTCACTTATTGGCAGTCATCGTGGGATCAAGAGTACCTTGGAGAAGTTAGAAAGATCGTTTTATTGGCCGATGATGCACATGGATGTGTACAACTATGTTTCTCCGTGTTCCATTTGTCAAAAAGTGAAAGTGTCTCATACTAAATAGGCAGGGTTGCTTCAGCCATTGCTCGTTCCTGAGGGTTCGTTTCATGACATTTTGATGGATTTTGTTGGACCCCTTCTCGCATCTACTGGATCTTGGAATACTCAGTGTATAACGATAGTTGATCAAGTTCAGTAAATTTTGTATGCTTATACCATGCAAACAGATAGCCACAATAGAAGATATAGCCCAGATCTTTCTCCGATATTGGTATCCTGTTTGTGGTTTGCCATGAATCATTACTTCAGATCGGGACCCAAAGTTACATCTCACTTCTCGCGAGCTCTGTTCAACAACTTTAGTACCAAATTACAATTGTCCAGTGCATTCCATCCCTAGACTAATGGCCAAACCAAGATTTACAATGCGTTGGCTTTCGATGTGCTTAAAGCGTACTGCCATGATCAAAAGTTGAAGTGGGAGCTTCATCTCTCGTTGGTATAGGCGATTCTCAATTACACTCATCATCTAGTGTCGGCAGAACTCCATACTACGAGGCAACCTTTGGTCAAAGATTTTCATCCCTTCTCACGAGAATGATCGCTCCTTCTTTGGAAGCCAACAAGATGATAGAAATGTTTTCAACCATCATTGAATCCGTCAAAGAGCGTCTTACCAAAGCTCAAGAGGCTTACACCAAATAGGCAAACAAGTCGCGAGAGACATCAATTTTAAAGAAGGTGAATGGGTATATTTAAGGATCATCAAGCAAAGACTCAAGCAAGTGGGCAAGCGTTGTCCAAAGTTGCCATTCATAAGTTTTGGGAATTTTCCCATCATAAAGAAGATAAGCAACGTCACCATGCAGCTCAGATTGCCAGATAGTTGGACGATGCACGTCTTCCACGTCTCTTGGTTAAAGCCTTATCTTGGACCTTCATTGCAAAATGTTCCAGAAGAGCAGCAACCATGAATGGTCAATGAAGAAGAGGTAATAGAGGCTGAGCAGACCCTTTTACATCACTGGAAGCATGGTTCTCGACGACATCTTTGCCAATTTTATGCAAAGTTCAAAGATCGAGGAACCCATGAAGCTGTTTGGCCAGATGAAGAATTCTTCCTTGAGTATCCATAGTTATTGGCAGACTACCTCAAAGCTATGAACCTCCCGCCAAGCTAAGCAAGAGAGAATGTCATGTGTACCCATGCACTATGGTACACAGTGACAAATTGGCTCATCAACAGTGCAAGAATCATTTACAAAATAGTACCTTTTAGGATTTATTTGTCATATGCCATGACCCCTTTGTGAGCCCAGTCTGAGACATGTCAGGCACGAGCTATGTAGGTCAATCTCCCAACCCGTGTCAGGTCAGTCCTCTTAATCCATTGTGGAGAATTTAGCGAGTGTTCATCATAAAGGGCATGCAAATGTCAACCATAGCAGTAGATGCATGTAGGGCACATAAGTACATTGCATATAGAAAGGGGCTAGCCTCTTGGGGCTAGCCCCAAGAGGTGGCTAGCCTTGCAAGGGGTAGCCAACTCCTTGCCATGCCTACAAGACCATGTCGGCCAGGTCCTTTGACTTGGGGCTCCAATCGGCTAGTCCCATGTAGACTTGGGCTCAGTTGGCCAAATGTGGCAACCACCCGACTAGTTGCAAGCATCTTATGCTAGTTGTAATCAATTGCACAGCAACCCGACCATGTCTAGATTCAGTCGACTAGGCATTAATGCCAGTTGTGGAAACTTTTTGCCAACCGATAGGCTTTAAGGGGCAGTCGACTAGGCACCCTAAAACATATAAAAAGGCAAGGCATATTCAGCCATAAATCATCAGATATAAACTAGAGATTATCATTAGAAGTCAAGCATGTGTGCCTAGGCTTGTGCCTGTGCATTTTTACAACCATACTTGTGCTCTCAGCCCAAGGCAACGAAGCTCAATCTCTTCAGGACTTTTTCAACACACCTTCTCTCGCTCTTGGGCTGGTGCATCTCTCTTGAAGATAGCTTCCAAGTCGTCTAAAGCTTATGCACAGTTCTACCCAACATTTGGTCACTTTCTCCTTGCGTTTGGCGGTTAGTCATTCAGTTTTTCCGCTCGTTCTTGTGGACACAGTTCAACTTGTATATACAATTCTCCAGAAGAAGAAATAGAGCAAATACTCTTTCTTGCAGGGGGCCCTTCAGTGGGTAATTTGGGACCCCATCTGGTGTCGTCTCTACTATATCTATTTTCATATTTATGTATGTTATTTGCTAAAGACTCACTAAACTCAGGTTTAAAGAATGGCGTTGTTGTTTCACACGGTCCTAGCTCAGAGCATGCTACACACTCTAGGTACTTTATGCTTATGAAATTTTTTTGGTTAGGTGACTTGGCACGCTAGCATCACTTATTTCAACACCCCCCCTTGATGCTAGATTGGGTACAATTTTTAAGCAGCTTTCTCTCTCTCCCCTTATGCTAGGCTACTTTGGCCCTTGTGCTATTTTGGCACCATAGCTACTTTGGCTATACATTTTAGCTTGAGTGCATCATATGGCCTCAGAGGCTAATTACAACACTTTTTCTGGAGATTAGAAGGCTGAGACAATAAGACAGTGCACTGTAAGTGGTGTCCATAAACCATAATAAATGAGGATGGAAATAACTCCTATAGGCTGAGACAATAAGACAGTGCACTGTAAGCGGTGTCCATAAACCATAATAAATGAGGATGGAAATAACTCCTATAGGCCAGAATATGTTTACAGAGAATCATCCTTCCAGCATGTCTAGCTCAAGCAACACTATGCCAAACATCAAAGAAGCCATCTCCACAATCTTGTCTAAGCAAAGGGTGCAGATGATGAAAGACAAAAGCGAGAATGGATGTAAAGTGTTAGAGCGCAATATAAAGCAGAGTCTAGAAGCACAAAAGCTATGGAACCAACTCAATGAAGATGATCTGTTTGAAGATGGAGATGTGTATCAATGGAATATGAAATTGAGTACTACAATAGGGAGTTAGAATGCATATGGCTACATAAGCGATAATGAAGAATCCATTCTTCGAGAGAAGCTTGGGAAGAAAGTGCAAGAAAAAGACACATAGTTTAGAAGTGGTAGTAGACCATATCATCTTGCCATGAATTGAATAAAAGAGAATAATCATGGTAACTAGAAGATGTAAATGTGTGGAGTTTTTCATTTTGGTAGAGATCTCTCATTTCTATGTGTGGAGTTTCTCATTTTGGTAGAGATCTCTCATTTCTATGGACTTTTTCATACCTAATAAATGTGTGTTTTTTTCTTAAACTTAGATTGTCGCTAGGATGCTTAATTACGTACATGAAGTTATTTCAGCAAGTATGGTATTGTATGTTTTTTCCTTCAATAGTTATTCTCTCCTTAAAGTTAAGATTTTGAGTATTTGTGCACAAATAAATCTGTGTTTGAGAGAGAGAGAGAGAGAGAGAGAGAGAGAGAGAGAGAGAGAGAGGGAGAAGAAGAGATGGGGGAGAAGAAGAAAATGCATCAAAAAAGAGTGAGAGAAGGTGAGATATAGAGAATGATGGAGAGAGAAATATTGAGAGATAAAGAGAGAGAGAGATAAATAAATAAAGAGATCAAGAGGTAGGGGGGAGAGAGAGAGAGATAGGGACAGGAGAGAGAGAGAGAGAGAGAGAGAGAGAGAGAGAGAGAGAGGGAGATATATATATATATATATATATATATATATATATATATTTATATACATAGAGAGAGATAGATAGATAGAGAGAGAGAGAGAGAGAGAGAGAGGGATGAGAGACGATAGAGAGAGATATGGAGCATGAGAGAGAAAGAGAGGGAGGAGTTGGTTGCAGTGGGTTGGAGGGGGGAGGAGGTGGCCTGGCTGGGTTGGGTTGGGCGAGGCTGAGGTGGGAGTAGGGATGAGGGGAGAAGAGAGAGAAGACATGGGTTTATAGAGAGATTGGTTGTCAAAAAAATCCCACTCGAAGAAGCTCACTTCATGCCCATCCCCAAACTTTGGCAATTTGCTGCATTTGGATAAGCATAACATGGTGTTTGATTTGCCACACCCCTATCATTTCCCAAAGATGGTTAAGCTAGAACTGTCCAATGTAGCTTATATATAGTGATGTATGTGGTCCTATGAGGACACCATCTATGGGGGCTACCTCTATTTTGTCACATTCATTGATGGTTGTTTTAGACATACCTTGTTATATACATTAAAACACAAATCAAAGTTTTTATGTGCTTTAAGCACTTTGTTGCTATGGTTGAAAATGTATCTACATGTAAGGTTAGTATCGTGCATACTGATCAAGGGGGGGAGTATCATGGCTGATCATGGGATAAAACACCAATGTACTGTGCCCTATACACCTCAGCAAACAGTGTAGCTGAATGCAAAAACAAGCCTCTCATGGAGATGGCACGTTATATGGTAAAAAACAAGCCTCTCATGGAGATAGCATGTTATATGGTCAAAAGAAGTCACTAGTTACCTCATGGTTTCTGGCTGGAAGTAGTTATGTGTGCAACACATGTTTCGAATAGATGTCCTACAAAGGTTTTGCATACAATTACGCCTTTAAATCTTGGAATGGCAAAAAACCCTCCGTGGCTCACTTATGCATTTTTTGTTATTGTGTGCAAGCTTGACGATAAGGCTGTTAAATGTATTTTTGTGGGGTATAGCTCGGAAATTAAAGGTTACCATCTCTATCATCCCGCCACCAAGTGTATTCTTGTGAGTAGAGATGATGCAATTCAGCCCTTTCTTTTGTGTAAAAAATAGCAAAATGTATGTTCGCAGGACATATTCAACACTCTTCTTCCATGGTTCAATGTAGAACACATTGATGTAGAGCATCTGGGTACTCAAAGGAATTCTAAAAATCAGCCCACACACGTTAAAAATCAGCATGTTCTTCAGCCCTAGCACATTAATGAGGCAAATGTCGATGATGCAGTTGATGAGGACAGAAGGCAAATGTGGATGATGCAGTTGAGAAAAGAAGGGAAATTGAGCAATCAAAAAGTATGCCAAAATGGCTGGTGCAAACACTACGTGACAGCAAATTAACCACTCCTTTGTCTAGAAAAACACGTACAGGTTCGCATCATGCACCTCATGTTGACACAGGTCATGCTCTTATTGCCAATTTATGTAATGAAGAGGAATCTATCTCCTTTGATGAAGAAAAGGAATCAAACCAATGGATGAGTGCTAAAAAATGGTACTTTGGAGTTGTCTGATTTGCCTCATGGCAGAAGATTATTGGCACAAAATAACGTAAATCTGACTGTAGTGAGCGATACAAAGCAAGGCTTGTTGCAAAGGGTTATACACATGAAAAAGGCATTGACTATGGTGAGACCTTTGCACCCACATGTCGTATGACTACCATGCGGAGTATCATTGCATTAGCAACACATGAAGGTTGGAATGTAGGTCAATTAGACATCAAAATTTCTTTTTTGAATGGAGATTTGCATGAGGAGGTCTATGTATCTTAGTCTCATGGTTTTGTTCAGAAAGGTCAGGAATCAAAAGTATACAGATTGAAAAAAGTTTTGTTCAGAAAGGTCAGGAATCAAAAGTATACAGATTGAAAAAAGTTTTGTATGGTGTTAAGCAGGCTCCCAGAGCATGGTATGAGAAGATACATGCATACTTGGTTGCACAAGGTTTTTGCAATAGTCCTACTAACAGTACCCTCTAGATTAAGAGGACTAAAGATGATTTTTTTGTCATTGTGCTATAAATTGACAAGCTTCTCAAAGGCCCTGATGATGATGATCATATTTTAGCTTTTAAAGCTGCTTTACATAGGTCTTTTGAAATATCATATCTTGGCCCATTGCACTATTATTTAGGCATTAAGTTTCGGTAGTGTTAATGGCGGCATTGTTATGCTATAGACACAATACAGAGGCATTGTTAAAGAGGTTCAATCTTGGAGAATGCAAACCTGTTGCTACACCTATGGAACCTGGTTTGCGACTTAGTCTTGAAGATGCATATGACCCTTTTGATGCTGGCCTGTATCAAGAAGCTGTTTAGATGCCTTATCTTCTTATGTAACACCAAACGTGACATTTACTATGGGGTCTCAGTATTAAGCAGCTTTATGCATAGCCTAGGCATAAAGCATTGGAAATATGTCAAACGGCTGTTTTGTTACGTAAAGGGTGCCAAGAACTTTGGGTTGTTTTATCCCAAGGGGGTAAATTGCAGTTGCATGTATTTACAAACTCAAACTAGGCTGGATGTGACGACACACGAGCATCCATGAGTGGTTTTTGCTTGCGCCTTGGTGATTCATGTATATCATGGCTCAACAAGAAGCAACCCACTGTGGCCACTTCTAGCTGCAAAGCTGAGTACAGGGAAACGTTGAGTAGTGTGTTTGTCTCAGATGCCTTATTACTAATTTAGGTATTGGCTAGTCCTTAGAAACTACCATATTCATGATTTATGTAGTTTGTTTTGACTACTTTTGAGTTCATCAAACATCCGGAAGTTCTCTAGACCATACTATGCATATAAACTAGTAGCCTTGCCACTTAGTGTTATTACAAAGAACTCTACTTTCTAGGCTACTGGAGCCCTTGTAGGATGTGGTTTTGGGTGAGAAACATGGGCATCCAGATCTTCATAAATCTTTCCCTTGAACTTTAGGTATTCAATTCCATTGCTATTGGTTGGAGTTTTCAGGCTTCCCTTTGATCTTGTTGTCCCCTATTTTGATGCTCGAGTTGTTCAACACCGTCGCTTTGTCTTGCTTGAGCTTCTTGATTTTCTTGAATTCCTTGTTCTTGCTCCTCTTGATCTTGGACCCTAGCCTCCCTCACAAGTTCTTGTTGATGTGCAACATCTCCTTACTGATTTTCTGGTCTTCCCTCTAGAACTTAGCATTCTATGGCTTGTGCCACCATTTTTTCTTGGTCCCACAACTACCTACACTGATGATGCATTACTTTGGATGAGTTCTCCATGTAGCTTCCATCAGGTGCACAGCTTCTAATAATCACTTGTTGTTTATCAAAGCTCCTATTTAGACACAATGACCCTATGTTCTTCACTATTGGTAAGGCTATCCCTACTTCCAAATTCACATCGAGACTAATTGCTGGCAATCATCCTCTCAACAACTGGCAATCATCCTCTCAACAAGCTAGGTTGAACATAGTTTCCCAACAAGATCACCAAAAGAGTTGATGTGTCTAGTCAAGGCTCACCACTTCAATGGTTCTAGACCACTTAGCCAGTATTAACTATCTAAGCTATCTGATTGTGCCCAATAGAGTAAGGGGTAGGAACTGCCCATATCGACTACATTTTCGAGGGAAAGTTCGAAAGTTATTCCAAATGAGATGACTACCGATAATTTGGACAACAAAATACAGATCACCATTCAAAGAGATTATTCCCAAGTGAAAGCAAGGTAAGGTGGACCCAAAAGTGGTGTCAAGAACATTGCTTTTGGGAGCACTTTGAAACCTCCTTAAAATTTGCAATTTTATTGTATTATCATCGTGATGTCACACTGTTTTGGGAGAATTTTGAAACCCCCTAAAATTTTGTAATTTAAGGAGTATCATCGTGGCTATGGTGTGATCTGTCACTATGATTGTGATCTATCACTATCATTATGGTGCGATTGTGATCTGTCCACTGTCACTATTGGAACAAAAATGGTCCAATTGAGCATGATGAACTTTCACTCTCCCTCCCTCCCTCTCTCTCTCTCTCTCTCTCTCTCTCTCTCTCTCTCTCTCACCCTCCATAATTCTTTCTCTCTACAGCCATATCTTACTCTCTCTCTATAGTTGTTTCTCTCTCTCTCTCTCTCTCTCTACACATACAATGGCTACTGCTAACTAAGAGGTAATTATGCTTTTTGAGAGCTCAATTGATTCCTTCCAATCACCAACTACTGAGAGCTCAATTGATTCCTTCGAATCGCAACTACTGAGAGCTCAACTGATTCCTTCCAAGTGCAGTTATTGAGAGGTAAGTGAAGTAACTATGTGCACTTCCACTTAAATCTTGTAATTGCTGATAGTCATCTATCTCTCTCTCTCTCTACAATGTGGTAGCTGTCTATACTCTCCAAGAAGAGGAATAGCATTAATCCTAATTTAGTATAATCTTGGATGTCATAATCCATGAGAAGATGTTAAATATGCTCTCTCTCTCTCTCTCTCTCTCTCTCTCTCTCTCTCTCTCACACACACACACACACACACACACACAAACACACACACACACACACATTTAAAAGCCCCCCCTCTCACTGTCACACACATACACACAGAGAAAATTTGATTCTTTAATAAGCTTCAAAATTATAAACCAGTGACTTGATATTTTAATTAGTTACAATCAAATTTCAAAGTTTGCAGAGACTAGGTTCTTTTTTATTGCTCTCATTGCTCCTACTACCACTTATTCAAATATCAAACTTTCTAAATTAGACGAGGCCACCTATTGTCTTTGAATTGATGTCCATACACCACCCACAAACCATTATCTTAGGGTAGGTCTACTAGCTTGTCAACTTGATCTAGTCTCACTAAGAGTGCTTTGAACTCAACAACATAGTCTTTCGTGGGTCTTTTCTGAGGATGCTCATGGATTGTTTCTTGGTCCCATAGCTACTTGCATCGATGACGCATTGCTCTGGATGAGTCCTCCATATAACTTCCATCATGTACACAACTTCTAATAATCACTTGTTGTTTGTCAAAGCTCCTATTTAGACATAGTGACCCTATGTTCTTCACTATGGATAAGGCTATCCCTGCTTCTAAATTCACATCGACTAATTGCAAGCAATCATCCTCTCAGCTAGCTAATCCCCCCAAACTAGATCGAACATAGTTCCCCAGCAAGATCACCAAAAGAGTTGCCTTGTTTGGTCAACGCTTAACACTTCAATGGTTCTAGACCACTTAGCCAACATTGCCTATCTAAGCTATATGACTGTGCCCAATAGAGTAAGGGGTAGGAACTACCCATATTGACTACATTTTCGAGGGAAAGTCTAGAAGTTAATCCAAATGAGATGACTAAAGTGTAAACCAATAATTTAGATAATAGAATACAGATCACCTTTTGAAGAGATTATTCTTGAGTGAAAGCAAGGTAAGGTGGACCCAAAAGTGGTGTCAAGGAAATTGCTTTTGGGAACTCTTTGAAACGTCCTTAAAATTTGTAATTTTATTGTATTATCATCGTGATGTCACACTGTTTTGGGAGAACTTTGAAATCTCCTAAAAACTTGTAATTTTAAGGAGTAACATCATGACTATGGTGTGATCTGTCACTATGATCGTGATCTATCATTGTCATTATGGTGTGATCGTGATCTGTTTCACTGTGTCACTATTGGAACAAAAATGGTCCAATTGAGCATGATGAACTTTCACTCTCCCTCCCTCCCTCCCTCTCTCTCTCTCTCTCTCTCTCTCTCCCCCACCCTCCACAATTCTTTCTCTCTACAACCATCTCTTCCTCTCTCTCTCTCTCTCTCTCTCTCTCTCTCTCTCTCTCTCTCTATACTCTCTCTCTCTCTCTCTCTCTCTCTCTCTCTCTCTCTCTCTCTCTCTCTCTCTCTCTCTCTACACATATAGTGGCTGTTGCTATTGAGAGCTCAATTAATTCCTTCCAATTGCAGCTAATGAGAGCTCAACTGATTCCTTCCAATTGCAGCTAATGAGAGCTCAACTGATTCCTTCCAAGTGGAGCTATTGAGAGGTACGTGCAGTAACTACTATGAGCACTTACACTTAAAGCTTGCAATTGTTGATAGTTATCTATCTCTCTCTCTCTCTCTACAATGGCTGTATTGTAGAGGTAATTATGGTTTTTGAGAGCTCAATTGATTCCTTCCAATTATGTTTTTGGGAGGTAATTATGGTTTTTGAGAGCTCAAGTGGCTACTACTATTGAGATGTAATTATGGGTTTTGAGAGCTCAATTGATTCCTTCCATTTGCAACTAATGAGAGCTCAACTGATTCCTTCCAAGTGCAACTATTGAGAGGTAAGTGCAGTAACTATGAGCACTTCCACTTAAATCTTGCAATTGCTGGTAGTTATCTATCTCTCTCTCTACAATATCGCAGCTCTTTATACTCTCCAAGAGGAGGTATAACATTAACCCTTATTTAGTAGGATCTTGGATGTCATAATCTATGAGTAGATGTTAAATATGCTCTCTCTCTCTCTCTCTCACTCTCTCTCTCTCTCTCTCTCTCTCTCTCTCACACACACACACACACACACACACACACACATTTAAAAGCCCTCTCTCTCTCTCTCTCTCTCTCTCTCTCTCTCTCTCTCTCTCTCTCACACACACACACACACACACACACACACACATTTAAAAGCCCTCTCTCTCACTATCACACACATACACACAAAATTTGATTCTTTAATAAGCTTCACAATTATAAATCAGCCACTTGATATTTTAATTGGTTCCAAATAGAGAAAAAAAGCAACATATATGGAGGGCATCTAATGTAAGTATTCACAATGTTGATTAGCGGATAAAGAAAACAAAGATATGGAAAGATTTGAATACCCATAGATCCATGATCATTAGTTTTACTTTAGAAGAAATGAACATAGCTTGAAGTGTCATTGTATTACATTAAAAGACCAATTTTTTACAAGACATGGGAGTCTACTATTACTCCTGCTCCTGCCCGCTAGTATCCTCTAGTGCGTGATGCCTTGCCCTCTTTGAATATGGCTCGGCATCATCCTGCAATTGTAAAACTGGCGAAACTCTTGGTCTTGTGAATTTGACAAGCTCCCTTTTGCAATATTCACTTAGCATCTTGGGATCCTTGATCCCACATGTTAATCCATATGTGGTATAGGCTAAGTAATATTTACTCCCTAGAGCATACACTCCAAGGACCTGCCCAAAGACTAGCACCACTAAATGCTTCTCTAGAAGCATCACTTTGTCTACATTCCACCTGATGGGGTATCCCCCAAGATATTTAGACAATGTCTTGATTGCAAATAATGTGATCTTATAGAGGAACACAATCTTCCATGTGCATGTGGATGCATTTCCTAATCTTACGGGTGATTCTAGAAGAGAATAAGATTCTCAAAGGCAAAGGGAGATGGCTATACACCTCAAATATTTTATAATAGAATTTCCCTTACTTGATGAGGTTTATATCTTGGGCCATTGTTCCTAATTGGTGTTGTTAATCCTTAGTTGTTCCTTCATTAGTGAGTTTAGCTCCTCGGACACCTATTTACTTCACATATGATCCACCCAATTGACACGTGTTGGCTTAAACTTTCAGATAGCCCCATGTCAATCCATCACATTTTTCTTTGATGCTTCATGTGTAGTATCTCCCTCTTCATTTGTAAATGTTGCTTTAATGCTGGTGACTTCAAGCAAAAAGATTCCTTCTATGGTGTTTGTGAGGATGTATGCTACCTTTATAGCAATTTGAGCAAGGCTGTAGGTAGAACTTTCCATTTAATATTGTTTCTTACTAGAAATAAAGCTTTATATCAATATGTTTGAATTATGGATGGATTCTTCTCTAGAAAATAATCCCCTCCAAATATCGTAATGGGGCTCTCTCTTTTGTCTAAAAATGAATATATAATTAATTCAAATGCATTCTTCGTGTCATAAGTGATATTACCACATACTTTAACTATTTCATTGCATGAGAGACACTTGGGAATACATACTTCGTGTCATAAGTGATATTGCCACATACTTCAACTATTTCATTTCATGAGAGACACTTGGGAATAGTCATAAGGACTTAAGTTATTGAAACATTTGCTTTTTTACTACATAAACCCTTCATGTATCTATCCAATCAATTTGCACCCTCTACGTGTCATCTATTTAATACCAAATGTAAATTAGAACTTTATCTAGCTAATAATCTTATTTGCTCATAAGACATTGCCTCTCAATTGATGAATTGATGGAGCAAGGTATGTGTGGTTTTTCTAGTTCAATGCCTATTTTGAGTAAAAATGAGTGTAACTAAAGCATTATATACAACTATTTATTAGCACACTATTTTCCACCATAACACCAACCTATGATATACTGATGCTATATGTCTAATTTCACAAAAAAACCATTCCAATTTGTTTGAGATTTACCTCATAGCCTCACCAATTATATTGGGTTTCTCTTACAATTATCTCCCTCCACTAAGTAGAGCTATAAGTGAGGCTTCCACTCTTTTATATAGGTTCTACAATGGCCATAAATTGTCATGTAAGTGTCAATGTTTTTTGGTGTAAATCATAGAAAACTAGGTTATAATAGCATGGCCCCTAGGGTTTTGTCTATAATAATATCCTAAAAGTATCTTTTAATTTATATATGATCACCAAGTTTTCTACCAAATGATGAACTTGACCAAAGGAGGATAGCAAACTCTTATTTTTGTAAGTTCATCATAGCTTGAACCATACAATCATTTCACAACTATTCAAGTGTACAATGTTTAAGATTAAATAACATGAAAACTTTAGTGGGGTACTTCAATTTTCACTAGATTAAGGTTCAAACATATAAAATAAAAAGCATATAACATTTAAAAAGAGTTAGTTACCGTGAGCTAGAAATGTTTCAAATATGAGAAAGGTTCCATGAATCGGGGTATCATTCTCTTGGGGGTATTTTTTTAAAATAAACTTTGGCAAGTGGTGCCACTCATTAGCTTATGTTGAAATTTGAGCAAAATGATGAGCTATGGTGGATCAAACACTAGAATCAACATGATTAACAAAGTGATTAAGAAATGATTAAGACGTAATTAGTGAATAATTAGCACATAGATTAATGTAGGCATGGATACTCAAAAACCAGCAAATTCTCATTAGGGCTATGCCTCAATTTATAGAGTTTACATCAAGCATCAAATCCCATTGATTTCTCCATGATTTACTCCCTGAATATCTCCACCTCTTGCCTGATTCTCTCCACCTCTTCTCTTTTCCCTGAATATCTCCCAGAATATCTCCACACTCCTAAATTCCCTCATGCTACCCATTATTCTCTCCCAGTAGATTCTTCTAACCTTTTCACAGGTTCTTTCACAATTACATCTCCTCTTTTACAGCCTCTATCCAAGAGCTTGTTCCCACACACACCCTATTCACTTGTATATTTCAACACCTCCCCTCAAGTGAATAATTCTAGCACACCTAGACCCTGTATCAAGTTTGCCTCCCCTTACTTGATAGTCCGCGACCAGTGTCTACTCCTCCCCTCAAGTTATCTCAGCACACCTGGACCCTGTATCAAGTTTCTTTCTTACTTGACAGTCCGCGACCAGTGCCTCAAGTCCCTAAACTCCATAGTCCTTGACACTCTCTCTCTCTCTCTATGTGTCCAAGGCTACTATAAGTGCCCGCGACCTTGACTAAAGTGCTCACACATACATCTACCACGTGGCCTACATCATCGGTGGCTCAGAGGTGGTTTTACTTTATTGGGGCAGGTTACATTGGGTTGTGGGGTCTCTCTCTCTCTCTCTCAGAGATTTTCACATGGCTCCTCACTCTTTGGAGCCTCATATCTTCTCTTGTCTTCAGTCTTCTTGTCGTGGCAGCTTCTCTCCACGCGTCCGTCTCTTCTTTCAGTCTTCTTGGGGCAGCTTCTCTTCTCGTGGCAGCTTCTCTTCTCATGTCCATGTCTTCCTTCAGGTCTTCTTCTCGGTGTGGATCCTCTTCTTGGGAAGAGATATTCTTCTTTTTTCATGGCTGGGGCCATGAGCTCGTCCGTCAGGTCATTTTGCTCCATGTGAGCAACATGTTTCAATGTTTTGCTGACATTTCCTTTGGGCTTTTTATGTTTATTTTGTATCATTATGCAATGCAAACCCAAATTTATGCGGGAGGTCTTACCTCTTGCCTTAATCTGGACAAGGGCAGTGTCTGTTCCCATTTTTACACTGATAAAATGTGCCCAATACATAATGCGTATAGCATTCATTCTCATGCACATTCCAAATGCAACTCTGGCTGTGAATAATCTTGTATTTGAGTGAGATTTACAGGCATTAACCAAGGGTTAAATGCAAAATGATGATTTTCACAATTTTTATCAGCACAATTTTCCCAGAAATTACACTAAATTAAGGGTAACCAATTTGTACGGGATGGTTGGAGTATCAAACCAACTCCGATTTGAAATCTGAAGTTATAGGGATCTGTATCAGATACCTAATGGTTAATTTGAACCCTCAATTGCACCAAAGTACAGTGATTAGCACTGATTAATCACTGATTAGCAAATTAATGCTCTGGTTTGTGTGCAGAAAACAGAGTATGCGGGGAGCTCAGATCTGGTGCCTTCCACTTCAAATGAGCTCAAATGCTTTCAAAGGCATCAATAGCAATGAGTCTAGTAGAGTATTAAGCCAAGAAACACAAGATTTGACCAAATAATGAAAGCTTAATCTCTGTTTTACCAAAGTCACCTGCAGATTTGATGAAGAGCTTGGATCTCTCTGTAGACTTGATGAAATTGATTTCTGTCTTCACCAGCTTGTAGAGCATGCTTGATTACACCTTGGGCTAGGAGGAATTGAATCAATTTGACTTGAGCTTGAAGAAATCTCCATTCTGCTTCAGAAAAACGGCGCCCAGCAATCAGCGAAAATCGGCGCATCCTGACGGCGGTTTGCTGCGTTTTTTACATAGGCTTGAAGCCATAGATGTTAGCTAGCTAGTGGTAAAAGCTTTTGACCTAATGTGATGTGTGCTAAGTGCTAGAGAGCCTCCACTGGCTGGGGGTGAAGGGGAAGATGAAAAACTCACTAAAAATTGATTTTTTTGCTAATTACCTACTAATCCTAATTAATTCACTAATGGGCTCATAAATCTCGTTGATTCTAGGCATGGCTCTGATACCATGTTGAAATTTGAGCAAAATGATGAGCTATGGTGGATCAAACACTAGAATCAACATGATTAACAAAGTGATTAAGAAATGATTAAGACATAATTAGTGAATAATTAGCACATAGATTAATGTAGGCATGGATACTCAAAAACCAGCAAATTCTCATTAGGGCTATGCCTCAATTTATAGAGTTTACATCAAGCATCAAATCCCATTGATTTCTCCATGATTTACTCCATGAATATCTCCACCTCTTGCCTGATTCTCTCCACCTCTTCTCTTTTCCCTGAATATCTCCCAGAATATCTCCACACTCCTAAATTCCCTCATGCTACCCATTATTCTCTCCCAGTAGATTCTTCTAACCTTTTCATAGGTTCTTTCACAATTACATCTCCTCTTTTACAGCCTCTATCCAAGAGCTTGTTCCCACACACACCCTATTCACTTGTATATTTCAACAGCTTAGAGTTATCCCTTACAATGAAGTGCACCATGAACACTAGTCTTACCCACTTTGCATAATTTTCTAGAATTATTAGTGCTAAATATTTTTTCCATACATGCAATATTAATAAATCCATATCTTGTTGTTGTGAACTAAATTAATCATCAAATCAATTAATTAGGAGCTCCACCTACCTATGATAAGGCAATTAGCTTATTCTTATACAAGGACTTTCATAGATTATGGCGTGTGAGTTACTTAAAGTTTAAAACATAATTGGAAGCCATCTATTATTCTTGGCAAGTACAGTTTTCACATGGGTGCTTTTTTATATATAAATATTACATTTGAAAGTTATAGTTACATGGAAATTATTCCATTAATAATAATCCATTTCTCATCCATTAGTCTTGGTAAGTATAGTTTTTACGTGGGTGCTTTTGTTAAATATTATGTTTGAAAAGTATGCTTACGTGTGGAAATGATTCCATTAATCATGATTGTGCCGCATTTGAACCTTATATTTAGTGTTATGATTAGACAACCTTATACTTTTTGCATGCAAAATAAAGACTCTTATAACACTAAAGGTTATGAACGATCTAAAAACAAAAGATATATCTTGAAACATACTCAAAAAGTATGTACAAACACGAGCCAATGATATATCTATGAGGATCAAGAGACCAGACATACATATCTATGGATGCATGTATAGATACTTTTCATAAATGATAGCATTTGTCTTTACTTAACAAAGCAAACAAAAATTGGATCATAAAACTAGATGTTGTGTTGTGGTGGTTGGGGGGATGTGAAATGCCATATAAAAAGAAAAGGTTTAAAGATTTAGGAAAATTACAACATGTTTGGTTTGAGACTTTATAGTTCAAAGGAGAACTTTGAGCAAAAGCTCACACAATGATAGTTATAGCTTCAAAAAAATGGTTTACAAGATCATTGTCAGTAGTTGGAGAAAAACAAGATCGAGGCTTCACTTTTAGACAACATTCTGAGTAGCAAAAAGAACACGTTTTGAATTTAATTGTAGCTAGTCTCTTTTTGAGAGAGAGAGAGAGAGAGAGAGAGAGAGAGAGAGAGAGAGAGAGACTAGTTATATACTCTCTAATAACTACTCTCTCTCTCTCTCTCTCTCTCTCTCTCTCTCTCTCTCTGCTCTTAGTAGAGAGTTATGTACTCTCTAATAGCTAGTCTCTTCGCTCTAGTATATAACTCTCTAATAACTAGTCTCTTCTCTCTTTGTGCTATTAGTAGAGAGTTATTTACTCTCTAATAGCTAGTCTCTTCTCTCTAGTATATAACTCTCTAATAGCTACTCTCTCTCTCTCTCTCTCTCTCTCTCTCTCTCTCTCTCTCTCAGAGTTAGAGAGAGAGATCTCAAAGTTAGAGAGAGAAAGAGAGAAGAGATCTCAGAGTTAGACAGAGAGATCTCAAAGTTAGAGAGAGAAAGAGAGAAGAGATCTCAGAGTTAGAGAGAGAGATCTCAAAGTTAGAGAGAGAAAGAGAGAAGAGATAGAGATCTCAAAGTTAGAGAGAGAAAGAGAGAAGAGATCTCAGAGTTAGACAGAGAGATCTCAAAGTTAGAGAGAGAAAGAGAGAAGAGATCTCAGAGTTAGAGAGAGAGATCTCAAAGTTAGAGAGAGAAAGAGAGAAGAGATAGAGAGATTCTGAGAGAGAGAGAGAGAGAGAGAGAGAGAGAGAGAGAGAGAGAGAGAAGAAACTTATAGAAGCTGTATAAAACTCAATTACATAGCTTGGTAGATGAAGGTTAGTATTATTTTCTTTTAACAATTTAAAACTCAACTACATAGCTTGGTGGATGAAGGTTAGTATTATTTTCTTTTAACAATTTAAAGTTTTGAAATGAAATATACAGCCATTAGGCTGAGAGTTTAAGAAGATTTTTTAAAAAGTCAATATACATGGGTGTGAATGATAGTCATAAAGTCAGGGAGGGAGACAAAAATGTGGCTTATGTGAATACATAATTCGTGCATATGATTCATCTAAAAACATTCAACATACTACCTTCAACTTTGATATCAAATCTGCTTTTAAAAAAAAGTAAATCTACGGAGCTAAACATTTTACAGTGTTCAATCTCACTGCTTTAAAAAAAAACTCACCAACTTGATTCTTCTCTAATGAATTTACAACTTGTTGTATACTATAGCTTTTAAGGAATGAATTTACAACTTGTTGTATACTATAGCTTTTAAGGGCCCAAGGAATGCAAAGATATGAGGATTATGTCCTTGAGTAAGATCAACCGAATTTTTTTTTGGAACTGGTGTATTCCATCAAAGTGACAAGACCATAACTCTTTCCAATGTGTGCACAGCTAGAATTCCATGTTAATCATAGCTGAAATTCAATGTTAATCAATGTGGACATGACATGAACTTCATGCAAAATCAAAATGTCATTCATGTTAACCACTATGTTTGAAGAACTAAAGTGCTCCATAAAAAAAACTCTTTTCCAACTAGATAAAATAAAGACAGCCCTTTGAAAGCAATGGGTGTTTTTCTATTGAAAGATAACAAAAACACAACTGTAACCATGCCATGAGATTATCAAATGTTTTAATCAAAGGTTAGGTCAAAATTTCAACCAAGGTTTCTCATGGTAAGCAAGGAAAAGATACACTAAATGTGGGCTTTTTGAGCAATTAACCGTACAAGAGACGCACTGAGACATTCGCGTTCAATCAAAGGTGAGGCCAAAACTTCAGCCGATGTTTCTCATAGTAAGCAAGGAAAAGATACACTCAATGTGGGCTTTTTGAGCAATTACTGTACAGGAGACTCACTCAGACACTCACATACAAATTAGTGACAATATATTCCATTTGAATTAGATTGATGCGAGGTCCACCATTTTATTGAACTAATTAATATGTAATGAGTCTAAATCCACTATGTTAATGAGCTAAATTGAGGTTAATTAGCATTATTGGCCACACTAATGCTTTTCAATGGAGGATGGGGCTCTAACAAGTTCCAACACAACTTGATGCAATTCGTGAAGGGTAGTGGGAGGAGGGGTGGGGTCGGTTTACACCTGCCAATGACGAGTAGAGGCTTTTATTTTTAGGAATTGTCGAAAAGTTTGTAGTCGATTGTTGACACGCCTATCTTCTCTCTCTAGAGCCCCCCCTCTCTCTCTCTCTCTCTCTCTCTCTCTACATCCTCTCTCTCTAGAGACCACATCCTTCCAGAGGAGTCTTCTCTGAGCTTATTCTCTGCCTTGATTTCATATCCCGTCTGAGACAGACAGAGAGAGAGAGACACACACACGCCACGAAGTGGCGATACAGGGCAATCTCGAGCCCATTGCTTCTCTCTCTAGAGAGCCCATTGCCCCACTCTCTCTCTCTCTCTGTGTGTGTCTTCCATAGCTGGCCTCTTGTAGCTAGGTCTCTCTTGCCGCCTGGCCCTTTTCTTGCAGCTCTCTCTCTCTCCTTGGAGCCCATTGCCCCTCACTCTCTTTCTCTCTCTTCATATCTGGCCTCTTTGTAGCGCTCTCTCTCTCTCTCTCTCTTTCTCTCTGCGCTTGCCGCCTGGCCCTTTCCTTCGATCTTTTGCAGTGTTTTTGGCATTACTTTACCCACCTTCTCCAGTGAGCACCCTCTCGCCTCCCACGTCCTCACCTATCCCTCTCTTGCCGTTTCTGGGGATCCCCTTTGCCTCCTCTCTTTCATCTCAACCTTCTTGTCCCATCCTGTTCATCCTCGACATTTTTCATTCAAATGTCAAAATAACCCACCCCCTCACCTTGGGTTTTGCTCGTAATAATCATTTGATTTATTGCTGCTTTGTCTTCTTGAAGAGATCCATCTTGGCTCTACACCACCATTCAATCTCTCTCTCTCTCTCTCTCTCTCTCTCTCTCTCTGTGTCTCTCTGTCTCTGTCTCTGTGCCTCACCTTGCATTTCTGAAGCTCACTTTCTCCTGCTTAAAAGGTTCTAACAACACTTAAACAAGCAGGGCTTTCATCAGGTGCAACCCTGTGCAACAGTACTGCTATTTTTCTACAATTACTTCACCAAATAGGTCCTCATTTTGCACTTATCCATAGCACTCTCTTGAATTGTTTTTTTATTTTGGGGAAAATTTGGCGTAGTGGGTTTTGATGCTGGGTACCTGATTGAAGTGGGCTTTGTATGATTCATGGTCCTGGATCACCTTGCTTTAATGGGTCATGTTGAGTATACATTGCATCAACTGGGCTTTGATTGAATTATATGGGAAAAAATGGGGTTTACTTTATCATTAATCTTAATCATATATGCTGTGGGTTCTGATCCATCCCTTGTTTTGCATTGAAGTGGGGATGTTGACTTACACTGCTTTTGGCATTGATTTGGCAGCAGACAACACAAAGATGGGCAGAGAAATAAAGCAAGGAGGCGGCTGGCTTACTTGCTTTGGTGGGGCACAAAGACGGTCCAGAAAGCTTTCAAGTAAAGTTGGCAGTCTGAAAGAGTCTCAATCAACCGCACCTGATACCCTCTCTGAAACCATCCCGTCAGGTATGCACAGATTTTCCATCAGCAAAGTCTCAAAGTTGATTTTCTAATGCTTAATCAGGGATCGAATGATTGTTTGAAACTAATTAATCAGGTTTCAAATCAATCTACTCCTGAAGCTCAATCAGGAGTCATTTTTGCAGCTTAATCAGGGATCAAGTCATTCTTTTATGCTTAATGGGTTCAATTCATTGAAGCTTGTTCAGGGTTCAAATCATGGGTTGAGGTTTTATCAGGGTTCAAAACATGGCTTGAAGTGCTTAATCAAAGATCGATTAAGTTCACAAGGCTCATCACTGTTGTGGGCTTAAGCTTAATCAATGTTGGGATCTTATCAAATTATACTAGGGGAATAACCAGTGTGTCAAGGATCAAGGGGATTAAATCAGGCTTCGTTAGAGCGATAGGGCTTTATTATGGATGGAGTCACCTGATTTGGTCCTAATTAGGGAACATTAAAGGTGGCAAAAAGGGTTGGGTTTTCTTGTTTGGTTTCCGTACATATATCTGTTTTGCAAGAGGTGGTGTATGCATTTCCATGTGATTTGTTTGACATAAAACAATCATTTACAAACAGGTCACAAAATACAGTTTCTATATCGAACTGATCTCGTATAGAATGGTCAATGGCAAGTGCAAAGTTTGTTTTAATGAGATCTTGATGCATGGAGCCTCGATCTTACAACTTTTTGTGATGTCTTCGTGGCTCAGGACGGAAGTCCAATTCTTCATTGGACTACATGAAGGGCAAGCAGCTACTCAGAGCCGGCAGTGAAAAGCACATTGCGGCTGCGCAACCGTTTACATTCCGAGAGCTGACGGCTGCCACACGAAACTTCCGGCCGGAGTGCTTACTGGGTGAAGGTGGTTTCGGACGGGTGTACAAAGGCAAGCTAGAAAGCACGGGCCAGGTTTGTAGTAGTAAGATGGAATTATCATAATTTTTCCTACGTGTGGCATGTGTGCTTGAATCGGATTTCGTCTTCCTTTCTTTTTTGGGGGGGTGGGTTTTTTTGCTGCAGACTGTGGCCGTGAAGCAGCTTGATAGGAATGGTCTGCAAGGAAACAGGGAGTTCCTTGTGGAGGTGTTGATTCTCAGTCTACTTCACCACCCTAACCTCGTGAATCTCATTGGGTACTGTGCTGATGGAGATCAACGGCTTTTGGTCTACGAATTCATGCCGTTCGGATCCTTGGAGGATCACCTTTTTGGTACTCACCATTGATCTACTCACGTGTGATGAACCCTGATGATCATATAGAGACTAGCTAAGCATCCCTTAATGATGATATTATAGATGTTTAATGAACTGTTGCAGACCTTCCACCTGGTAGTAACGGAGCGCTGGACTGGAACACTAGAATGAGAATTGCAGCAGGCGCAGCAAGCGGCCTGGAGTATCTGCACGACAAAGCAGATCCGCCGGTCATTTACCGCGACTTCAAATCATCCAACATTTTGCTGGACGAAGGCTTCTGTCCAAAGCTATCCGATTTCGGGCTCGCCAAGCTCGGTCCCGTGGGCGACAAATCGCATGTCTCGACGCGGGTGATGGGAACTTACGGTTATTGTGCTCCTGAATACGCCATGACTGGCCAGCTCACAGTGAAGTCCGACGTTTACAGCTTCGGCGTCGTCCTGCTGGAGTTGATCACTGGAAGAAAAGCTATCGACAACTCCAAACCCCCCCCTGCGCACAACCTCGTGAACTGGGTAAGCATTTTGCTGCGCTTCTGATAACCAACGACTGTTCTGTAATTCTGTTAACCTGTTTAGCCATTGCTGCTGCAGGCCCGGCCCCTCTTCAAGGACCGCAGGAAGTTCCCACAGATGGCAGATCCGTCGCTCCATGGAAAGTACCCCATGCGAGGACTGTATCAAGCTCTCGCTGTAGCCGCCATGTGCCTTCAAGAACAAGGTGAAACCCGGCCCCTCATTGCAGACGTCGTGACCGCCCTCACATACCTTGCATCCCAAACCTATGAAGAAGCAGCCGTTCATCCGGTTGCTGGGTCGCCCTCTCCTTCCAGAGAGAGGAAAGAACAGAGAACCACCAAGCATGGAACCCGTTCATCCTCACACAACAATGGCTCTTTGGACAACCAGGCTACAGATTCCGTATGACGGTGTGATCAGAGTCGGGGTTGTCAGCAGGAAGTGAACAGACAGAATAATAATGGCAGAGAAGGCTTTGGATGGGATGGATGCCAATCAATCAAACGCTCATATATAAAGAGCTAATAGAGCTAACATGGAAGGGCTTCGAACCTGTGTCTGAAGAGGAGAAGGTCAATGAATTAGCACAAGAGATTGTGTCTTAATCATCACTAAGCCTTTGTGAAAAGCTTGCAACAACAAGAACCTCAGCAGGGTTGCATTCAAAGTGCTAAACTATTTCAAAAGCTAAACTGTTTTCTTCTTGTCTTGCCACCCAAGCAGAAATCTCCACAAGTGGAAGTGGAAGAAGGTGCTTGAATGGGACAATCTATAAACATGTTAAGTTGCTATGGTTGGAAGTTTACAATTGAATCTATATCTACTACACCATGTAGGTTGGGCCACCCATGAAAAGCTTGGAAATATTTACACCCAAGCTAAGAAAATAAAATCAAAGATGGATTATGAAATGATTTTCAGTAATCACATGGATTTATAGTTATTTGTTTTATGTTTTCGAGTATTTAAAATAGTATTAACAAATATGTTAAGTTATGTTGAATGTAATACTACATTTGCAACCATGATTAATTAGATACCGTGCTATGGTTGATTTGAGAACAAATCATTTGATTGACAGGTTAGCTCATCATCCACTTGAAATTTTAATACAAACTTTATAAGGTTAATCAAACTTCTGGATTTTGCATGTGTTGCAATATATGAGTGCATACCAGGTTCTATGTTTTATATTTGTCATATATACTTTGTTGTTTGATTTGAAGCCATTTTTTTAAAATAACATTTTAAAGATGTTGCATCAGAAAGTGCAACATACAAGTGGCCATATGAGAAGGCATATGATTTAAGATACAATCCCAATTAAAAACAAATTTAGTAATAAATATTGTAATGCACTAGAGATATCATGAATTGTCTTGATGGTGCTTGCGTCTTGTGGGCAAGCTTGCCATTCTTCATATGTTTCTAAACATCCATGATTTCTTAAATGTTGAATAAACGGATATCATTAACCTTGTAAAGATCATCAAATGAATAAGCACCTATAGATAGCATATTAAAATACAACTATCATTAAATGATTAAGCACCTATAGATAGCATATTAAAATACAACTATCATTAAATGATTAAGCACCGATAGATATAACATAGGAACTTAGAGATTCTTAAACAACATTGAATAGTTTATGTAATTAAATTTCTCAATTTTAAAATGAACATGCACCTACAATATTGCATATTAATAATTGAAGATAATCCCTTTCTTCAATGGATGGAGAGACGAAGCAGATCTAATCGATTGTATCTTATTATTTGCAAGGCTTCCACTTTCTTTCATTTTGTTATATGCCTATTTAAAACGAGAGTTATGATGTTTTATTTGCATTGTTAATGTTGTGTACAAAAATTGGCCCCTTTGCAACACATTACTTCTTCTAATGTTGTGTATAAAGATTGATCCCTTTGCAACACATTACTTCTAAAAGGAATTATTCCTTATGTTGGAAGATGAACTTGTAAATATTGTAGGTGAGGTCTCTCGTCATGGAATTTGCACTCCCAACATGCTTCAAGTGTTGATATTAATGTGCATCTAGATATTGTTGTATTTCATCAATGTGTTACTTGTGTGTTATTCGATGATAAATTTGAAGCTTTTACTATGTTGCTTGATCCCCTCCTCCATAGCATATGCCATTCTTGAATGATGCTGACTAGAGTCCATGTGACATTGCTGGGCTAACAACATTCTTATATCTACCAAAGCTAAGGTTTTGATGGAAATCCTATTTTATAGGGAAATGTGAGCTTGTGGAGGGACTTAAATGATTGGATGGACAGGAACAAATGTGGAGGAGAAAGTTGAATCTGAGCTGTCAAAACAACCAAATGAGGAGACCCCTAAAGAGGAAAAATAAAATTTGTGAGTGAAAGCATGGTAAGGTGGACCAAAAAACAGTGTCTTGGAAGTACTCTTAATTTGTGTTTGGTAATAGTGTCTCTATGAAGTAAATGTAAACACTCTTCAAAAAATGTAGTATTTTTCTAAAATTAGATCCTTGATACACAAAATAACAAATTTGTTATGTAATGGTAAAAATGAAGTGCTTTGTGAGTGCTATTTATGACTACTAGAAGCACAAATGCTTTTCAACCTTGCCTAAGGTATGTGTGAACAAATTAGATGAGAGAGCGAGAAATTCCTTGTGAGTTGTTTTTTTTTGGCACTAGAGCTCCACATGTGGGACACGTGCTACCTGGGCGATTGGTAGGGCGTGGGTGGGGTTGGGAAGCACAAGGATGTGGGTTTGCTCTTGTTGGTGGTGGCGCTTGGATGCATGAGCATTGCAAATTTGCATATACTCATTTTTTCACAATGTGTTCTATCTTGCCATTGGAAATATAAACATCTTTTCATGAAATCAAGTTCTCTCTTGATTGATATGAAATATTTTTTAAAGATTATACACTTTATAATTTATGACAATAAATAAATATATATTTAAAATTTTAGCCACTTTATAATTTATCACAATAAATAAATAAATATATAGTTTGGAGATTCAGTATGTTAATTTGACTTACCTTCAAGTAATGTGGAGATACTATATGAGGACATAGAAATGACCATTTCACATATTGGGGTGACTTTACTTATAATTACAATGATGAAAATGTTAGTTCTTCTAATGTGTGGATTGTGATTCCATCAGGTTATTGAGTCTTACACAATGTTTAAACTCATGCTATGTATGAGTTATTTAGCAAATAAAAGATATACTTGTTTTATGTTTAAGAGGATTGTTAGCATATATGTTAAATGTAGGGAGTACGTTTGATTAAAACAATGCTACATTTAAGAGTATTGTTAACATATATGTTAGTTGTATGGAATATGTTTGATTAAAGACTAAGGTAAGCTCTTGACTTGAACATATTTGGCACTACTGTCGAGGAGTAGCCTAGGGCTTAGCTCTGTTTTTTCATCCATTCCAAACTATTGGGATCACCCAACATTGCCCGATGTTGATTAGAAGGTCACACTCCAAAAAACATTTGGTTTTGGAGATTGGATGTGTTTGATTTCGATTTGAAGTTTATTCTATTGGTAGGGCAAAACCTTGGTTCTTGGTGATTTGCATGAAATTGGACCCTGAGAGGCTTTGATTCTGTTGATTTGGTCCAAGGATTAGCTTAGCAATTGACTAGGAGTGGAATCCACTCCCAAAACATGAGCACTAAGCTCTGCTAGGTTGATTGAACCAGAGTAAAATTGTTATTTTTATCATGCATTTCACATAATTTGTTCATGCATTGTTGGATTGGTAGAGTAGAAGCATGTAAAACCATCTTTTAAAAAACAAAAACACTTCATTAGTTGCAAAACAACCACTAACTAGAATTATGACCCTTAATCTCACCCCATCAAGGCTAAAAAATCACAAAACCACCAAAAACTAAGCCAAGCCAGCTCTTGGGTAGGGGATGTGACCCTAGACACGTGAGTTGTAATCCTAGACACGTAAATCGTGAGCTTGGACACGTGAACCCGTAGACGTGAATCTAGAGGTAGGTATACCTAATGCAGTACAGATCAATCATTACTATTATAAAGACTCATATGAACACATTCACCAATGTCCTTGGAAGATAGTATAGATCAAATTTTTTTATTATTGTTATAAAGACTCGTACGGACACATTTACACGTCATTGGAAGATTTTCTTGTCATATAATTTGTACTAGCTACAAATTCCAAGGAAAATTCTTGTCCTTCGTAATTATTGAAAAATTAAGTACACTTATTACCCAATAATTGAACAACCCCCCTGTCATAGTCTTAGCTCCTAGATTTTTGTGCCTCAGATCGACTCATTTCATACAAGGGAAGTACGTGAGCTTCATAAAAAAAGGCATGAGCCTACATACATGAACCTGCACTCATAAACCTACAGACGTGAGTCTAGAGGCGTGAGCCTAGAACTTGGATGCATGAGCCCAAGCACGTGAACTATAGATGTGAGTCTAGAGACGCGAACTACATACGCGAGCCTAGAGACTCGAGTCTGGAGATATGAGCCTCGACATGTGAGCCTAGCATTAAAAAAAATCAATTAAAGAAAAAAAACTTGTCTGAAAACATTCTCAGACCTGATTTAGAAGCTTCTGGGACCTTTGATTCGAACCTGAGCTAGACTAATTGTTGGAAACGACAACATAGTCAATTGTAGTGCATCAAACCACACCTCCTCAAACCCACAAAGCCTTTGACCCTAGCAAATGACCAGCACTCAACAAAGTGCCCTAATTAAGAAGGCTAAACTCTTTCGGATCCACCTCAAGCGAGGAGCTTTGGGAGGAAATGAGCCAATGAAACACGGATGTGCGTGGAAGAATAGTGGGAGCCCTGGAAACAAGAGGCACCAAACTGGCCTGAACTCCGGATTCACCAACGAGCTCTATTAATTGCACCCTAAATTTTATACCGCTATATTTTTGGGCATATCTCCAGCGAAGGAGCAAGAGTAGGAACCTCAAGGTTCGCTCCCACAGGAAGCAATCAAACAATGTCGGATGCCATAATGTTTCAAACATAATGCCATAATTTTATGAAGAAGGCCTTCAACCGCTATATTTTTGGGTGTATCTCCAAATGAAGGAAAGAACAAGAGGCTTCACGACCATCTCTATAGGTCTAGGTACTACATTTTTGATAAGTTCTACCGTGAAGAAATAGACCTAGTAGATAACCTATAAGATAAGGATATAGAAGTCGTCCACCTGAAACAAGACATGGGGGATGTATCATCCAAAGCCTCATCATCGTTGGTGGCCAAGGGTGCCCAACTAACACCAGCTAGAGTCCTACTTAAGGACATTAGCATGGATGAGTTGACAGAGAAACTGCTAAATCATCTAGACCAGCAGTGGTGGCAGGGGCAACCCCAAGGGCACCCTCATCAAGGGTAGCCCCAGACAACACCTCGAGCAAGAAACCCATATCTATTTCCATGAAGAGATATGATTAGGTGCGCAATTTGTCACCCACAATCATACAAGTATAGAGAGTGTCCAATGCTATGGCCTAGACAACAATTTTGTACTAACTGCCAATGCCACGAAAACCATGACACCGCTCATTTTTGGTACCAACAAGGAAACCTAACAGGGTGAACTCTAGCACCACAACATATGCTCCCTGCACACCAAGGCAACCATTGGTCTTATCATCCCCCTCTAGTCCAGATCCAATGCCTATATAACAAAACCCTACGCCACGAGGCATGTATAGAATGCCCCAATTACATATCGACCTCTAGTACTACCGCCGAGCCATTTTTGCAAAAAAATCACACTAGTAAAACAACACTCAATAACCCTACCTGTAGACAAAAACCAAGGAATAAGAGAGCTATGTGTCTTATGACCAAAAAGACCCATATGAGCAATAACAATATGTGTCCCTATGGGTATGTTGCATGACGAATGAAGATCAATACAAGGATGCAACAAAAAAGACACTTAGGGCTCTTGAAAAGAGTTCCAAGTTGTAGATGAATGTGGGAGAGGGCTTGACAATAATCCCACATGGAAACTTTTGGGAGTTCTAGAATTTTTGTATAAAAGGTGGCCCATTTGAGAGCTAAAGGGGACTCTTTGGTCATTTGGTTGAGAGGCTCATAGAGAGAGCTTGCTCCATAGCTCCTTCTCATGTGCTCTCCCAAGGCTCTCCATCTCCATTCATGCTTCAATCTTGTACTCTCTATTCTCTACATTTTCAATGATATGAGGTTTTGGTCTACACACTTGCTAATCTAGATTTCTTAATGATGTTTTGAGTTGTGAGTTGTAGAGTGCATTTGATGAAGCTTGTGCATGAAATGATGTGTAGTTGAGGCTTGTGTGATAGCTCTTTGCATGTTAGATTCTTTGCATAAGTTGCATTTTTATGCTTAAGTGTAGCCTAATCTTGATGCTTTGATTATGTTAGATTGATTGCTTGAGTGTTGAAGAAGGATTGAGTAGGACTAGAAGTCATTAGTGTGTGGTTAACTCATCTTCTCCCATTCGGGATAGCCTCTATGCGCTAACCGGGTTCGCTAACCGGGTTGCATTCACGGATTGACAAAGTGTGTGGGTTGGAGTGTAGCCTCCGCTATGCTATGATGTCCCAAACAATGGCGCCGCTGCCGGGGAACGCACACCTAAGTTAGTGAAGGGTGTTAACCATTACTTCTTACTAAGTGCTCCATTGATTGCAAAATCGTGGATTAGGGTAGATTAGAGTAGAGTTTGCAAGGGCATTGAGTGTGTAATCTCAAGGGCGCCTTGTGTGTTTTCGATTTTTGATTAGAAGCAAAAAAAAACAAAATTAATTAAAACCCCAATGCGGTAGAGAAATCCCGCCATTAATCAGATTTATGCACTTTCTGTTTTTGCATCTTTGACGGGGTTGGCGAGAAGTAGGTAGGGAGTAGTGGAAGCGGCCTTCTTTCTTTTATTGTTTTGATTTGTTATTGTGTGGGGAGGCGTCTCCATAAACGCAGCAAAGAGTCGATATCACCTTTAAATTTTGGTGCTTACTACATTGCTACAACACTCAACATATAAATCGAAGCATATATATATATATATATATATATCTATCTATTACATGCAGCTGTAAGACGGCGTGTAGAAGTAGTGTGAAGGCGGCCACCATTGAAGCGTAGCAGAGTTGGTGTCGACTGGCTGGAAGAGGCGTGTGGAGGCGGCAGAAGCAGTTCGAGCTGAAGCAAATATATTAACAAGAAAATATATTTTTTTTAAAAAAAACAGCAGCAGCCGGCCGTCGAACAGAAGCAACAACGGCGACTGGCTGTGTGACGTTGAGCTGTGGAAGTCGTCACTGAGGCGTCGGCAGCTGAGTGAAGGCCGACTGAAGGCAAGGTGGCCGAGCGAAGGTGGAAGGCATCGAGGTCGGCGTCGGCAGGTAGGCGCAAGCAGCCGGCCGGCAAAGGGCTGTAGGCCGTCGAGCGACCAGAAGCAGTTCGAGCTGAAGCAAGAAGGCCGGTGAAGCAAGAAGGCCGGTGGCCCGATAGGCAGCTGCGCTGAAGGCCACGAAAGAAGCCGGCGGTAGAGAAGGCCGCGTAGAGAATAGCTGCACAGCAGGCTGGCAAGACGTCGAAGCCGGCGTGGAAGAAGAGCGCAGCATTGAGCGTGGAGGGCGTCTGAAGAATCGGCGAGAAATCCGGAGCGGTGAGCGGTGGAGCGTGGAGGATAAGGTAGGTGCAAATTTTAATTTTTTTTTTCAATTTTAATTAATCTTTCATGTATTTTTTTTGTATTTTTAAATAAATAATAATAATAAAAAATATAAAAAAATAATAATATTTTAAAAAAAAAAGAGAAAAAGAGATTTTTTTAAAAAAAAGGAAAGAAAAAAGAAGAAAAAAGAAAAAGAAAGAAAAAAGAAAGAAAAAAATCCATAAAACAATAAATTTATTTTTTTTTAAAGAAAAAAAATAATTTTTATTTTTTTCCATTGTTCATTATTTAATTTTTTGCATAATTAAAGTAGCTTGCATTTTTTTATTTTTTTTTTAGAATTTTTGTAATTGATGCATAATTAGTAAATTCATATTTTTTATATTTGGCACGAAATTTATTAGTTTTTAAAAAAAAAACAAACAAACAAACAAACAAACAAACCAAAAAAAAAAAGCAACAAAAGGAGAAAAAAAAACAAAAGAAAAAAAATTTCTATAAATTAAGTGTTTTTTTTAGGAGTCTATTTTTTTGCATATTTTGTAATTCTTCATTTTTTTAATTTTTTGCATAATTAGTGTAACCTGCATTTTTTTTAATTTTTATAACTTTGTGCATAATTAGTATTTTTTTGTGTAATTCATAATTTTTATGTAAATTTAAAAAAAATAAAAATAAAAATCATAAAATCATAAAATCATTAAAATAATAATAATAATAATAGGATAGATAGTTACGCCACACATACTCATTTTAGTTGCATTTAGTGATTAGATAGGTTAAAATATATATATATATATATACATATATATATATTTTATTTAAAAAAAACAAAACAAAACAAAAACACATAAAAAACCAAAAAAATTTGACCTTATGCACTTGCGGTCGGGACGTCTTGTAGATTCTGCCATAGGACCTAGGGCACCTTCTAGAGTACCTACGCAAGAAAGTGGGACCCAATCGGTAGGCAATTTGGCAGATATTACTGAAATCCTTTCTGAATCCCAATCCGATATCCTTTCCTCCACCAGAACAACTAGTTCATTGTCCATGGACAATCTTGGGCCGTCAAATAGTCAGCCCGTAGCCCCAAATAGAACACCCACAAGATCCTTTAATCCATTTGAAGCCGACACCATGGGGTTAACACTCAATGTGAGACTCCAATATGTCTACACGAATGCTCAAGGAGCTGAGATCTTTAGGGATCCACAACAACGGTATCTTGTTAAGATCGCAGACATTTTCTCAGAACTTGATAGAGCACCTCTAGTCAATGACCAGGGTAACATGTACATGGGTGGAGATGGTGTTCGCTACGAAGTCACCTACCACCCAGAAAATGTAGACAAATTAGGGGAGCTCTCTAAAACCGAGTTCTTAGACTTATCAGAACTTTCCAGAGCAAGGGAGTCTAGAGATGACTGGCTCATTGAGCCGGACATGCCTGGACCATCCAATGCCCAGTCCTCAAAGCCATCCATAGATGATTTACTTCTTGTAGATCTAAATTTGGAAAGGGATAGGAAAGGCAAGAGCAAAATGGATCAGGGGGCTGAGAACCAATGGGAGTTTGTATGACAAATTCCAGTGACAAAGGTCTTACAGGATGATCCACTTCAAGAGGTCTATAAGGACTCGTTAGAGGGATATTATGCCACAACTAGATTGCCACAGCTAGATCTTCCTCTAGCTCATGTGGTGGTAGTTGAGAAGCTTGCAGGACACATGAACAGAATAATTGATAAATGGGCCAATGAATACCGAACCTTAGATTGGAAAGAGATTCGGGAACTCACGTGGAAAGGACAACCATTATTCATGGAAGTGTTCTCAACAAATACAGCCAAACCAGGAGAGACAGCCTTTCTTGGAGAAACTGTTGCTCCTCCCCTACGAGAGTTCACTAGAGAGGGACCTTCAACATCCAAGTGGACCACAGCTAGTAGCCCAACTCTAGCACCAAGATATCGTCCTACACCAAATGTGCAACCACCGGTCACACCACAACAACATCTTTCTCACTATGACAATCGGAGGGAGGGGAGCCAACTCGGCCTCCCATTAATGCACCTCCTGAAATGCGGGTGACAAGATCTTTGGAGGGGTTTGGTGAGGCTGGTAATAGGGTACCCACACCAATTTTGGAAACATGTGGACCATCTTTCCAAAGAGAGGAACAATTCCCACTGAGAGTGAGAGGCCGTAGGCCCTATGATGAGTATTCAAGACAAGTAAGGCCATCAACTCTTCAGAAACTGGTAAAGAAGTATGAAGGGTCGGGAGATCCATACGACCATGTAGCAGCATTTAGGCAAGCAGTTCGAGCTGAGCAAGTGGCTGATAAGCATACTCAAATTGAAGGATTTGGAATCACTCTTGAGGGAAAAGCCCTGGCTTGGTTTCAGGCGTTAGAGGCTTCAGACAAATCTTCTTTACGAGTTTTGGAAGAGAGATTCATTGCTGCTTTTTCCTTGATGGGAATTCAACATGACACGGTAGCACACATCTACTCTTTCAAGCAAGGCGAGAATGAGAGTGTTAGAGACTGTGTAAATAGAATGAAGCAGTACATTAATCGTTGCCCAGAGGATGAGAAGCCCGCCCAAAGTCGATTAATTTCTCTCTTCTTAAAAGGACTCAAAAATTCAACACTGCATACACATCTCTATGCGAAGAAGCATACAAATTTCAATGAGTGTTGCCATGATGCTATGGATTTCACCGATAACTTCAAATTCCAAGATGGTTCTGGCCCAGAGGTGAAACCTAGAGATCAGTGGGGTGATGACCAAAGTTCAGGGTCTAGCGCGCTAGTAAATCCAGACCAGATAGCTAACCTAGTACTAAGGAGATTGGGATAGACCTATCGTCCACCCTTGCAGCCACAACAACAGCAGCAGAGAATGAGGAGTGTACTTCCTACAGGTCCTCATCTTTGTGGAGCATGTGGCGGTAACCATAAAACAGAGGAATGTAATACCTTTTCTCCTCTAGTCACAAACCAACCCACAAAAAAATGGTGCCAAGCCTGTGCTTGGAACTTTACCCATACCACACAGGAATGTACTCGCATTGCGAGAATGAGACAGGAACGTGAGCAGCCAAGGGGTGGAGTGGCTCCACAAATGTATCAACAGTATACTAATTTTGAACGTAAGCCACCGATGGCACAAGAGCAAGCACGACCTATTCTTGGTGCTCAACCTCCTGCTCCAGGGACTGCTCCTGTGAGGGTTGTTGACTACGACAATTCAAATATGTGTAGAGACTTGGTAAACCCAGGCTATGTGGAAGAAGAATATGTATCATATTCATCCAAAGAAAATATCTTTGAAAGTCCCACATACCCAAGCCCAGCACTGGCCGGGGGAACAAAACTCTTTAATGTTGCTAGGCGGCTACCAACCTAGGACTCCAGGCCCCTCAGGTCAATGGCAGCCAAGGAAAGTAGAGGCCAAACCAATGGGCCCCTGTTATGAGTGCGGAGAACCCCATTGGGCTCGTGATTGTCCACATCGCTCAGGGCAAGCATCTCGATCCAATACAACAGTACAACAGTTTCCACCAATTGAAAGATATTGTCTAGGGTGTTGTGTAGAACACTTCCCAAAGGATTGTCTGCTGAAACCACATGAGGAGGGCACCTCTCAACCAAAGGTCTCACTCAACCTTGTAGGCACAGTTCCATCTCCACCTTCGTCTGAGAATGAGGATGCCGTGCCACTTAGAGTCATGACTAGATCACAGACACGAAACGCCGAAATATAAACTAATGAGACACCTCGAACTAGGGATGCAAAGACAAATCTAGTGGACAAGACCCTACAGTCCAATAGAAAAAAGACCACTAGGAGGAAAAAGAACCGAAACAAGCAAACTAAAAGTGCATCCACTAGTTCTCAAGAAGCCTCTAAACAAAACATGAGGGATCAAACTTTTACATCCCAAGAAGTGCATGAGGAACATCAACCTCAACCTCAACCTGGGCCTAGTGCTAAACAAGATGAGGCTAGTACGACTGAGGATAGTTCTGGGGGTTCTGTTTTTGTGGATAAAGTGAATGAGACTCTAGAGGCCATCATTGATGCTCATAGAAGTCGCATTGCAGCTTTATCTGAACTACCCAAGAAGCTTCAAGAATACCCAAACCCTCGTGAGGAGAAGATCAATCTAGCTGTACATCAACAACTCATTAGGGAAGCTCAGTCAATACTTGAGGGACCACCACAACCTATTCCTCGGGGCCCAACCTCTCTTAAGCCAACATTAGAAACCATACCGGAAGTGTCATCGAGTCGGGAAATGAAAAGTGAGCTCATTTCACAAGCTCATAGCGAAAGGTCTGCACCAATTGACACCCAATTGAAAGGAGGTAATCTGCCACCACCTAGCCTTGTCTTCCCATGCAATGATGAAGTTATTGATGCTAATGAGGACATGGCAAATGAGATGTGGGCCGCAGTTCATGAGAAAGTTAATGAGAACATGTCCTCTATTAGTTCGCCTCCATTCTCTGAGGTGGATTTTACCAGAGGCACGGAAAACAACTTTAGACGCCCAAGCATCCAGGAGGAAGTTCAAACAATGGTTTCTCCTAGAAGCAAGCATACAATGAAAACCTTACCATCATATCTGGGAGAATATGAGAACTGTTCTCAAACCTTGAGGATACCCTCCATGCATAAAAGGTTGACAAAGGAGAAGGATATGAGTATGGTGCAAGCTATTTTGTCAGCACCAGTGGCTTGTACCTTACCTTTGCTTGATTTGATAAAAATTCGACCTGATTTGTGGAATGATATTGCCACATGTTTGTCAGAGCAGGTATTGCTACAAAAGGGTCACCATGAGTGTACTATACACCCTGAGACAAAGCATGTAATGCCAGTTCCTATCAACAAAGTAGGAAAATTTTGTGAGGACGATCAGGGAAATGCTACCCTCCCATTAGAAGTGCGAAAAGTATCTTCAACTGCAATACTTGATAGTGGCGCAGGAGTGGGCATTGTGACAAGGTCCATTTGGGAAAAGTGGGGCAAACCAGCTATTAGGAGTACCAGGATGCGCTTGCAGCTAGCAGATGGAAGCTTAGAACATCCCCTTGGGCTGCTTGAGAACATATTGGTCACCACATGTGGGATTGAATATGAGCACATCCAAACTATGAAGTGATATTGGGTAGACCATTCATGCGACAATTTAAAATGATTCAAGATTGGGGATACAATTATTTGTACCTCCGACATGATTCTGTCATCACAAGGGTCAACCTAAGGAATCACTCATATCGTGATGTAACAAGGTCTCCAATAGATGAGTTTGATTCTGCTTCATCTGAGGGCTCAAGAGTTACATTGTCCGATGGGCGAGAAGATCTGTGGATGTGTGGAGCCTCATGTAGGGATTTCAACACTGAGAGACTTAAGGGTAATCGAAGTGTATCAGACGAGGCATACATTCCACAACCCTTCCCTGAGCATTTAATTGATCCATTAGAATGGAGTCATGTCCTTGCAACATTATCGACATGTGCTTTACCGAAGCCAATTCAATTTTGTGACTCAGATGGATATGACATTATTCCTATATGAATGGTACAACCACGTGATCTTCTAGATGATTTGTACTATAGGGATGCATCAACAATAGCTCTGCATGTAGAGGAAGTCTCTGCTACTCCACGAGCTTTATCATGTCAAAAGGGTGGTGTTTCTACCCTACACAACCCACTTTCAAAATCTGCTCTTGAAGCTCCAAAACAAATGATGTGGATAATTGATGAGTACTCAAGTGAGGGCCATGGCTGGCATGTTCCAACTACTCTAGTTGCTGCTTAAAGAAGGCCACGCAAGAAGGAATTATCAATGTGGCTACCCAAAGATGCGTACAAACTTGTACCATCTAGTCCAGTTGCTAAGCCTCTTAAGAAGCACATCATTTCCAAGCCTAAACCTCGGATTGTTACTCGATGGGTCCCAAAACATGTTCTTAAAGCACAAGGCTATTATGAGGGTGCAACAGTAATTTGGCTTCCAAAATGCCATGGTTTGCTAGGGGTAAAAGAGTGTATCAGAAAGATTCCAAAAGCCACCCTTAGGTTTCCATATCAGTGGGTGCAAAAGAAATCAACACAAACTCTTCAAGATAGGATAGGTGGCTGTGATAGCACCTACAAATCTACTTGTGTTGATCTTCCTAAAACATGTAATGAGTCACCAGTTGTCCCAAATTCTCCTTGTTACACAATTCCACCCTCAAATGGTGTACCTAAGACACATCCAACTTCACATGAGTCTCATTTGAGCATAGATTCTAGCATTTCAATGCCTAAATCCTCTTATCTTGCTCAAATTCCAAGACAATTGATAAAATTCCCACCCAAGAAGGACATACCTAAAACCAAAGATAAGGCATTAACACTACAATTGAAGCTCTTTGGTAGATCAATGTTTGCATAGAGTGGTTCCTTATGCCTTTAGAGGATTATGTTCTTTTTGAGATAATTTCCACCACCAGCGCAAGGGTAAGTTCAGTGACTCCACAATAAGATCGACAAGCCAAGGCACTTTTATCCCACTGGGTTTTTTCCCTCGGCTATATTCGGTGTTTGGCACCAATGGCAAATTTTATTCTTTTCTTTTCTTTTCTTTTCTTGGTTGTTAATAAAAATTTTGCAGAGATCTTCGCTAAAACAAGAGCATCAAACATGCCCCAATAGTCCACCTATCGTGCACACAAATTAGGAAGGGGGGAGACATGCTACGCCTACAAAGATCAAGGAGGAGCAATCTGCACAAAATCAGCAATGCATCAATGCAAACGAACAACATCAACAGGGCACTACAACAGGTGTATTCAAATCTTAATCTTTATTTCTTTATGTGCTCTTATCTTTCGAATATATGGTTTGCATGTTCACACAATGTTGGCTGGTTTAAGTTTTTGATTAGTTGTTAAAATATGGTGAGTGAATTCTAGACTCTTAGAAGACTTAGTAAAAGATATTTCTATCTAAAGACAGTGTAGGATATATACCAATGGAATATGCCAAGTTCTTATGCTTTCAAGGTATATTAGTTATCCCTAGTGGTAGCTACCTCTTAGATATGAGCTAGGTGCTAGGAGTAATAAAAATTTACGAAAATATACCCTAAAAATATATATATATACAAAGTGAATTGAGACATGACGTGTCTACAGCCATGAGGAATGCTTGGTAGGACCTGGGGTTGTCTTAGCCCCTTAGGGCCGATGCCTTGGTTTCCATGGGGTGAACACTGACGTCTAAAAGCTTCAGAAAAAAAAGAACTTCAAGGAATCTATCGCCTTGATAGATGTTGGTAGGACTCTGGGGTACACTATGGGCCCTCGAGACCGATGCCCTCATCTTCATGGGGTACTCCTTATGTCATAAAAGAAAGAAAAAGGGTCTGTCGCCCTTGAGATACTTAGCGGTCTTTAGATTCTCTTGGCGGAGGTCTCTTGGCCATTGCTTGGGTCTCTTTGGGATGGAACCTTAATCTTTATCACCTTCTACACACACATCAAAGAGAAAAAAAAAAACTTCCATCTGCTAGCTGCAAGCGCATCCTGGTACTCCTAATAGCTGGTTTGCCCCACTTTTCCCAAATGGACCTTGTCACAATGCCCACTCCTGTGTCACTATCAAGTATTGCAGTTGAAGATACTTTTCGCACTTCTAATGGGAGGGTAGCATTTCCCTAATCGTCCTCACAAAATTTTCCTACTTTGTTGATAGGAACTGGCATTACATGCTTTGTCTCAGGGTGTATAGTACACTCATGGTGACCCTTTTGTAGCAATACCTGCTCTGACAAACATCATTCCACAACTCAGGTCGAATTTTTATCAAATCAAGCAAAGGTAAGGTACAAGCCACTGGTGCTGACAAAATAGCTTGCACCATACTCATATCCTTCTCCTTTGTCAACCTTTTATGCATGGAGGGTATCCTCAAGGTTTGAGAACAGTTCTCATATTCTCCCAGATATGATCGTAAGGTTTTCATTGTATGCTTACTTCTAGGAGAAACCATTGTTTGAACTTCCTCCTGGATGCTTGGGCGTCTAAAGTTGTTTTCCGTGCCTCTGGTAAAATCCACCTCAGAGAATGGAGGCGAACTAATAGAGTACATGTTCTCATTAACTTTCTCATGAACTGCGGCCCACATCTCATTTGCCATGTCCTCATTAGCATCAATAACTTCATCATTGCATGGGAAGACAAGGCTAGGTGGTGGCAGATTACCTCCTTTCAATTGGGTGTCAATTGGTGCAGACCTTTCGCTATGAGCTTGTGAAATGAGCTCACTTTTCATTTCCCGACTTGATGACACTTCCGGTATGGTTTCTAATGTTGGCTTAAGAGAGGTTGGGCCCCGAGGAATAGGTTGTGGTGGTCCCTCAAGTATTGACTGAGCTTCCCTAATGAGTTGCTGATGTACAGCTAGATTGATCTTCTCCTCACGAGGGTTTGGGTATTCTTGAAGCTTCTTGGGTAGCTCAGATAAAGCTGCAATGCGACTTCTATGAGCATCAATGATGGCCTCTAGAGTCTCATTCACTTTATCCACAAAAACAGAACCCCCAGAACTATCCTCAGTCGTACTAGCCTCTTCTTGTTTAGCACTAGGCTCAGGTTGAGGTTGATGTTCCTTATGCACTTCTTGGGATGTAAAAGTTTTATCCCTCATGTTTTGTTTAGAGGCTTCTTGAGAGCTAGTGGATGCACTTTTAGTTCGCTTGTTTCGGTTCTTCTTCCTCCTAGTGGTCTTTTTTCTATTGGACTGTAGGGTCTTGTCCACTAGATTTGTCTTTGCATCCCTAGTTCGAGGTGTCTCATCAGTCTGTATTTCGGCATTTCGTGTCTGTGATCTAGTCATGACTCTAAGTGGCACGACATCCTCATTCTCAGATGAAGGTGGAGATGGAACTGTGCCTACAAGGTTGAGTGAGACCTTTGGTTGAGAGGTGCCCTCCTCATGTGGTTTCAGCAGACAATCCTTTGGGAAGTGTTCTACACAACACCCTAGACAATATCTTTCAATTGGTGGAAACTGTTGTACTGTTGTATTGGATCGAGATGCTTGCCCTGAGCGATGTGGACAATCACGAGCCCAATGGGGTTCTCCGCACTCATAACAGGGGCCCATTGGTTTGGCCTCTACTTTCCTTGGCTGCCATTGACCTGAGGGGCCTGGAGTCCTAGGTTGGTAGCCGCCTAGCAACATTAAAGAGTTTTGTTCCCCCGGTTGAGTGTCCAGTGCTGGGCTTGGGTATGTGGGACTTTCAAAGATATTTTCTTTGGATGAATATGATACATATTCTTCCTCCACATAGCCTGGGTTTACCAAGTCTCTACACATATTTGAATTGTCGTAGTCAACAACCCTCATAGGAGCAGTCCCTGGAGCAGGAGGTTGAGCACCAAGAACAGGTCGTGCTTGCTCTTGTGCCATCGGTGGCTTACGTTCAAAATTAGTATACTGTTGATACATTTGTGGAGCCACTCCACCCCTTGGCTGCTCACGTTCCTGTCTCATTCTCGCAATGCGAGTACATTCCTGTGTGGTATGGGTAAAGTTCCAAGCACAGGCTTGGCACCATTTTTTTGTGGGTTGGTTTGTGACTAGAGGAGAAAAGGTATTACATTCCTCTGTTTTATGGTTACCGCCACATGCTCCACAAAGATGAGGACCTGTAGGAAGTACACTCCTCATTCTCTGCTGCTGTTGTTGTGGCTGCAAGGGTGGACGATAGGTCTGTCCCAATCTCCTTAGTACTAGGTTAGCTATCTGGTCTGGATTTACTAGCGCGCTAGACCCTGAACTTTGGTCATCACCCCACTGATCTCTAGGTTTCACCTCTGGGCCAGAACCATCTTGGAATTTGAAGTTATCGGTGAAATCCATAGCATCATGGCAACACTCATTGAAATTTGTATGCTTCTTCGCATAGAGATGTGTATGCAGTGTTGAATTTTTGAGTCCTTTTAAGAAGAGAGAAATTAATCGACTTTGGGCGGGCTTCTCATCCTCTGGGCAACGATTAATGTACTGCTTCATTCTATTTACACAGTCTCTAACACTCTCATTCTCGCCTTGCTTGAAAGAGTAGATGTGTGCTACCATGTCATGTTGAATTCCCATCAAGGAAAAAGCAGCAATGAATCTCTCTTCCAAAACTCGTAAAGAAGATTTGTCTGAAGCCTCTAACGCCTTAAACCAAGCCAGGGCTTTTCCCTCAAGAGTGAGTCCAAATCCTTCAATTTGAGTATGCTTATCAGCCACTTGCTCAGCTCGAACTGCTTGCCTAAATGCTGCTACATGGTCGTATGGATCTCCCGACCCTTCATACTTCTTTACCAGTTTCTGAAGAGTTGATGGCCTTACTTGTCTTGAATACTCATCATAGGGCCTACGGCCTCTCACTCTCAGTGGGAATTGTTCCTCTCTTTGGAAAGATGGTCCACATGTTTCTAAAATTGGTGTGGGTACCCTATTACCAGCCTCACCAAACCCCTCCAAAGATCTTGTCACCCGCATTTCAGGAGGTGCATTAATGGGAGGCCGAGTTGGCTCCCCTCCCTCCGATTGTCATAGTGAGAAAGATGTTGTTGTGGTGTGACAGGTGGTCGCACATTTGGTGTAGGATGATATCTTGGTGCTAGAGTTGGGCTACTAGCTGTGGTCCACTTGGATGTTGAAGGTCCCTCTCTAGTGAACTCTCGTAGGGGAGGAGCAACAGTTTCTCCAAGAAAGGCTGTCTCTCCTGGTTTGGCTGTATTTGTTGAGAACACTTCCATGAATAATGGTTGTCCTTTCCACGTGAGTTCCCGAATCTCTTTCCAATCTAAGGTTCGGTATTCATTGGCCCATTTATCAATTATTCTGTTCATGTGTCCTGCAAGCTTCTCAACTACCACCACATGAGCTAGAGGAAGATCTAGCTGTGGCAATCTAGTTGTGGCATAATATCCCTCTAACGAGTCCTTATAGACCTCTTGAAGTGGGTCATCCTGTAAGACCTTTGTCACTGGAATTTGTCGTACAAACTCCCATTGGTTCTCAGCCCCCTGATCCATTTTGCTCTTGCCTTTCCTATCCCTTTCCAAATTTAGATCTACAAGAAGTAAATCATCTATGGATGGCTTTGAGGACTGGGCATTGGATGGTCCAGGCATGTCCGGCTCAATGAGCCAGTCATCTCTAGACTCCCTTGCTCTGGAAAGTTCTGATAAGTCTAAGAACTCGGTTTTAGAGAGCTCCCCTAATTTGTCTACATTTTCTGGGTGGTAGGTGACTTTGTAGCGAACACCATCTCCACCCATGTACATGTTACCATGGTCATTGACTAGAGGTGCTCTATCAAGTTCTGAGAAAATGTCTGCGATCTTAACAAGATACCGTTGTTGTGGATCCCTAAAGATCTCAGCTCCTTGAGCATTCGTGTAGACATATTGGAGTCTCACATTGAGTGTTAACCCCATGGTGTCGGCTTCAAATGGATTAAAGGATCTTGTGGGTGTTCTATTTGGGGCTACGGGCTGACTATTTGACGGCCCAAGATTGTCCATGGACAATGAACTAGTTGTTCTGGAGGAAAGGGTATCGGATTGGGATTCAGAAAGGGTTTCAGCAATATCTGCCAAATTGCCTACCGATTGGGTCCCACTTTCCTGCGTAGGTACTCTAGAAGGTGCCCTAGGCCCTATGGCAGAATCTATAAGACGTCCCGACCCGCAAGTGCATAAGGTCAAATTTTTTTGGTTTTTTTATGTGTTTTTGTTTTGTTTTGTTTGTTTTTTTTTAAAATAATATATATATATGTATATATATATATATTTTTAACCTACCTAATCACCAAATGCAACTAAAATGAGTATGTGTGGTGTAACTATCTATCCTATTTTTTTAAATTATTTTTTTAAATGATTTTTTTAAATGATTTTATGTTTTTATTTTTTTAAATTACAAAAATTATGAATCACACTAACAAAATACTAATTATGCACAAAGTTACAAAAATTAAAAAAATGCAGATTACACTAATTATGCAAAAAATTAAAAAAATGAAGAATTACAAAATATGCAAAAAAATAGACTCCTAAAAAAAACACTTAATTTATAGAAATTTTTTCTTTTCTTTTCTTTTGTTTTCTTTTGTTTTTTTTTCTCCTTTTGTTGCTTTTTTTTTGTTTGTTTGTTTGTTTGTTTGTTTTTTTTAAACTAATAAATTTCGTGCCAAATATAAAAAATATGAATTTACTAATTATGCATCAATTATAAAAATTCTTAAAAAATAAAAAATAAAAAAAATGCAAGCTACTTTAATTATGCAAAAATTTAAATAATGAACAATGGAAAAAAATAAAAATTATTTTTTTCTTTTTAAAAAAATAAATTTATTATTTTATGGATTTTTTTTCTTTCTTTTTCTTTTTTCTTCTTTTTTATTTTCTTTTTTTTTAAAAAAATCTCTTTTTCTCTTTTTTTTTTAAAATATTATTATTTTTTATATATTTTTTATTATTATTTATTTAAAAATACAAAAAAAATACATGAAAGATTAATAAAAATTGAAAAAATATAAAAAAAATAAAATTTGCACCTACCTTATCCTCCGTGCTCCACCGCTCACCGCTTCGGACTCAGTGACGACTTCCACAGCTCAACGTCACACAGCCAGTCGCCGTTGTTGCTTCTGTTCGACCGGCTGCTGCTGTTTTTTTTTTAAAATATATTTTCTTGTTAATATATTTGCTTCAGCTTGAACTGCTTCTGCCGCCTCCACACGCCTCTTCCAGCCAGCCAGCCGACACCAACTCTGCTGCGCTTCAATGGTGGCCGCCTTCACACTACTTCTACACGCCGTCTTACAGCTACATGTAATAGATATATATATATATATATGCTTCGATTTATATGTTGAGTGTTGTAGCAATGTAGTAAGCACCAAAATTTAAAGGTGATATCGACTCTTTGCTGCGTTTATGGAGACGCCTCCCCACACAATAACAAATCAAAACAATAAAAGAAAGAAGGCCGCTTCCACTACTTCCTACCTACTTCTCGCCAACCCCGTCAAAGATGCAAAAACAGAAAGTGCATAAATCTGATTAATGGCGGGATTTCTCTACCGCATTGGGGTTTTAATTAATTTTGTTTTTTTTTTTGCTTCTAATCAAAAACCGAAAACACACAAGGCGCCCTTGAGATCACACACTCAATGCCCTTGCAAACTCTACTCTAATCTACCCTAATCCACGATTTTGCAATCAATGGAGCACTTAGTAAGAAGTAATGGTTAACACCCTTCACTAACTTAGGTGTGCGTTCCCCGGCAGCGGCGCCATTGTTTGGCACCATTGTTCTAAGCTTCCATTTTAATCAGCCTTGCACTTGTATGGTCACGTGTGAAATTATCATTGCTGGTTTTTCTTTTCTTTTCTTTTCTTTTTTTCAATAAAAGACTTTACTTGTATCCATTGTTTTTTTGTTGCAGCTCTTACTACTACTGCGCTCGAGGACGTGCGCAAAATAGGAAGGGGGGAGTGTTGCATGACGAATGAAGATCAATACAAGGATGCAACAAAAAAGACACTTAGGGCTCTTGAAAAGAGTTCCAAGTTGTAGATGAATGTGGGAGAGGGCTTGACAATAATCCCACATGGAAACTTTTGGGAGTTCTATAATTTTTGTATAAAAGGTGGCCCATTTGAGAGCTAAAGGGGACTCTTTGGTCATTTGGTTGAGAGGCTCATAGAGAGAGCTTGCTCCATAGCTCCTTCTCATGTGCTCTCCCAAGGCTCTCCATCTCCATTCATGCTTAAATCTTGTACTCTCTATTCTCTACATTTTCAATGATATGAGGTTTTGGTCTACACACTTGCTAATCTAGATTTCTTAATGATGTTTTGAGTTGTGAGTTGTAGAGTGCATTTGATGAAGCTTGTGCATGAAATGATGTGTAGTTGAGGCTTGTGTGATAGCTCTTTGCATGTTAGATTCTTTGCATAAGTTGCATTTTTATGCTTAAGTGTAGCCTAATCTTGATGCTTTGATTATGTTAGATTGATTGCTTGAGTGTTGAAGAAGGATTGAGTAGGACTAGAAGTCATTAGTGTGTGGTTAACTCATCTTCTCCCATTCGGGATAGCCTCTATGCGCTAACCGGGTTGCATTCACGGATTGACAAAGTGTGTGGGTTGGAGTGTAGCCTTCGCTATGCTATGATGTCCCAAACAGGGTATCATGAACATGCTACATCCATAGACTACACCTCTTTGTTCAAAGCCATGGTGAAACAAAGAGTGAGAGACCTCAACAATATAGTATGTAGGCCACCGATGTAATGCTTATGATGTAAAGGTCCACATCGTATTGTGGAGTTCCCTCACAAAGACCCTGCACCAAATCCACCCAAGTGCTCCAAGCACTTTGAATCCCATGCCGAACCGCAACGTAATTCCTTATAGAGGCACATGCTATAAGTCAATATTCGACCATGATATAAGGATTCGACCATGCTATAAGTGCAGATTCCTTATATAGGCACATGCTATAAGTGCAAATTCGGCCATGCTTACAAGGATTGACCTAATAGAGTGAAAATCACCCCCATGGCATAAGCATTTGCTTCCACTTCGACGAGCCTAAACCAATTAAGCATACAAGGAAGACTCATTCACACAATCCCCCTTAATGCCATCACAAGGCTTCGAGACAAGATGAAAGCCAAAATGAGGCAGCAACCAAATGTACATCCAAGGCTATTGAGAAGCAGAAAGCCCAGGCTTCAACTTTGAAGCAAGCAGCTAAAGAGCCAGAGCACAAGCCCCAAAAAAGGTAGTAACCTCTAAAAAGACCAATGAAATAGAACCAGAGGTCCATAATAAGAGGACCTCAAAGAGCACACATAAAAATGTATCGTCATTCGTCAAGGGAAACAACGTCGTGAGACCATCGAACGTGGTTTCGAAGTGAGCTCCCCTCACTCAAACCCGCTCTTGCCCAAAGTAAAGAAACCCAAAAATCACGAGAGCCTTTTGAAGAAACTCAAGGAGTACCCCAACCCTGTGTTGAAGAAGGAAGAGAGAATAAAGTAAGCCCAAGAGCTTGTAAGGAAGGTTTAGGTGAACTAGAGCCAATGCTAGAGTAAGTGTTCGAGTGCAAATTGCTAACCCTGCCTACGTGTATCCCATACCCTATGCCAGAGTGCGATCGTAGACCCACTGAGGGTACCTCAAAGTGTTCCCAAGGCCTTGGATAGACTCGTATCTATTCTTGAGAGGTTGCAAATAGAACACCTACTCTGGAGCCTCTACCTCTATAGAACCAATCCATCTCCAGAGCCTCTACCTCTCTACCCCCCACATTACTAGATGTAGTGAGGGAGATCTTGGTGGGACATGAAAGTTGGCCTTCCATGGGTCACCGTAGCCAATGCAACATCTTCTCCAAGGTGATCCGCATTTATCTTGTCCCCTTCAGAGGCACTACCTCTTAGTGAAGGATTAGTGCACATACCTTACACATTAGCAAGTCCTAAACCACCTTAAAGTGAATATGAACCTAGTGAGTGCCATTATCGCATGTGGGACATAGCAGGCTTGACAACCTTCTTGTCCTTGGAGATCCTAGTTATGACAAGTTATCTACAAGGAAATTTGTAACTTTGGAGAGACTTATCAGACTGGATGAATGGGAATTTAAGAGCCCATATAAATGAACCTAACGTTGAGGAAGAGGACGGACCATGTCCCATTGAGCACCCTCCCTCCATAGCCAAAACCAAAGGATAACCAAAAAGTGCCCATGAATAATTTGGGATACTATTTTGAAAGTGAAAAAATGAACACACTTTTACCTATTGTGTACGAGAGACTTACGATTTTCGTAATCTTGGATGGTAGTGCTCGTTTCAGCATAATCACCAAGGATTGTTGGGAGGCTTAGGGTACTCATATCATGGGCACAAGCTAGTGAAGCTTGCCAATGGGAACACATCCAAACCTGTAGGCATCCTACAAGATGCAAAAATCAAGACCTTTGGATTAAGTTTCCATTTGTGGTGATGGATTTTTAGAGAAGAGGATCATACACAATGATCCTTGGAAGGCCCGAGAAGCAAGGCTAGTTCATGATTGGGAAAGCCGATCACCTCTATATATGCAAGGATAACCAATTCTTAAAGATAAACCTAAAAATAGGGAAAGGAACACTTATGCCATGGGTTGAGGCATTCTTGCCAATGAGTCTAACAAAACTGTCCGAGCTTCGCTCAACATGTGTAAATATTGCAACAAGTTGTTGAATAGAGAAGAGGAGAACAAAGATTACGAACCTCTCCCAAAGCTTGACGACTTTGAGGGTTGAGTCCATGACTTGGCAAACCATGGAAACTCTTCCACAAAATCTTGGAACAAGGTTTCCATGATTAGATAGGATGGAAATCATTTCCCTATTCATGGTTAGTGCAACATCCCTCTTAAGATCCAATAAGGATTTTGAGCCACGAGTAGCTAGTAATTCATCTGTCGAGGACTCATCCATTGACGGAACAACATATGCATTACCTAAAATAAGGCCAAGAAAGAGGAAACCACATAGAAAGTCTAAGAAGTATCTTCTCCCCATAAAGATGGGTTTGCACTAGCATCCCTAGCTTGAGGGTGTGGATTCACATGACCTACACTACAACAACAGGAAGCTAACCTAAACAAGGTCATCATTTAGACCAAGACAATGGTCTATAAAAGTGACAATCAACGCCCAAGAGCTCCGAGCTATAATAAGGTCAAGGCTAAGATAGAGAAGGAAGAAAAACTCAAAGAGCTCGCCGAGCTTCTAGAGGAAGATATGAGGCAAGTGCCTGAGTACTTTAAGTCCTATGACATTGGAGATAGAGTGGTTGTAGAGGAAGGCGTCAAGAAGGCCGTGCAAAGATCCACATGCTTCATATGAGGGCCTTGTCGAGGTCAAGGAAATAAATCTTACTAGCCAAGGTGAAAAACCCAAGCCAATGTTCATTGCCAAGGGCCTCACTCCTAAGCAAGAAGGAGAATTGATAGCTAGTGTTCATTTCCAAGGACCTCATCCTCGAGCAAGGAGGAGAATTGATAGCAAAAGTTCACATTTGCCAAGGAACTCACCCTGAGCATGAAGGAGAATTGATAGCCTTGTTTAAGGATGTGTTCCTAGAAATACATTGGCATGAAGGAATTCCTCCAGAAGTGGGGAAACATAACATCCCTCTACATGAAGGCACAAAACCATCCACACAAAGAGTTTATCACATAAATCCCAAGTACCATCAAATGATCAAAGAAGAGCTAGACAAGCTCATTGACGTGATTTGTGTGGGGAATTGAGCAGTGTGTGGTGTCATCAATAGTGATTGTTCTTAAAAAGAATAGGAAGATTACAGTGTGTGTTAACCTTAAAAAGGTTAATGCTGTCATAGTTTGCAATACTACCCCTTGCCCTACATAGACCATATGAAAAAGAGTCGCTGGAGTAGAAGATTACAACTTCTTGGATGGCTTCTCTGGATAAAACCAAGTAACATCAACCTAGCCAACCAATACAATACAAAATTTTCTACAAAATGGGGAACGTATGAAAATTGTGTCATGTAATTCAGCTTGACCAATGCCCCTACTACCTTCCAACACTTGATGTGTACATCCTTCGAGCACTTGATGTGTACATCCTTCTCAAGGATCTCCTTTAAAATATCCTAGAGATATTCACATTGATGACTTATGCTCCAAGTGGATGGAGCATCCTACTCATCTTCAACTAGTCTTCAAGAGGTGCAAACTCTACCACATCTCGTTAAACCCACTCAAATTTCAATTCTATGTTAAACATGGCATCATCCTTGGACATATTGTCTCCTAATAATAGAATCTCCAAATTGATGAGAAAACGATCCATGTGATCTTAGAGTTTCCTGAGTTGCCTACAAAAGGGGGTGCATACATTCATGGGGCATGTACAGTATTACATAAGATTCATCTTCCTATATGCCATATATGTTAGACCATTGTATAAGCTATTGATTATCTTCAAATGGACAGACGAATGCCAGTGGGTATACAAGAAAATAAAGAAGGCATTAGTAATAAGCGTTGAGATGATTCCCTAAGTGGGATCTAATCTTCTATGAGCATATTGATGCCTCAACATTTGCCATCGGATGCATGTTAGCACAACTGAGAGAACAACACATGGACTTCCCTGTGTGACCTTTGCTAGTAGTCGTTAACTCAATGACGGTGAATGCAATTACACAACCACTCAAAGAGAGGGGTTAGCCATGGTATATACCATGAAGAAGTGCATGTATTACCTGCTACATTTTTTTTTTTGCAGACCATCAAGCATTATTTTATATGGTGGATAAGCCTTGTCCTACGATGGGGCACATCACCAGATGGTTGCACATTCTTTTGGAGTCCAAATTCACCATCACTGTACAAAAGGGGGTGCGAAAGGGGTATGTGTATATCCATGATGACCACCTTTCCATAATTCCAATTGAGAACCCCCATGGGGGTGGAACATGAACTTCTTTATGCTCAACTATTCTGATTGATTCCTAATTCAAAAGGTCTTTTGAGTATTTAAAAAAATGTGTAACCATTAAATAACATATTTAAACCTTGGAATCCTAGAATTTAAGATTACACACAATAATGTGCTAGGGGGTAGCATAATTTAATCCCTAGCTATACGTAAAATCCTTGGTAGAAAATTTAAGTCAAATAGGCCCTGCACATGTGCAGGGCCTATATAAAATCCTCAGTAGAAAATTGAAGTCAAATAGGCCCTGCACATGTGCGCAGTTGGTGCACAATGCACATTAAATTGCTTTAGAGACTAAGGTTTAAGGTTCACAAGGGAATTAATAATTTTATTCACGGGAAAATTAAATCTAAGGCTTGAAACCATGTATAAGGTTGAGGATTACGATAGGATAAATGGGTTCATAAATAATTAAACTAGATGTTTTGGGATATGCATATGGTACAGAAATTAAATTAATATGAAGGGCTAAGGCTAAGGTTCATTAAATTAAATGGGTTTAGATCAAAGGCTAAGGCTAAAAGGGTAAGGTTCTATTAATAAAGGGATTCCAAAATTGGAGCATAGGGATCCGCCGGAGCACATATGTGGCCAAGGCTAAAATAAATTGAATAAGTATGGAAAAGGAAAAAGCAAGGTAAACATAGATGAGAGATGCCGTGCACCCCAACAAATAGATAAGAAGGGTTATATTTGTCATAAAAGAATGCTAAATATACATGCGTGTCCCATGTTTTTAGGGGAATAAAGGGGGGTGGGGGGGGGGCTTGGGCTTATATATATGCCCCTCCCATAGTTTTATGCTTTTTACCCTTAGAATGGATTTTTGGATGAGTCCCTCATCTAAAACCATCTCTTACCTTAGAACCCATGTCTATTTAAATTAATTAGCTATTTGGTACTATCATTAGAGATTTATTCCTTATATTTGTGGTATCTTAGGCTAGGAAAAATCTATTCTTGATTTAAAAATTTTCCTTGCTTATGGTTTACATGCGAGAGTTTTCCTATTATACTTTACCAGGGGTTGTTTCTATGCCAAAAAAAGTTGTCTAGTAGTTGCTATTACTATATACTAAAAATAGGATTTCTATGCTTAATTTAGCTCTCTACTTCTAAACTTACCCTTTTCAAGTTATGTGAATAGATAGAGGTTATTCACATGCAAAAAGTGGGAAAATTATCACTCCATAGTAAATATAGTATCATATCACGGTTAGAAATAGCTACGATACGTTTAAAAAAAAGACCCTAGAGGTGAATAGAGTCCTGTACTAAAAAGAGAAACTCTCTTAAGTGAGTAATTAACCAATTAAGGTGTTGCTAAGGTTCAACTTGAGTTGGAATATAAAAAAAAGAACCCTAAAGCCAAATAGAGTCCAGTATTAAAAAGAAAAAATCTCTTTAAGTCAGTAATTGACCAATTAAGGAACTTGAGTTGGAATCTAAAGACTAAGGATTGTGAACTACCTCTTCCCTAGCAGGTTCGTTATCATCAGACTCATTTGAGAAGTCTTGAGGTGGTTGTTTTTAATTAGAACTTATGACCTCTGTTTGGGACCCTTAGGGAACTACCTCTTCCCTAGCAGGTTCGTTATCATCAGACTCATTTGAGAAGTCTTGAGGTGGTTGTTTTCAATTAGAACTTATGACCTCTGTTTGGGACCCTTAGGGAGAGGTTTCTATGCCACTATGATTTGTCTTGTTGATGCTTGGTGCATGTCTTTAAAAAAGGATTATTTGTAAAAGTACTATTTTCTTTTGTTTACAGTGGTGGCGTGTGACAGTACCTCATAGGTGGGTGTAATACTGTGCCATTTTTATGCACATCTTTCAAATCTTGAGGGATTTTGCGATGGGTATGGAGATGGACAAGTGTTTGGGTGGGGGGTTTTCATGCAATTTTCAGTGGAAAGCTCATTCCACCTCAAATGTGTGAACACTACCAAAATCGATGCTTCTCTTTTACAAATATAAATCTGGGTCTAGATGCCTTTAGGCTATAAATTGTAACTCTTCTATGAAGAGAAACCACATTTTCCAACTCATTACACTCTATCAATTTGTGAGTTTATGAAATGGCTTATATTTCTTGTGCTTAGTGATCTCACACTTCATCCACCATGAAATTTTACATATCAGTGAAACCTTTTTTAGGCCTATGCGTTTAGCTTCCCTCATCCACACTCGTTGGGGACTTCACACAAAGGCATTCCTCTAGACCCTCTCGGACTAATGTGAACGTGGATCATTCTAACGTATCAATTAATAAGACATGTAGTCCTAGTTTATACATTAGCGGGGTGAGTAGATCCCTCGATATTTTTGATGCAATGGGATTGAGTATATCTCCCATTGCTATTGTATAGTGGGGTGAGTAGATTCTTCACAGTGGCGACAATGATGGGATTGAGTAGATCTCCCAATTGTTGATTTTTGGTCCAATGTGAAGGCTCATATCCTCCTATGTCACAGAGACCCATGCCTCTGAGTACTTAGTAGACAATGATTATATCTTTTTGTAAAGGTTTGTTTTTACGAATGATTATGATTTTTTGAGGGTAAAATTAAATTATGCAAAATGTTCTTGAGTGAAAGCTAAATGGCAAATTCAATGATGGGTGTGTGTGCATCAATCATTGATTCCAAGAGCTAAGTGGTTGGGTGGAGGCTAACCATTTGTGTTAGATGGGATTAGGCTTGGCCAATAGATTTAGTAAGAGTTAAACAGATTGAACACTGGGAAAGTGGCTAGTAGGGTGGACCCGCAAATATGGGTACTTTCTAAATGTCGAGACCAAAAGTGATTTTTAAACAAGAAAATTGGAAAAGTCTAGGAATTAGCTTCATAAATTAAGGTAGAATCATTCCCTTCATAATCGAGGAATAAGATGTGTTGAGCCTGGTGGGGGAGCTGCCAATGCCTCTTATTTGCGAGAATTACGAAGTCTAGGACATTTTCGCTCGGAGGAATCATACTCAATTCCTACTGTAAGGTATATTCTAGTCTAGCTATGTTGAAAAAGCTGTTGGATTGTTAAGCAATAGGATATTGATGTATGGAGGACTCGAGTGAGTTTTATCCACTCTTAGTTTAGTATTTTGTTGTGGTTTCTCTTTCTGAGTAGGGGCTAGGGTATCAGAGCCAGGTTTTGAAGGCTGAGAGATAGTTCAATCTACCCTTATTTTAGCGTTCCACTGTGGGGGTTTCTCTCTTAGTAGGGGCTAGGGTATCAGAGCCAAGTTTTGAAGGTTGAGAGACAGAGTTGTATTTTCTTTTGAAAATATTATTGTTGAAGTGATTGTGTTTTTGGGTGATGTAATGGAGTGGGTTAGAGGAATTGGGTCATTACTATATGTTGTCACATATGAACATTTTATGTTCAGATGGCCGGAGAGATGTCCTCGTTTTCTTATCTTGGATTGTGGATTTGATGGTTGAATAGGATATGCATTTATTGACTCATGTGGGCCACAAGGGAGGAGGCTATTGGATTTGGAGGAATTATCCTTTCCTAATTACTAGGAAAGAAGACATTAGTGGTCTGTGACATCGATGGATTTACGATTATTATAGTTGGAATGAGATGCTTTGAGAAAACATAAGTTTAGCCTTGATTATTATAGCGAGAACGAGATGCTTTGAGAAAACATAAGTTTAGCCTCGATTAATTTTAGGATGAGTATAGTACCATAACTTCATTTGTATGGACCCATATGCCAAAATATTCAAAACTTTAGGAGAATTTATAGGTAAGTGAGCTTCTTTTAGTAACCCTTTACCGGGACAGTCCCGTGGAGAAGGCAAGAACTTGCCTGATGCCTTGGAAAATTGGATCGATTCAATGGGGATGAGTATTTTGATGTAGCTAAGTATAACAAGAAAAGTAAGATAGCTTTAGCTAGACTAAAGATTGGAGCCAATGGTCAACTAGCTGGAGGAGCTATTGTGATGCAAATCAACTAGACCAGAATAATTTAACTTGGGATTATATGAAAGACCATCTTCAAGAAAGATATTGCCTACTCGGATTCTAGGAAGAAGCAAAGATGAATGGATTTCTAGAGCTAGAACAGGGAGATAAGACCTTGGAAGAGTACCATCAAGCCTTCACTAGACTCTTGAGATTTACCCCAACCATGGTGAAGTGACTCTTCAAAATCATTTTATTTGAAACATTAATCCTTCTTTGGATTGTTTGATAAAGATCAACATCCATATCAGGCAGTGGTCATGGAAGAAGATTTTTCTAAAGTTTTTCCAAGGGAAGAGAGGTTTAGGGATAGAAAGTAAACCTGCTTGGGAAGACGAAACTAACCATCTGGTGGCAATATTACAAACTTTCCAAACCCCAAAAGAAAGTTAGTACTAAGAACATAATGATAATGGAGAGCCAATGAGATTGGGTGGGAGGAACTCTTATCAACAATTTATATATGAAGGACGACCTTCCTCCTTCTAGACATCCTATATGGGAGAATAAAAAAAAATAGATGGCTTGTGACAATCGATGCTTTTGGTGCTAATAGATTAGACACTAGCTTAGAGATCACCTGTTGAATGTCAAGTCTACCAATCCCATGGAGAGAATGATCAAGCTAGTACCTTAAAATTGGAATAACTTGAGGGGAAGGGCCCCAACACAGACTACCACAACCAAAGCTATCAGAGTTTGCAAATGAAGTGGATATAGATAAAGGCCACATTCATGTAACCATTGTGAGCACCAAGTGCCGAATCATCAATTTTCAGTAATACAAGCTCCAACAAACTATCAACGGCGGTAAGAACTTCAAGCTTTTAATTGATTCTGAAAGCAATCATTCATTTATATTGCTTGGTTGCAGGCATGGTATTTCAATTCCATAAGAAAAAAAGAGGAGAAATGAGAGGCTGACAATAAAAAATGGAGGGCATGCCTCGAGAACAAAAGAGAAACTAAAGAGGTTGTATACCCACAAGCTTATAAATCTCTGTACATGTTGCAAACTCCACGATTTGGTCAAAATAAAAACACCACTCCAATCTGCTCGCGCTATGTTAGATAAATACCACTTAGATGCATGGCCGGCTTTGGTTAACACTGGGGCTAGCCATAATGTTTTGTGTGGCCACCTTTGGTTAACATTGGGGCTAGACATAATGTTTTGTTAAAAAAAGAGGTTTGCATAATAATGGCCAAGTGAGGTCTGCATGGTGGCCAAGTGGCCACACAGCCCACCTAGGGCCACGTGTTCAAGGTGCCCCTATCCATGTAGGTCCATGGGGGGCTCTAGCCTCTCCAGGGAAAGCCTCCTGTGTGCACCCCCCATCAATCACCTACCACCACCATGCAACGCCGCCTGCTGCTAGATCCCATTGCACCCACTAGAGCCACGATCTGTTGTCATTAGAGAGATAGAGAGAGAGAGAGAGAGAGAGAGAGAGAGAGAGAGAGAGAAGAGCTCACCAGATCCACCCCAACTCGTGGCTCCAATCAGCCACAATCTATCCCATGCAGCTGGCGCACTCTGATTCACCCCAACTCGCGGCCCACTTAGCCACAATATGTCACATGCCAGTTGGCTCACCCGCCAAACCAAGAAGACCCACCTGGCACATTGCTAGGTGAGAGAGAGAGAGAGAGAGAGAGAGAGAGAGAGAGAGAGAGATTATAACCCCCCAATTTGACAACTATGACTTGGGTGGATAGAGAGAGAGAGAAACATTATACCCCCCATGTTGGAAAATCATTTGCTCTATACTCCACCCTCGTTTGAGGGGGTGTTGAATGCTCTCTATTTTGTAAGGCTCCCTTTATAAGAAGTAGCCATTGTGGTGAGCATTCGGGCACCCCCTAGTTTAGACACTGGATGGTGGCCCACAGTGTGGCCAGAGACAACTTATGTAGAATTGGCACTCTGCTAAGTAGGATGCATGCTTGTGGAGACTAAGTGACCGCTTTTTATGTAGGCATTGTGGACACAACAAAATGAGGACATTATTCTCAGGTTACAACAATTTTATACCTTATACTTTATACTTCATACTTCATTGTGCATATATTTCGTCGTCCAGCGATACATGTGGTTGTGGGTAGGATCCAATGACCGACCTACCATATGGGGTACTATATATGGGAGGATTTGTGGAACTCCATAATCATCAAGTTCATTATGTTCAAGCACTCTTATAAGCAAGACATCCTTTGTTGAGAGTCTATATAGATCGCCATCAAAGCTCCTTACCTAGAGCACATAGGTGGTGGATGCCATTAGTTTATAATCAAGTTTTTGCAAGCTGTATTATTCTTCCCTCTCCAATTCTTTTTGCAATTTAGTGCTTTGTATTGTGTTGACCGAGCTTTTGTTGTGTATTCTTACATGGTATTAGAGCATAGAAGCTTTTTTTTGAAAGTTAACTATTTGAAGGAAAATTTGGAGAGATGGCCCAGCATGTAAATAACGTAGTCGCTCGTGCTTGTCCTCTATCTTTTGGTGATGGGAAGCTTGATGATTCAAATTACACTCTTTGGAAGTTCAAGATTAGTTCTATTCTTGATTTATGAGTTGTGGAAAACTACAACAAGGGGGTTGATGCTGTTGAAATAAGTGATGCTAGAGTACCAAGTCACCTAGCCAAATAAGTCCCATAAGCTCAAAGCAAGCCTTGTCATACTACCTACATCATATAAAAGTAGTCACTTTCACATAATGAAATGTAGCAAAGTCTTAAGCCTCTTTATGAGCACAAGTCTCAATCTTGTAACCTAATTTTTCTTAGATCTAAAGCTTAGTTAGTTTAGTTTATTCATCATTATGATTGCATGTAGTTATCATCCACCTTAGCTAAGCTTAGCACTAATCACATTATAATTAGTATAGGATTAATTCACCCTCACCATCACCATGGGAGCTTGGATCCTCAAGTTTTAACATGGTATCAAAGCCTATCTCTTGCTCCCTATAGCTTAGCATTCATCTCCTTCAACTCCCACTACAGTAATACTTACCTTTACCTCCATTGGCTATACTCATCACTTAAGGTGACCACATGCATCCAAGGAATTTGACGATTTCACCTTGTGTAACCCAAATTCGATGCCTCTGCTATGATTTTGACCAATTCTCTTTTTGTGTATCAAATCAAGGGAAACCTCTTAGGGGTGTATTACCCATAGCTTAAGAACCTTACATACCAAATCTCATAGCATTTCATCCACCGACGTGTTACAACAAGCGAAAAACTAGACACGATCATTCAATTAAATGCACCGATTTCTGTGGATGAAAATTGCATTTCTCATCTTGAAGTCTTTAATCTCATCAAGGGCTTTCATCACCATAAAAATTTTCTTTGGTGAGCTCAATTATTCCTTCAATTTGTGGTCATGCTATTCACTATGTTAATGACTTCATCACTGTCGTTAGTGAAAGATTAGTAGAAATAAATGGTTTTAGAGCTAAAAATTAAAAAACTTGGGTTGGTTTTGAGCTAGGGGAGTGGTTACCTAGTTCTCAATGCTTCTTTAATTTCTCTCTTTGCATCATTTACATTGTCTATCAAGTTCTCTCTTGCATTAAATATAATGCCAATTAATTGTAAAAAATGTAAAAGGGATAGACACTGCCCAAGCACTAAAATCAAGGCTTAAGGTAAGACTTCCTTATCATCATGGAGGATGTAGAGATTATCTCAAGTTTCAACGGTGATGGTTTTTTTACATGGCAAAGCAAGACTAGGTACTTGCTTATGCGTAACATTAGGGAAAAAGGGAGCTCATTTTGGGGCCCTGTAAGAAATTCACTATTTTTTGATTTATTTCTCTCCTAAAAGACCTCAAAAATAGTAAAATACAGAAACGTGGCTCAGAACTGTCAGTAAGGACTACATAACTGTCAGTTCAGAAAGGAATAAGATAATCTTTTGTCTAACTAACACAATTTTGCATTAAATATCTCCTTAGTTTTTTTTTTTCCAAAGATTCCGCATCTCTTTTGACGACGTGTGCAAGCCTCTCATAAAGAATCCATCACTGAACTTGATGATTGCATGGATACCGCCACACTTCCACGATTCATGTTACAAAAAGACTATGAGATTGACAAGCAAACTTTGCAACCTCAGAAGCACAAAAAAATGGCCGATACTAGTGAGTCACAATCTCAAAAGAAGCGATTACACCATTTTCATATCGACTTAGAAGAAAAATATGCTCCAGCACAAAAAAGACAAAAGGATACGGTGCTGAATGCTCAACAACGGGAAAATATGAGAAGAGAAGGGCTTCAACATATTGACTTATGGTGCGATGGAAGCATATATCCAAAATGTCTAGTAAAAAACTCTACACCTCCATTTGTCAATCCAACCACACTACTGAGGTTTGCAGGCGATGGACAAAATGGACTTCTTGGTTATATTTCAGCGCAGTCTGCATTTGCAGAAACATATAAACGATGTACCTACAAGAAAAGGGGACAAGGATGCAAGAGATAGCCATTCGTGCAAAATTGGAGTAGCAGTTGCAGAATGAAATTGAGGAGCATTCAAAGAGTAAAAAAGAGTTGACAAGAGCAAGAAGGAAGATAACTGTGCTTGGAGACAGACTACGAAGCAGGAAGATTAAAAACATTACAAATTTGAAGGCTGGGATTGGTGGATGCAAGCGAAGAATTCAGGAAGCAAGGCTAGTTTGAAATTTTTCATTTTTTATACTCAAAAAGGCTCTCAAATGACTATATCTATTTTTTCCATTAACGCAAAACAAGAATGGAGGTGTTGAATGATATAGGCATATTGTGTTGTTACTATAGGAAACTATTGGAGCCTGCAAAAGAAAATATGGATCCCAACCTTCTTCCTGTTAAACAAATGAAAGGATTGCTTTCTTGTGGTGTAGCAAAAGGTTTGATTGAAGAAAAAAATTACAAAACAATCAAACGCAATGTTGTAGAGGACTTTATATCCAATAATCAAGTTGATGGCACTACAATCCAAGAGGCTCTTGATGTTAGTGGAGTTAGCAGCAAGGGATATAGTTCGATTTTCCATGCGATATCCTCAACTTTGAGAGATCAAAGGATTAAACGAGTTTTACTGCCAAATCCAGCAACCGTGTGGAGGATAAGAGGTCATTTGAATGAAAGTATAGATGAGTTTATTGGGCAATATATCCATATTGAAGAAATATTTCATGGTGGTAAAGGAACCACTGTGTATGACCCTTGGAACAATATATCCGTAGATCTACAACAACTTCAAAGAAGAATGGTCGAGTTTTATGGAATAACATTTGAGGAGTGCAAAGGCATTTTGAAATTTGTTATCAAACTGGATGAGTGTGAGGTTGTAAAGGAAAAGAAAATGGAAAGGATTACTATTACATTGATGAATGGAGCACTTGATACATCATTGAGACTGAAGCGAGTTCGAAGTATTTTAGTGTGCAGTCGGAGAAACACATATGGTGGTTAGGCTCGTTCCAGGTATGATCATTTTTTGATTCGTACTTGATTTTAGTCATTGTTTTCAAATCTTTTATAGTAAGACTTTTGTTTTCTATAATCACAGGTGAAGACAGAAGACCATGAAACACTAGATTGGGTGTTTCACCACACGGAAATACCAAGAATAATTAAAAGACAAGTGCAAGGAGAGAATCTCCATGTTGTAGGAAAAGGTGATTTTCAAGTAGAGTGGCACATGGCGGGGGATCTTAAAACACTTAAGTGCATGTATAACATTAGTAAAGGAGGCAACTCAAAGTCTCCTTGTCTTTACTGTAAAGAATCAGCTCAAGTAATGGATTCCAAATGGTGGAAGAGAGCACCTAATAGAGATAAAGTTGACCCTCACTTCAAGGCCATTCTTAGCATACCACTATGTAATGTTCACATATGCACATTGCATGGTCTCTGTTGAATTATTGACAAATTGGTATTTTTGTATATTGGATTTGCTTGGAAACTCCGTCCCGAAAAAAATAGAAAGGATGCTCTTCAAGCATTGGAAAAAGTGTTATCCGATATAGGTCTGCATGGAGGTGATGTTCATATCACAAAGGATTTTAAAAAGTCTACCAACGGTAAGGAGGTACCAATCAAGCCCTCTATTAGTGGTTTTAAGGCAAGAAGATTCTTGTCTCGACCCAAACACAGTAGTAAGCAAGTAAGGCAAGGTAGAACAGTTTCAAGGATTAATTATGGATTGTGGAAGCAAGTCCATAATGCCGTGAAAGATCATGAGGCAGATGGGGAAGCACGAAATGTGAAGGCAGAGGTGTGGAGGTCTCTTGATCAACTCTTCATGTTCTGTGACAATGTAACATGGACAAAGAGTGATTACAAGAACTTTGAAGAGGCAATTAAACATTTTGGGAAGTCAATGAAAGACGCGTGGATAGCCTGCAATATAACTCACTACATGGTAAAGTTCTGTCTTCTTCTTTTACTTAAGTGTGATCCTCTTTTTTTTTATAACTTACTCTGCATTCTTATGTCTCTGTGAAAACAACATATCATCTACAACCACCTTCCCTATTTTGTCAAAAAGTATGGATGCCCAGCAATTTGGTCTACCCAAGGCATGGAGAAATGGCACGTAATGCATTTTTCAGACACACACAACACTACGGAGGGAGTCAAAAGGCAAATAATCTAAAGAAAGTCTTCCAATGGTTTTACCGAGGCATTCTACCCCACAGAGGCTGCATGCTACAAGAAAAGTTGCTAGTTCCAAAGTCAAGCTTGCTTTTATTCTAGCCCAAAAGCAAAGACGAAGACAAACTTTGGACAATTCAATGGCAGCAGAGAGACATAGACAATGGAGGGATTCGAAGATATTTAGAAACCATAAATGGACAAGTAAACATGAATAGCAGTTTGTAACTTATTGGTGTTATGTCCAAATGTTTTCAAACTCAATCAATAGATTTTTATTTTGTGGAACAAGTGACTCTTGGTGTTATGCCTATATGTTTTGAGACTCCATCAAAAGTATTTCTTTTGTGAAACATGTGATCTATATTAACAAGCATCAATACATCCATGAGCTACACACAAAAAATTCAATCAATACTACTTAATTATGCTAGACACACTATGGATCCTTACCAATAAGGTACTGAGTGTCAAATGCTTTTAGAAGCTACTGAGTGTGAGAAGAGTACTGAAGTGTCGTACGGTGATGGGACAAATGCAAAAGGGTACTGATCGTCCGTACGGACAAGGAACTGATAAGGATCAAAGACTCTGTACAAATCAGTTCAACTTCAACATAATGTTTGTGCTATATTTGATGACTAAATCCTATTACTCCCAGGGCCTGCCAATCGGAACTCTCTTTTTGATCTTGATTGGACTCTTTTTCTTCCTTGTTGGCTTGATGTCGACTGTCTGTTTATCAATGCTTGCCTCTGTTGCTTGTCTGGGAGGGGTATCCTTGTCTTCAACTATCTCCACGTGTTCTTCTTCTTGGATTGTGTCACCTGATGCAATCATGGGTGGCTCTCGAAACCTTATGAGCTTGTGTTTTCCATAGCCCTCCAGACATTTGGGCTCCTTAACACCACATGCTAATGCATAAGAAGTGTAAGACAAAAAGTAAGAGGCCCTAGAGGCCTTCTTATTCACATAATCCCCAAATATATCTATGGCAGACAACCTCTCTATTAAAATGATCTTTTACTTTTGCCATGAAAGATCATGTCCACCTAAAACCCTAGACAAACATTTAAAGAAGTAAACAATGGCTTCTCCATTGTTGCTCAACTGCCTATGGTAAATCAAGATCTTAGCACTGCCTAGATCATGAATATAATGAGCTAGGCTTGACATTTTACCAAACCCAGCCGGCCTGCTTCCACTTGTTCTCTGGAGAAATGTGTCATCCTCAATTTGTATAGCTGGCACATATCAAAAGATTGGAGTGAGACAATACACAACTACAAAACATTTAAACACAAGATAAAGTATTTGATTTGAAGTAACAAGATCATACCCTCTCATTTTCATCAGCACAACAAGAAGTTCATCTTTCCAAAGATTTATTCCTCTCCCCTCCAGTCCAGCCTCTTCTTTAAGATTTCCCTTATAGTGCTGAGAGATTCATAGCTTCCTGTGTGAGTTGGAAGGCAGCTTCATTTGGCTCTTGGAACTTTTCAGCCTCTTTGAAACAAATAGTAAGGGCCTCTGCAGGATCAAAAGTTGTTTCCAAAGCCAGTAGAGTGAATGGTCATCCTCTATGCCAACCACCTTGTCAAGCCTTGAGGCCTGGGCAAGGGAAATGGCATAGTCCTCCCTCAAATTGAACATACACTCTATATCATGGAGGAAAACATAATCTTTACCACCAATCAAGACACCTGGAAGCATGGGCACTGCATAGTTGCTGCTCTGAACATCAAAATCTTCTACTGGCTGTGCTGCTCTAAGAGTTTCAGTCCTCAGTTGAACAAGGTCAAGAGCAGCCACTTGCAGCCTCTCATCCTCGAGGTTGATATCTTCTTCCTGCTCTGCCATTTCTGTTGCCATAAGAACATCCTCTTTTTCCTCTGCTTCAGATGTGTCTTCTTCTTCAGCCTCCTGCCCTTGCTCTTCGAGAGAGTGCTGATGGAAGACAATTTACATAAGGAATGATATGGTTTCCTCAAGCGCTCTACACTTTCTGGTGTGCAAGTTACAGTTGAATTTATATTCCTCAGGAAGGCTGTCAAATCTTCTATTCACATAGTACCTCAGCCTGTCAATGGAGACAATATGATTTATATGCACAAAAACCTTTTTACCTTCCACAATTCTTCCTGCCTCTGTCAGTTGTGAACTCCCTGTTGAAAATACTTGTGGTATATGTGGAAGTTCCTCTGAGCCTTGCACTTGTGAAGAAAGTCAAATAGGAGCAAATCTAGAGATTTGTCCTCTTCTGGTTCCTTTTGTTTTGAAAGGGAAGACTCAGCTTTCTGCTCCAGTCTCTTCCTTTTGCCTGAACAAAAATTTATATATCATGAATTCTATATGCTGACATATGCAATCAGGGAATGTATAGGATATCACCAAACAACTCCCTTCATGAGCACACATGACTCACCTGGTGACTGCTGTGGTCTAAGTATAGTAGCAGAAAAGTCCAGCTTCCTCTTGAAAGGAGGGGCTTGAGAATTAACTGTTCCAAAGCAAAAACTTTTCTCATCATCAAGGAAGAAATCCCCAGGGCCAAAGAAAGCAAAACAATGAGGAAGAAGTGAAAACCAAAAGGGACACAGGAATTTGCAAGAAAACGCGATGTAGGGCCATTTGAAAAATGTCAAGTACTCTCCTCGCATTTTGTTGCAAATTCTCCATTTCTATTGATATCCATCTCCAATCAAATGCTAGGGTCATCTCACAGATTCCTGGATAGTAGATGATACTAGGAAGAATTCCCCAGGGCCAAAGAAAGCAAAACAATGAGGAAGAAATGAAAACCAAAAGGAATATAAGAATTTGTAGGAAAACGCGATATAGGGCCATTTGGAAAATGTTAAGCACTCTCCTCGCATTTTGTTGCAAACTTCTAGGTTCTATTGATATCCATCTCCAATCAAATCTTGGGATGATGTACCAAATTCCTAGGCAATAAGATTCAAGAATTCTATGGATGGAAGAAATATATATCAAAAAACATTGAAAAGAATATAGATCTTTGACCTTTCTTTTCCTTTTCCATGCTGTTGGAGTTGCACTGGTGAATCTTCTGCTCTCTTCCAAACTTGAGCTGCAGCCTAGGTAACTTGGAGATCTGGCAGTGGTAGTAGTCTTCAGGCAGGTTGTAGTCTGGATGGAGTGTGTTGGGTAGGAAGGGATCAGAGGGGGAAGGAAAAGGATGATGGGAGGGTGCTGGCAGGGATGAAAGACGGGGAGGGAAGAGTGGTTATGGATCTAATTATGAAATCATGATTGGCACAAGCTCCAAGGCAAAAATTGCCATTCACACGTGCCAAGTTTCAAACTCCAAGAGATCTGGGTCCCATCCACACGTGTGAAAAAACGACTCCATTCCACACGTGTGGTATTTAGTAGCTGCTTTGTTTGTATTTTGCACTAATCTTTTTCCTCCTGTTTAATCTCTCCTGTCTTGGTCCTTCCCTCTCAGCTCTCTTGCCTCTCTACCTCCCTACTCTGCACCATCAGCATCCTGACCAGCAGCACAGGTTCATCACCAGCACAGGGTACTCATCACCAGCACAGCACACCTACAGATAGCTTCCAAGTCAGTAAGACTCTCTATATCCTTATCTTCTTGTTTAATAGTATATTAGGATAAGGTACTCAGTGATGTGATGTAGCTTAGATATTAGGATAAATATTATATGCATTCCTTAGCTTTTTCCACTACAACAACAAGCAGGAAGACTTTTGAATTGGGCTGGTTGATGAGTGAGAGATTGATCACTTCTTGCCTTCCATAGACTCAATCCATCCTGCACCAAGTTGCAAACATAGTGAAATGACTGAAGGCATGTTCCAGTATGCTGCCTCATGAATTTGCAGGAAAACGCGAGGAGAAGGCTTTAGGAATTTTAAACAGCCGAAATCGCATTTTGTTGCAAATATAAAACTGTTGCTTCATCCACCCCTATCATTGTGATTTTGTGTCTTTCCAAGCTATCCATGGCTGTACACTCCTTGCATAAACTCAATCCATATTGTATTTAGTTGTAAAGACAGAGAAATCACTGTAGGAATGTAATAGCATGTTACTTCAGGTATTTGTAGGAAAACGCGAGAGTGAGCTGTTAGGAATTTTAGACTGTCGAAATCGCGTTTTGTTGCAAATTTATAAATGTTACTTCATCCACCCCTGTCATTGCCTTCTTGTATCATTCCATGTTCTCCATGGCTGTAATCTCTTTCCATTGCTTTGTATACAGCTTGTCAGAGTGATGGCAAGAACCAAGTCAACTGCAAGGAGTGCTGGCAAGGGGCCAAGGCTTGTAGCAGCAGCAGCTGGGGCAGGTATCAAGGAATTTAGTGTGCCTCCAAAGGGAAGAGTTGCACATGGCAGGAAGGGGAAGCCAATGAGCCTGCTCCAGCAAAAGGCCAAGAGATTGAAACATGGTGCAGGTGTGCTAAAGGAGATCAGGAAGCAACAGAAAGCTATAGGCTTTGCAATCCCCAAGGCACCTTTTCAGAGACTAGTGAGAGACATATGTGATAGTTGGCACCTTGGTTTCAGGTGGAACAGGACTGCCATTCTTTCCTTACATGAAATGGCAGAGGATTACTTGGAGAAATATTTTGAAGATGCAATGCTGGTAGCAGCCCATGCTCACACGGTAACTCTGATGGGTGGCCAAAGACTTCAACACTTTGACCAGAGTGAGATGGAGGTATGACAAGCTGGTCCATCCTATGGAATGGCAGGACATCAAAATGAGAGACATATTATTAATTCCACCTACAAGAAAGTTGAAGGTAGATGAGGTTAAGATTGTTGAAGTAACCCACTCAAAGAGCACAGAGGGAAAGCTGCTTATGAGGAGTCACTGAAGCAGCAAATAAAAGAATCCAAATCTGTTAAAGATGTAGAGACTGTACAGATGGAGCTGCAGATACAGAGAAGGTTGCAGGAGCTGGGCCCTAACATAGTTGTCCATATTGAGGATGAAACTTCAGTGAATAATTTTGACTTGACAAAACCATGCTTGGCAGCATTGGCTCATAAGAATGAGTATTGCTCAGATACTATCATTCTTGCAATGCTCTAGTAAGTGTCTTTTATTTTACATTTGTTTGCAAAACAATCCTTCTTGTACCTCCTTTACACCCTACCCTAATTATTGTTTGGTCCAATGCAGCATGATGGGGTGAGAAGCTGGCTTAACCACGCTGTACAGCATACATTTCATATTATTGATCTTGCCATTTCCTTCAAGTTAAGAGATGCAAAGGAAACTCCCATGGATATTTCCAATTGGTTCACACACTGCGATTTTGATGTTGTCGATGTTTTGCTACTTCCATACCATAACAAGTATGTGGGTGACTGCTTCTTTTGGGATTTTTCTTTAAGATTGAGAACTCTTGTAGCTTTTGATTTCTTAATACTTTTTTCCTTACACAGTGACCACTGGAGCTTTGCTTCTATTAATATCCAACAGAAGCAATGCTTTTTATTCAACTCTCTTAAAAACACACATAGAGAGCTGAAATTGTAAGTGGTGTGTGTGCTATTTTTAACTTTAAACTTCATTATTTTGATTTAATGCACACTAACTGAATTATATGTATTGCAGTTGTATTAGAAGGCTTCTAGATGCATTGGATCACTGTCCTCCTAATGTCAATCTTTTGGATTCAATAGAGCCAATAGATTTAGAGGTAGAAAGTCGTTCCCTCTACTGATGTCTATTTTCTGCTATGCCTTTGAACTTATTGAATAATTTTATTTTGTTCAGATATTAATAGTTTCTAACATATCTTTCCAACTGTACAGGCACCACAACAAGATGATTCAAGTAGCTGCAGACAACTGGAGAATAAAAAAAATTGTGAACTATACCATGCCAGTATTACATTGAAATAATGATTTTTTCTATTATCCCTTAAAAATCCTCTATTTTTTGAGAGATTGGAGCTTCTCTCTCTCTTCAACAATAGTTGGAGCGTTCTTCTCAACATACTAAACCAATTGATTGGTTGGGGGCTTCCTTCTAAGATAAAGAAGCAAGTCAAATCTAGAGGTAAGAAGTAATTTCATGGTTTTCATTAATATTCTCAAAAGATTTCACTTGTCAACCCCTCTCAAGCTTGAGAAGTTTCAAATTAATTGTTTTCAATGCAAATCAAGCTTTCTATGAGAATTCTAATGATTGATTACAAAAAAAAATTAATCTTTATGCTTAATTAGGATGCTTTTTATGTATATCTCTCTCTCCCCAAAAGAATAGTCATTCCTATGACTAGTTCTTTATCAAATGGATGCTGCTCATTGATAAATTCTCAATTCAAAAATCAAACTCTATGCTAGTTAAGCTAGAGGTTAAGAAAATAGATTTTTTAATGCTTTTATGATAATAAATTTATGGTAAACTTGTGATTTAATTCCATAAATTGGATTTAAGTCTAAGGGTAGTATTCTATCATAATTGTATTACAAAGTCTTAATCTTTTTAGAAAAAGTGAAAAGTATCGGTAATAGCAGCAGCAAAGCTATGGCAAACTTTTTAGAATATAATACATAGCTCATTTTTATGCATAATGTGAAAAGAGGACTTCCCACCATATTCTAGGATTGGTCATCCTATGCTAAAAGAATGATCTTCATCACATTCATGGAAAACTAATTTTTAGTGTTTATGCATAAATAATTAATTTAAGAAAAGAGAAATTTTTGGTAATTTTATTTTTATGCAAAAAGAGAAATTTCCATGATAATGGAGATCCATGTAATTAAATGGAAAAATATAAATTTTAGTATATTAAAATAAAGAATAATTTTAATTAAAGAGAAATTTTAGATAAATTTATTCTATGTATGAGAAAATTTAAATGATAAAAGAGGAATTCCCATGACATTTGGAATTCAATCATTTAAATGGTAAAAGTAGAATTCTTGGCATATTTGAATTAATGGATATTTTTATTAAAGAAAAGAGGAATTTTAGAAGGAATTCCCATGACATTTGGAATTCAATCATTTAAATGCAAAAAGAGGAATTCCCATGATATTTGAGATCCAAGAAATTAAATAGTAAAAGAGAAATTTTTAGCATAATTCAAATTATGAGTATTTATTAAAAGTAAAATTTTTAGCATAATTCAAATTATGAGTATTTATCAGAAGTGGAATTTTGAGCATTATTAATTTTATTGGAAAATATGGGTAGAATTGATTTTTGTAAATCCCATGAATCTTTTACTCAAAAGGAGAATATTGAATATATTTCACTTGAGAAATTTGAGAAAGAATATGAAAATATCCATCGAGAAAAAGTACTAGACCAAGAAATTGGCAGAAATTTAGAAAAGTCCCATCGGTGTCAAAAATAGAAAATGTTACTAAATGTGAATAGATGCGAATGCGATGTGATAAGATGTGAGTGGATATGATAAGATGTGGTGTGATGTAAATGAATGTGGATGGGATGTGAGGTGATGTAAATGGATGTGGATGTGAATGAAGAGATGAGAATGAGATGTGAGGATATGTGAAAGGATGTGATGAGATGTAAATGGATGTGGATATGGATGTGAAAGGATGTGATGTGATGTAAATGAATGTGGATATGGATGTGATGTATTTGGATGTGGATGTGGATGTGGATGTGGATGTGATGTAAAGGGATGTGGATGTGAATGTGATGAGATGTGGATGAAATGTGATGTGATGTAAATATATGTGGATGTGAATGTGAAGAGATGTGAATAAGATGTGATGATATGTGAATGGGTATAATGTGATGTAAATGGATGAGAATGAGATGTGAAGTGATAGATGTACATGTGGATGAATGGATGGATGTGGATAGATATGCATGTGAGTGAATGGATGGATATGAGTAGATGTGCATATGGATGAATGGATGGATGTGGATAGATGTGCATGTGAGTGAATGGATGGATGTGCATGTGAGTGAATGGATGGATGTGAATAGATGTGCATGTGAATGAATGGATGGATGTGAATAGATGTGCATGTGGATGAATGAGATGAGATGTGAATGGATGTGATGAGATATGGATAGATGTGGATGTGATGTAATGTGGATGGAATGAATGAGATGTGATGTGGATGAGATGTGGACGGGATGTAATGTGGATGGAATGAATGAGATGTGATGTGGATATAGATGTGAACGTGATGCAATGTGGACGGGATGTAATGTGGATGGAATGAATGAGATGTGATGTGGATATAGATGTGAACGTGATGCAATGTGGATGGAATGTATGTGATGTGATGGGGATGCAATGAATGTGATGATATCCGAAAGGATGCGATGTGATGTAAATGGATGTGAATGTGATATGATGATATGTGAATGGATGAGATGTGATGTGGATGGAATATCTGTGATGTGATGTGGATGTAATGAATGTGATGGATATGAATGGATGTGATAATATGTGAATGGATGTGATAAGATGTGAATGGATGTGAATGTCACGTGATGTAAATAGATGTGAATGGATGAGATGTGATGCGAATGGATGTGATGTGATGTGATGTGGATCGGGGTAGATGTGAATGGATGAGATGTGATGTGATGTGGATCGGGGTAGATGTGAATGGATGAGATGTGATGAGGATAGATGTGATGAGATATAATATGATGTGACTAGATGAGAATGGATGAAGGATGATGGGAATACATATGATTGGATGTGGATTAAGCAATGTGAATTGATGTAGAAGAATGTGGAATAACGAGAAATGATGTGGAACAATGTGGAAAGATGAGAGTTCGTTAGAAACTGTATTTATGACCTATTTTTAAATGACTGTTTTATGTCAAGAATGCTGGGGAAGCATTTTGACCATCTTGTAAATGAGGTCGTGTGGAGACCTAAGTGATAAAGTTGCAACAACTGACAGAGAGTCAACGGAGGCATAGCAAGGTTGGCCGAGGTTTTGACCAACCTCGGTTCGATTTAAATGGTGAGCTTCCGGTACGGTGGATGAGGGACCAAGGAAGCGGCCTATGAGTGAAGTGCTAGGTGACTTGCTGCCTGCGAAAGATCCTAGAGGGTGCTGACTGTTGAAATTTGAGCATAATGATGAGCTATGGTGGATCAAACACTAGAATCAACATTATTAACAAAGTGATTAGTAAATGATTAAGACGTAATTAGTGAATAATTAGCAAATAGATTAATGTAGGCATGGATACTCAAAAACCACCAAATTCTCATTAGGGCTATGCCTCAATTTATAGAGTTTACATCAAGCATCAAATCCCATTGATTTCTCCATGATTCACTCCCTGAATATCTCCACCTTTTGCCTGATTCTCTCCACCTCTTCTCTTTTCCCTGAATATCTCCCAGAATATCTCCACACTCCTAAATTCTCTCATGCTACCCTTTATTCTCTCCCAGTAGATTCTTCTCACCTTTTCACAGGTTCTTTCACAATTACATCTTCTCTTTTACAGCCTCTATCCAAGAGCTTGTTCCCACACACACCCTATTCACTTGTATTTTCAACACCTCCCCTCAAGTGAATAATCCTAGCACACCTGGACCCTGTATCAAGTTTCCTTCTTACTTGATAGCCCGCGACCAGTGCCTCAAGTCCCTAAACTCCATAGTCCTTGACACTCTCTCTCTCTATGTGTCCAAGGCTACTATAAGTGCCCATGACCTTGACTAAAGTGCTCACACATACATCTACCACGTGGCCTACATCATCAGTGGCTCAGAGGTGGTTTTACTTTATTGGGGCAGGTTACATTGGGTTGTGAGCTCTCTCTCTCTCTCTCTCTCTCTCAGAAAAGATGATCCGACTCCACTTCCCTTGGAGCCTCCATGAAGTTTGCCGATGTCGTTCCTTCTTCACTAGGTTTGCTGTAGCAGTCTCTCGCCATGTGTCCTGGCTTTCCACATTTGTGGCAAGTGAAGGTCCTCCCTCCTACTCTGCCTCTTCCTCGTCCTCGTCCTCATCCTCGAGAGAATCCTCCTCGGGTGAAGAATGCTTTTTCCTCTCCTGCTGTTGAGTCGAGCCCTTTCTTCTCTTTGCCTCTGCTCTCTTGCTCTAGTAGAGCTGCTTCTATCTCGTATATCTTCAATTCCGGTACATTCTTTAGTGTTGCTACAATGTTTTCATAATCTCCTTTGTCCACACTCTTCAGAAGTACAGCTAATGCTTCATCATCTTCTACCTTTTTGCCAATAGCTGCCAGCTGTTGCTTAATGCTTTTATATTTGTTCAAGTGTGTGATTAAAGGTTCACTTTCCTTCATGTCCAATTTGTAGAATTGCATTAATAGATTTATCTTGGAATTTTTTGCTTGTGTACCAAATAATTTATTGAGTTCATCCCATGCATCTTTTGCCCACTGTATCCCTGTGATATGATGAATGATTTCATCATTTAAACTGAGTGCAATAAGTCCCAATGCTTTTTCATTCCTGCTCTTCCACTCATTTTCCTCTCTCTTTGGGCATTCATCTCTCCCTTCAACTAATCCCCACATATTTTTCCTCATCAGCAAATACATGGTTTTTGTCTGCCATGTATAAAATTGTTCCCCATTAAATTTGGCTATTTCCTGTGCTGAACTCATGGTGATGTGAAGGGGGTCTTACCTCTTGATCCAAATTCAAGATTCAAGGGCAGTGTCTACCCTTTTACAACTCAATCTGGTGTTTAATAGATGATTACAACAATTTTATCAGCATAAAATCACCAGAAATTACACTAAATTAAGGGTAACCAATTTGTACGGGATGGTTGGAGTATTAAACTAACTCGGATTTACAATCTGAAGCTTTAGGGATCTGTTTTAGATACCTAATGGTTAATTTGAACCCTCAATTGCACCAAAATATAGTGATTAGCACTGATTAATCGTTGATTAGCAAATTAATGCTCTGTTTTGTGTGCAAAAAACAGAGTATGCGGGGAGTCCAGATCTGGTGCCTTCCACTTCAAATGAGCTCAAATGCTTTCAAAGGCATCAATAGCAATGAGTCTAGTAGAGGATTAAGCCAAGAAACACAAGATTTGACCAAATAATGAAAGCTTAATCTCTGTTTTACCAAAGTCACCTGCAGATTTGATGAAGAGCTTTGATCTCAATGTAGGCTTGATAAAATTGAATTCTGTCTTCACCAGCTTGTAGAGCATGCTTGATTACCCCTTGGGCTAGGAGGAATTGAAGCAATTTGATTTGAGCAAGGAGAAATCTGCAGATTACTCAGAAAAAATGCGCAGACTAAAATCGTAAATTCTCCTGAATGCCTTCGCGGTTTGCAGCGCCGTCTTGATGTGCTTGTAGCCAAAGGAGTTGGCTAGCTTGTGTTAGAATCTTGTGCCCTAATTTAGAGTGTGCAAGGTGCTAGAGATCCTCCACCACTGGCTGGGGGTGAAGGGGAGAAGTGAAAACTTACTAAAAATTTGATTTTTTGCTAATTATCTACTAATCCTCATTAATTAACTAATGGGCTCATAAACCTAATTGATTCTAGGCATGGCTCTGATACCATGTTGAAATTTGAGCATAATGATGAGCTATGGTGGATCAAACACTAGAATCAACATCATTAAAAAGTGATTAGCAAATGATTAAGACGTAATTAGTGAATAATTAGCAAATAGATTAATGTAGGCATGGATACTCAAAAACCAGCAAATTATCATTAGGGCTATGCCTCAATTTATAGAGTTTACATCAAGCATCAAATCCCATTGATTTCTCCATGATTCACTCCCTGAATATCTCCACCTTTTGCCTGATTCTCTCCATCTCTTCTCTTTTTCCTGAATATCTCCCAGAATATCTCCACACTCCTAAATTCTCTCATGCTACCCTTTATTCTCTCCCAGTAGATTCTTCTCACCTTTTCACAGGTTCTTTCACAATTACATCTTCTCTTTTACAGCATCTATCCAAGAGCTTGTTCCCACACACATCCTATTCACTTGTATTTTCAACACTGACCATACGGTGCTCGGGCTCTGGGTCGCCGAAGATACCCACACGTGCATCGAGGAAGAAAATGGAACAAGGTGTTAGAGTTGTTTTCTGAACTCGGCATGGATTTGGTTGATTGACCTTGCTGGTCCTCAATGGATGAGTCCATGGCTCTTTTATATGGATCTATTGGTTGATCTTGCTAATCTTCAATGGAGAGTCTATCTGGATTTTTATAAGTGAATATATTTCTAGGTACTATGAGCTAGGAACTATTGAAAAGGCCCCTGAGTGAACAGGTGGTGAGCGTTCTAGTTGCCAATGATGCCATAGGTACACCGATGAAAGAATAATTGGAAATCAGAATTCAACGTGGATATTTTGGAGGATTATAATTAATGATACTATGGTTTCATTAAAAGATTGTTTTACAGACAGCTGAATCTGTGAAAAAGGAAATTTCATATTGGGTGTGTAAGTGGTGTGACTATCTTGAAGTTTGCATGAAGCACCGGCTAGGGGGGCTAGGAACTCTTTTTCTTAGTACCCGAGGCAAAACATAACCAAATTCCTAAATGGATCCTATCACTACAGTGGTTGGTGGGTGATTGGCTAACCCATGGGACCTAGGCTAGACTGATGGATCCCTAAAAGGAGACTCAATTCTGTTATGGTACGATAGATGAAGTAAATCACGGATAGTCTTTGTTCTATGGAAAAGAATCAACGGTTGTGCCTCTCGATGAGGAAGAAAGCATTGGTCTCTATGATCCAAGTGCAAGTCTTTTCCTTGATTTGATCATGTGACTTATGGGTTTGGTCGGATTAGTTTGGTTAGTTAAGGTTCTTGACTACATTAGAATAAAAATATCCTAGAGGAATCGCTCGTACTCTCTGGGTGAGGGAAGTTTTTTCGGGTTCAGTTTTGGAAGAACCGAGGGATTAGTCTCTTGTCCGGATATCCGTGGGTGGTGGGCGAGGCCCCGAAAGAGAGGCTCTGCCCTGCGCAAGAAGTGCTACTTCCACTGCTAGCACCCCTGATTTTGTTGCGCGGAGGGGGCAGGGATCTTTCAGCTAATATTTGAGAGAATTGGCTAAAGTGGATCAACCAAGAAGCAAGAAATGTCAAAAATTTATGAAGTACCAGTAAAAGATTGTAATTGTGTGATGAAATTCATACAAATTGATATTCAAAATAAAAATTCATAAATTGGTAATTGGGTCTTCAGATGGAAGTACCGCAATTGTATGGAATCCCTGACTTGCTTGAGGCCTAGATATGATGGTGTTTACCTTATAATTCTAAGGACCGTGACTACCCGTATATACCGTGGGTATAGCTGCAGCTCTTTACTGACAATATATACGAGTAAATCTAAGACCTTGAAATTATAAGCAAAAATGCTATCCAGACGATAAATTCGAATGCTGGTTGATATGATTTTTGAATTATGGTTGAGAATTGATGAGTTGATTTGGATTCTGATTGAAAGATGATGATTCCTGAATTCTGGTTGAAAGGAGATAAGTTGAACAAAGCCACAATGAGGATGAATGGGACGAATCCCAGTAATGATGTTAATAACTGGAATGGCGATAATGACTTCAACAAATCACTACGAGATTAGTGGATTGTGCTGACAGATTGCTGTTGTTTGACCTTTGACCTAGTGGATCTAATTAAGGGATGACAAATTGAGTTGCATAACTGAAATTCCCGTGGAGGAATGTTCAGATGGAATTCAAGCTCGATGTCAGCTTGTGCCAGTTGCACTATGTGCTGGTGTGTTAGGTCGTAGCATGTGTGAGACATAAATGACTGTGTCCAGCTGGTCATAGTTGTGTGGACAGTAGCTAGGGTTAGCTGTGTGTGGACACAACACAAGTAGTGTGTTGTAGCTTTTGGATTATGGCATTATGCATTGTGTGAGATGGGACATGGCTTCCCTCTATGGCTAGGGTTTGACTAATACATTAGGGTTTGCTCCTGTGTGTGTGTCTCCTCTCCCTCTACCTATTTTTCATCATGGTATCAGAGCTTGGTGCTCTCTATTAGGGTTTATGAGTGAGTGAGAGAAGAGGGAGAAGAAGCTGTGGAGCTTGCCATTGGAGCTATGAAGCTTGGAGCACACCGATTTTCACTAAATCTGAGAGCTTGGCCTACCGAATAAGGAAAACTAAACATCCTTGAGCGGATTGCATGTGCAAAATCACAAACAATATCAGATTTGAGTTGCCCAAAGCAAAGAAAAATTTTTGTTTTGCAAGCTTGATATTGGTGAATGTATGATGCAAATGGTTGCAAATCTGGCAACGATTCATGTATCTGGCAATAGGAATGTGTTGGAAACTCATGTGCAAGCCCTAGAATGATTTTGGAGCAAGCGTGATGCATTGAAGTGATTGGAAAAATTCTATTTTGAAGCCCTCACAAAAACAATGAATAGAGGATCATTTTTTATGCAATCGGAGCCGGTTTTTTGCAAAATTCATCATATTGATGGCTTGGGTGCATGCCTAGGGGTGTTGTCAACTCCCATATATCATCATGAGCCACAAACAACTCCCCAAATCCACCTAATTGCAGGTAGTGCAGCCTGGAGGCTAAAACAGGGCAGAATTTACCTCTTTTTGCATAGTTAAGGTCTAATACAAGCTTGGGTGGTTGATTATCTTCAGAATTCTCTTAGCAATACTGTGATACACATAGAGGAGAATGATGCTATGTGGTTTGTTGGAGCAATTATGCATTTGGGAGCCAATTATGAGCTGATTAAGAATATTGTAAACTGTGATTAGTGAAGCAGAGGGTCGTTAATCGACTAATTACTCCCTTAACTTTTACAATTGGTCTAATTCCTTTTACATGGAGTTAGTAGACATCATTTCTAAGCTAATGAATGCATGGTCCCTCAATTTGGACAAGAATTGAAGAAATTAGGGTACTTTTTCTACTGGTTTTTCTCAAAACAGAGAAGGGGGTTTGATATTTCTGGTATGTATGCACCTTGGTTGGTGTTAATATGTAACATTGACCTTATTCGGGTGTCAATGCAAGTTATCCACACTTGATTGGACCATTATATTGCAATTTGAAGCATTTGGAAGCCTTGGAAAGTGCATCAAAACAGGGTATTTTGGACTACGTATGCTAGTTCAATTTGAATGCAATCAGTGTGATTTTCTACATCAACAACAGTGAAGTTGGTTGAGTACTTTGGAGTATCTGGGACACTTATTAGAGTGTGATTGAGCTGAGGAAGGCTCATTTACAGGATTAGACGTGTGCAGAAGGTGCATTTGCATTGAGCAAATATGTCAGACAACCCAGTACAAATTGTGGGTGAGAAGTTGGATAGAAAGAACTTCCAGGCATGGAAGTACAAGATCAAAAGCTTTCTGAAAGGAAAAGGATTTTGGAACCTTGTTACTATAAGTGCGGACCCAAAGCCGGAGGATCTACCCCAACAACCTACACAACGACAAGTTGTAGCTCATAAACAATGGTCAAAGAGAGCATACAAAGTTTTGCATTACTTGTCTATATGTATCTCGGATGCTATACTCATACATATACATGATGCTGAGAATCCCAAGGATGCATGGGATACTTTGGTAAAGCTGTTTGATATAAATACTATTGCTCGTAAGTCTCAGTTGAGACAACAGATTCACAATGTGAAGTGAAAAGGAAGGAGTATTCATGATTATGTACAAGAGATTAAGAAGTATGCAGATGCATTGGCAACTATCAATGCCCCCATGCATGATGATGATTTGGTAGACTTGCGTGGTCTTTGCAAGGAGTACAAGTCTTTTGATACATCTATCTCTGTTCGGGGTACAGGTTTACCAGATTTTGATGAGTGGTTTCACTCTTGCTTGTTGAGGAAATCAAACTCAGTGACCCTTTTCATGATGCATCTACTAGCCATGATGATCATGGCAGGAATCAGGCTTTCTATTCACAAAGGGGATTTAGAGGCAAGGGGAGATTTGCATCACGAGGTCGTAGTAATGGTCTTGGATGGCAGGATAGGTCACCACAACAAAATTTTCAGCCTTCGTATGGTGCTAGATATACACCTCAAAGAGGTAGAGGTAATCCTCGTGGAAGAGGACGTTGGCAAGGCCAACAAGCATCTATGCAAAATGTGGAATGCCATTACTGTGGAAAGTTTGGTCATATGGCACATGACTATTACCACAAACAAAATGATTTGAGAGGGGGTAGAGCATAACATGGTGGAAATAATGCAAATAGTGGAAATTTTGCACAACATGGTGGAAATTATGTAAATGGTGAAAATTTTGCATCAAGCAGTCATGATGGTAGTGCAAATCACTTGTTTGCCACGAAACATGTCGTGGGATCTATGATGACACATGGTGACAGTGATGACACTTGGTATATGGACTCTGGAGCATCAAACCATATGACTTGTTATGGCGAATGGTTTGAACATATGAAGCCAATGGATATGAAAGGCTATGTGGAGACAGGTGATGATTCTCAGTATGCTATCACTCATGTTGGGAGTGTACCATTGGTGATGCACAATGGTGAAATGAAGTCTATGTCAGATGTCTTATTGGTCAAATGGTTGAGCAAGGTTTACAGGTTCGTTTCAACGAGCATGGTTGCTTCATTGAGGATTTCAAAAATGGATGTAGAGTCATTGCCAAAGGCAAGAAAGAAGGTAGGTTATTTAAATTGGATGCTGGGATTCCTGAGTTGAAATCGGCTATGTTCTCTAAAAGCTGAAATGTGGTACAAGACATTAAAATGTGGCATAAAAGGATTGGACATGTGAACATACAAAAGTTAAAGAACATGCAGGCAAGAGGCATTGTTGGCGGGCTGCCTAGATTCAAGTATGATGGGAGTATGCATTTATGTGATGCTTGCCAGTTTGGAAAGCAAGCAAGGTTGCCATTTCCTAAAGAAGGCAACATGAGTAGCAGGCCACTTGAGATTGTTCATAGTGATGTATGGGGTCCTGCACAAAATCCATCCATTAAAGGCAGCATGTATTATGTGACATTCATTGATGATTTCAATAGAATGACTTGGATTTACTTTCTCAAAGAGAAGAGTGAAGTGTTGGGAAAGTTTATGGACTTCAAAGCTTTTGCAGAGAAGCAGTATGGCTCTTGGATAAAATGTTTGAGGACAGATGGAGGTGGCGAATACACCTCACATTCTTTTGAGAGCTTCTCGAGAAAGAATGGCATAAGAAGGTAGTTAACTTGCAGGTACACACCTCAACAAAATGGTGTTGCTGAGAGGAAAAATAGAGTCATTGGTGATGTGGCTAGGGCAATGCTCAATGAAAAGAGCACGCCAGACTATTATTGGGCAGAAGCGTGTGCCACAGCGGTGTATGTACTTAATAAGACACCCACAGCTACCATACATGGAAGTACGCCAGAGAGACATTGGACACCTCAAAGTGTTTGGTAGCATAGCTTATGTGCATGTGCCAAATGAGAGAAGGAAGAAGCTAGATCCTAAGGTAGAAAAGTGCATTTTTGTTGGGTATGCACAGGATCGCAAGGCATATAAATGTTACAATCCACATACTAGGCAAGTGCTGATTTCACGAGATGTGGTGTTTGATGAACTTGCTAGTTGGTACAAGGCAAAGGATGAGGGTGTCATTGATTCCATTGATGCTGATGTGCATGATGTGAACTTGCCACAAACAAGTTCTATTTCTATGTCTGGGCCAGCAGTCTAAGAGTAGGACTATATGTACATGGTCAAGACGCTTGAGACATGAGAGTGTGAGCACTGGGAGTAGTGCTATGGATAAAGGGAAAAAGAAGGTTGAAGGAATTGGCATTACAGGTTATGAGTCGTCAAGTTTAGAAAGTTTGGATGAGGAACTTAGCATACCAGTTTTACGTACACCAAGTGCAAGGAAGGATAGATATGTGCCTCCACATGCTAGAGTGACAAGTATTCAGAGTGATCCGCATGCATTGCGGAGATCCCAAAGGGTCAAGTATCCAGTTGATAGGTTGACATATCGTGACTTTGCTATGCATTATGAATATATGACCTCTTTGGTGAAGCATGTGGAACCTACATGCTATGCAGAAGCTATTGGAAAAAGCATGTATGGGAGAAGGCAATGGATGTTGAGATGGACAGATGGTTCCATTGAGTGCCATAAAGCACGGCTGGTAGCTAAGGGTTATGCACAAACCCAAGGCTTGGATTATGATAAAACATTTAGTCCAGTTGCAAAGCTGGGAACAGTGGGAGCAATCATTGCTATGGCTGCAAAAAATGGTTGGGAGCAGTCATTGCAAAGCTGGGAACAGTGGGAGCAGTCATTGCTATGGCTGCAGAAAATGGTTGGGAAATGCATCAAATGGATGTGAAAAATGCATTTTTGAATGTTGATTTACAAGAGGAAGTTTATATGGCACAGCCAGAAGGATATGTAGGTACCCCACTCATGTATGCAGGTTAAAGAAAGCATTATATGGTTTGAAGCAAGCACCTCGTGCCTTGGAGTGATAAGATAAGCCGATATCTTATCTCTATTGGATTTTAGGTTTCTTCAGCAGATTCTTCACTCTATGTGAAGAAAACAGATCATGGGGTTGTCTTGCTTGTCATCTATGTGGATGACTTGATTGTCACATGAGATCATGCTACAGATGTTATGCATGTCAAGAAGGTATTGAGTGGGCAGTTTGATATGAAAGACCTGGGTGAATTGAGATATTTTCTTGGGATTGAAGTGATCAAAGACCATGCAGGAACATGGTTAGTGCAACGCCAATATGCATTGGGGATATGTTGGCAAGATATGGGATGACAGGGTGTAAGCCAATGAGTACACCTTTGGAGCACCTTTGGAGCAGAACGTGAAGCTGCGCGAGCTGATTTTGGTGAAGAGTTGGATGATCCATCTATGTATAAAAAGATGGTTGGCAGTCTTATTTATATGACTCACACAACCGGATCTAAGTTATGTTGTGGGACTAGTAAGCCAATTTATGCAAAGCCCCAGAAAACCTCATTTGGATGCAGTGAGACACATTATGCGCTATGTAAAGACTACTGCACATTATGGTCTTCTTTATGAGCATGGCAAAGGCTTGGATGTACATGGCTACACAGACGCACATTGGGCAGGTAGCTCGTATGATGACAGGAGGTCCACTAGTGGTTATGCCTTTACATTTGGAAGTGCAGTGGTGAGTTGGAGCAGTAAAAAGCAACCTACTGTTGCTTTATCCAGTACAAAGGCTGAATAGAGGGGTGCAGCCATAGCTGCATATGAAGGAGTATGGTTAAAGAGTCTCTTCACTGATTTGGGTGATCCTATTGATGGCAAGGTTGTCATTCATTGTTGCGACAACATAAGCAGCATACAGTTGGCCAAGAATCCGGTCTTTCATGCGTGGACCAAACATATAGAGGTCCACTATCATTTTGTCAGAGAGAAAGTGTTGGATGGTACAGTGGATTTGCAGTATGTGAAGACTGAAGAGCGGGTGGCCGACATCTTTACAACGCCACTTAGCAGGGGGAGAAGTTTGAGTACTTCGGTACTATGTTGGGAGTACATGGGATGAGCTTGAGGGGGAGTGTTGAGAGCTTTGATAGCCCAAGCTCATCTACATCTTCATCTATGGCAGTATATCATGAGCTTGAGAGGGGCTGTTGAGATTCAAGCTCGATGTCAGCTTGTGCCAGTTGCACTATGTGCTGGCGTGTTAGGTAGTAGCATGTGTGAGACATAAATGATCGTGTCCAGCTGGTCATGGTTGTGTGGATAGTAGCTAGGATTAGCTGTGTGTGGACACAACACAAGTAGTGTGTTGTAGCTTTTGGATTATGGCATTATGCATTGTGTGAGATGGGACATGGCTTCCCTCTATGGCTAGGGTTTGACTAATACATTAGGGTTTGCTCCTCTGTGTGTGTCTCCTCTCCCTCTACCTGTTTTTCATCAAGAAGGAGGTGGAGGAGGAGGTGGTGGAGAAGGAGGCGGAGGGGTGGGTTCTTGTGGAGGAGGAGGGGACGGGAGGAGGAGGAGGAGGAGTGGGCTCATTATTCAAAGGGAGTGGAAGAGGAGAAGGGTTTGGCTCACTAATAATGATAGTTATTGTTGCATGCTCTCCACTCTCTCTTTGTTAGATATATTGTAGTAATACACTATCAAGACATGTACTTATTCCATGGGAACTTTTGCCCCACTGGGTTCTTCCCTATGGCCATCCAAGTGTGAACAGGCACACCTTAGGGTTAGCTATTATATAAGCGACCTCATTCATAGTTTAGCATAATTGCTTATTTGTACTTTGTCTTTATACTTGTAGAGAGCTTCATCTCTCTGGTTTGAGCTTCCCAATCTCTCTCACACTCTACACACATGTGTTCTTATCTTTGAGCATTGTATGTGTGTGAGTATAGCTCCATTATGTGTGAGCTAATAGTGGTATCAAAGCAAAGTTTTCCATAGCTTGTTTTTTGGTTTTCTCTACACTGTATTTAAGCTTTCCATAGCTTGTTTTCTCATGTTCAAACTTTCCATAGCTTTCTTTCAATCCTTTCACACAGCTTGTTCCTTTTGGTTTTTATCGAGTGGTTTTAGCTTAGTTTGAAGTTGAAGCTTTACTGTTCAAGCTTCCATTGAATCTTTCTCTCTAAATGGTGAAGGACGTTGTTCCTTCGTCAATCACTTCAATCAATAGAATTGTTGCAAGTCAATTATGTGAGCTAATAGTGGCATCACAAATGATCCATCTCAGTAGCAATTGGCCCAGTTTACAGTAGTTAAATCGTCACATACAGTAGGATTGTTTCAGTAGCGTAGGTGATCCTACTTTTCCACTGCTTCACCAAGCACAACACGATAAAATTGCCCATTTCCTACGATTATTTTTATTTTCAATCATTTTTGGAAACAATCACCTAATTCTACAATTTTTTTCAGATTTACAATCTGCCAATATGATTTCATAAGTCGGATCGTTCAACGATCCAACTTTAGAAATTCCACCTCAACGAGCCTACTTCAGCATTCCAAGCTTGGGCGTTCGACTTTTTTGGATTGATCGCTTCCACTTTTTGGATCGACCAATTCCACTTTCTCACCGTGGCAATCCTTCCTTAGCGATCCTCTGACGATTCTAGTTTCTATGATCGACTTTTCAGATCAACCAATTCTACTTTTTTGAATCGTGCGATTCTACTTTTTGTCTTTGTGATCAAACAATTCTACTTTCAACAATCTGATTCTACTACTAGAAGTTTTGAGATTTTCATCAACACTAGCTGACTTTAGTTCAAGCTTTTTTTTACATCTTTTCACCAACAGTTAGGTATGGCCAACAACTTTTATTTGGTATTCTTTCCAAAGAGGATAAATTAGATGGGTTAAATTACTACCTATTGGAGTTTTATGGTTAGAAATGTCCTTGTTTGGTATTCTTTCCAAAGAGGATAAATTGGATTGATTAAATTACTCCCTATGGAGTTTTATGGTCAGAAATGTCCTTGTTGTTGCTGGCAAAGGGATTATACAGTAGTAGTGACGATCCCCACCTTGGTGTAATTGTTGCTCCTACTACTCCTCAAAGGGGTTAGGGCCAATAGACCCAGTCTCAAGCTACGACTAAGACCAAAGATGGGATTCACATGATGCTCAATCTTTGGCATTGATTGCCTTGTCAATTAAAAGGTCTATTGTTCTGCACATTTGCTCTTATAAAATATCTATGCTTTCTTGGAACACTCTAGAAACTATGTTATAGCTAAAAATGATGCATGCTTTGTTTTTCTCAAAAGGCAACTTGATAATGAGAAAATGTAGGAGGAGGATTCCATGAATGAACACTTAACCAAATTGCAAAACCTAAGAGAACAACTTCTCAACATTGATGAGCTCATTCCTGACAAGGAAATGGTTAACATCACCCTTAACTCTTTACATAAATCTTATCTGGGTTTTAATACTTCTCTCTAGATTTTTTCAGAGGCAATGACAACCCTCTTACCTATCAGAATCTTGTTAGTGTACCATTACAAGAGAGAAACAATCCAGAAATAATGTCTCTAAGAGTTCTTGCAATGGTAGCCAAGGATAAGGGTAAGAAATTTCAATGAAAGACCAATTCAAACAAAATTTTTGAGGCTAAGAGTGATTCCAAACAGCCAAAGAAGGGATTTGCTGGTATTGCAAGAAGCCCGACCATGCAATTGAAATTTTCTTCAAGATTCAACGTAAGGAAAAGAAGAAAAATAAATCCAATGAAGGTTCCATGAATTCTACCTCTTACACAATCAAATATGAAAGAGGACTCTGCTAATGTTGTTGTTCATAAGACTTCTCAATAATGGTTTTTTGCAGTTATACTTTTAAACAGGATATATATCTCAATGCAACTATCTCTAACAGCTTGTTTTTGATAGTGGTGCTTCTAGGCACAAGAAGTTTGGTCAAACATAGACATTGTTCAAGGTGGTTACCCTGTTACATGTGCCAACAATGCATCTTTACCTAGTTAAAAGTATTAGCGAGATAGTTCTCACTACTATTAGTGGTGAGGATCTTTGTCTTTAGAATGTACTTTTTATTCCAAGAATTCAAAAGAGACTATTTTCTATGCCCACTCTAGCAGGGAGGGGTCTTAACGTTGAATTTGTAGATGATAAATGCATTGCCTATGTGATAGAGGATAGGACAAATATATTGTACATACTGGATCTTTAACCAGGGGTGGTTTGTACAAAAATTGGACATATATGGCAAGTGTGATGTTGCTTGTCTAGTGGACATTTCTAATGCAATGAAAGATGCCCAGTTGTAGCATGCTAGGTTTGGCCACACTTCTATTGGTAGTTTGATGCTTTTGCAAAAACACGGGATGCTAGAGGATCTTCCTCAACTTGATCCACCACCAAGATATGTTTGTGAAGGATGCATCCTTGGGCAAACTCTCTCACCAACCTTTCCCAAAGAATATAGCACAGATAGAGCTGATCACAAATTGCAACTCATACACAGTGATGTGTATGGTCTAATGAGGATTACGTCTTTGGAAGGAAACTTATACTTTGTTACATTCATTGATGACTATAGCAAGTACGGCTGGTCTTACCTTGTGAAAGAAAAACCAGAGGTATTTCCTCATTTTAAAGATTTTTTTTCTATGGTTGAAAATCAAACCAACTTAAAAGTACAAACTCTCCGTAGACCAAGGGGAGGAATATACATCTAATGCATTCAAAGATTTTTTGGCACAAAAAGGCATCAAGCATCAGTGTGCTACTCCTTATAAAGCACATCAAAGTAGTGTTACTACTGAGAGATGAAATGTGACTCTCATGGAGATGGTTAAATGCACGATAAAAGGTCAGCAGCTCCCACACAAGTTTTGGATTGAAGTAGTTATTTGTGCTACCTATGTGCTAAATAGGTGTCCCACTAAAGCTTTGAAGACTATCACTCCTTATGAGGCTTGGTTCAATCAAAAACCTAAGGTTAAACACATGCGTGTTTTTAATGGGTTAGAAGCACCTTGCAAGATAGCAAATTGTATGCTCCTTTGCAGAGTAGAACCAGATCCGATACTAGAACCACTTCTTTAGCAGATATTGCTGAGTTTGCATTTCTTAGGTCTCTACATGTAGGATGAAATTCATGCCATCTAGAAAAATGGTACTTGGGATTTAGTGGATCTACCCCTTGGCAAGAAAGCTATCGATACTAAGTGGGTTTTTCAAAGTCAAGAGAAAGGTAAATGGATCCATTGATAAATTTAAGGCCAGACTTATTGCGAAAGGTTATGCACAGCAAAAAGGGATTGATTATGATGAAACTTTTGCTTCCACTTCATGTATGACCATTAGCCGATTTGTCATCGCTTTGGTAGCCCACTATGGATGGAAAGTGCACCAATTGGATATCAAAAGGACATTCCTAAATGGTGACTTGCAAGAAGAAGCTTATGTAAGTCAACTAACTAGTTTTTCCCAAGAACAAAAGATATGCTTATTTGACTAGACATGGATTTCAAAAAAATCATATGGAAAGCACTTTATTCGTGAAAAAGCACAAGCAGGATTTCCATATTTTCATTCTCTATGTAGATGACATGCTAGTGACTGGCACCAATGAGGATTTCATTATGGCTTTCAAAGCTGGCCTTGCCTCAAATTTTGAGATGTCAAATCTTGGTCTTTTGCACTACTACTTGGGTATGCAATAAGATGATAATATAGTCATTAAGCGGTCATCAAACATCAACACAGCTCAAGAGGTTCAATATGGAAAGTTGCAAACCAATATCTACACCAATGAAACTTGGTATAAAGCTTAGTCTATATGATGCCGATAAACCATTCGATATCTGCAATCTGTACACTATGCACCAAGATTTATACAGTAAATCACCAATATCTTGCAAACTACCAAGAATCTAAAGAAACTAGGTAAATGTTGAAAAAAACTAGGATTTATGAACAGATTTGATGAAGGAAACCACTAATCAAGAAAATTTTGCACTAAACTCAGAGAATAAATTTTTTGAAAATAGTGGTTAGTATGTATCCAAAAATGATTAACACTCATCTCATTGTTAATCCACACAATTCAAGATAAAAGAAATTCTAAAAAATTATGTAAAACTTAATTAAGCCCTAGATTATGATTCAACAATAAAATTTTCATTCCATTTATCACTTATAAAAACTGGGAGTATAGAAAGGCATCACATTTACAACTTGGATTATTAAAAAACCACCACGTAGAAAACTTGGATTTTATAAAACACGCAGCTTTTATACAAAATTCACATTATAAACCGTTGCATACATTTTAAAAAATAAATAAATAACCATCACATATAATCACGTACAAAACTTGAAACTTCCAACAAATACACCGTCCACGCTTGATGGAAGGGGTTTGGATTTCTGCTTTTTGCTTGTATCTTTTTGCTCTTTTTGCTATCTGTCAAAAAAATACCTCTTAAACTAAAATGTAAAACTAAGTAATCTCAAGCCACAAATAAAGCTTGCTTCTACCTTGGGACAGTGCTCCTCTACCATTAACTACTAGTGTCATGATTGTGTCAAGAGATAGATGTGCAACAAAAGACGAGCAAACACACATTACACAGTAATAATCCTCCTTGTATCATGAGCAGAGCCCAACTCAATATTCATTGCAAAGATGATCAATTTTATATTGATCTCAACCCAAGTTGTGTTACAAATCCCGGATCTTCACGTAAAAGCTACCTGCCAAATCCTCTCTTTGCTCTCCAAATGCTTGTGTACTGGCGCGCTAAGAAGCTCCTTGAGATACAGAACTGTGATGATTTAGATGAGATGTGAAGTACCAATTTATAGACAAAATTCATGTCCAAGGGGCCACCTTTTGCAAGCCCTACGATGGTATGTCATAAAAGTCACTCAAATGTGTTTACAATGGGCTAAATAGGTGCCCAACCCTTTGCTCCTTGGCCAAGCTTCATGCTTATGCTACCCAGAACTGGTCCAAAACTCCCCACATTGTGTCCATGTTGCTACTCATACAAGCTATTGTCCAAACGAGCCCTGGTTGATATCAGTCCACCTTATGCTTGCATGTCGGTTGCATTCTCCCCTTACTAACACTACAATTGTTGTCAACTATATGGCGTCCAGAAAAAAGCTACCCACAAACAAAAAAAACAATCCAATCTCCCCCAAAGAACTAACTGGCTTGAAAGCTAAGTGATTGTTCTTGCATCCACTTCAAAGGCTAACATTCATCTACACCTCTTCAGCACCAACACTCGTAAACAAAACTCTTCACAATGCCGCTAACCAATCTCCTCTTGAAAAGGAAGGTACTGGTCACTGGTTCAATACCTCCTGCTGGACTGTGGACACCTCATGAGAATCGTCCCGTCAAGAACCCTCCTTATGTTGCTCCCTGAAAACACTGAAGCACTTCCATCAAGCCACTTTGCATCACCAAGACTCATTGTGCACTATCTAAAACAATCCAGTAGATGAAAAAGTCTGCAAGATAACAGCTACTCTGCAAAACTGACGATTACAGCCTATTTCCAACTGCATCTCCTTGGCCCCATATGCTCAGACCAACATCTCTCGACTCCAAAACCCAATATGCGCAAACCAACCCCTCTCAACTCCAAAACCTGATATGCGCAAACCAACATCTCTCAACTCCAAGACCCAATATGTGCAAACCAACATCTCTCAACTCCAAGACCCAATGTGCTCAAACCGACATCTCCAAACTCCAAGCCGGGTTGCATGACTTGATCCCCTCTTTGGACAACTTGTGGAGCATACTCAAGAAAATAAACTCTGTAATAAAAGCAATGATCATGGCACGCATCGCCTTACCAACATCCAAGAAGACTGCTTAAAACTCATCAATAGTCGATGAGCACACATCCACTGACATGTGCTCTAGTGATCTCACTATGACCAAAGAGACCACCAATGGTGGCAAAAACTCCATCATGCTTTAATGAAAAACAGGACTAGAGCCATCCAATTGTTTGGCCTGGAATGCTTCTTGAGACATTTGCCCACTGGAACTATGCTGACCCATTATGTAGGTTTGTCATCATCTTGAGAATGCTTCTTGAGACATTTGCCCACAGGAACTATCCCATTATGTATAGCCCCTAGGTTTGTCATCATCCTTGTCCTTGTGCTTCTGGTAGCGTGTTCCTTGAGGTTGCCGTCCCTGCCAGACCACAGAAAACTCCAACATGTACACCATCCAATTGTTTCGCTTGGAATGCTTCTTGAGACATTTGCCCACTGGAACTATGATGAACCATTATGTATGTGTGACATGTGAGAGGTTAAGACCGTAGTAATCACAACCTTAGTCTGACTAAACTGCACTTAATGATGTTTAAGAGATAGACAGATATGTGTCAATGCAATGCAGCTATATTATATGAAGAATGCGGTTACAATGAGATCCAAATGGATCTGTACTGCTGAATATGCTGCCTATATGCTGAAAATGCGGGATGAACTGCTGTCCACTCTTTCCCTTGTCTCCTGGGAAGGAAACGCTGAAGGGAGGCTTTGGAACAGACGCTGAATGCTGATGCGTTACTGATTATGATGCTGAGGATGATGCGTTAACTGCGACTGCTGCTGATGATGATGCGTTAACTGCAACTGCTGCTGATGATGAGCCTGAAACGCTTGATGATGATCCAGATGAGGATGCGCTTGACTGATGGGCTTGGATCACTGAATGAAGAGGCACCTGAATATATAGGCCAACATGCTGCTGGTCGGCCAGCACTAATCCACCACTTGCTGTCGGCTGCCCCATAAATGCCTGGAAAATGCCTATTAAATTGCATAAATGCTAGTAAAATACCTGATAATGTTTGATGATGCTAATGATGCCCTAGAATGATGCCATGTCACTTTACACCTGACTGGTGTGCACGTGACATTCCCCGCTGCTAAACTGTTGCTGGGTGATAACCTGGCAACCTTCGACTCCTCTGCGATCCTTCTCCTCCGAACCACTGCCCCCTTCTGTCTTCTGCTGGGACTGAGGCCGTCTGCAGGAGTGAAATCCTTTGAGCCAAGACTCTATGTACTGCAGGAACTGAATGGCAAATACCTGAGTCACCCCTGACCTGCCTGTGGAAACCTTTCACCTACCATCTCCGTCGTACCTGAAGCTCTGAACCTCCTGAGGCGATGTTGGAGCAAACTTCCGTCTTCTGTGGAAGAGAAACCCCCTGCTGCTGCCAGTTGAAGCCCAAAACTTATGTCCTCCTTTGAGTCCTTCTTCCCTGAGAGTTCATGGGCAACATGTATGCAAGACTGACTGCTAAGATGACTGCTATGCAAGCCATGTGCAACCCTATATGCTGTGCAAGAATGCAGATGGATGGGTTACTGATGCAGACCTAAGGGAAAATCCCTAAGGGTGGCTGGTAAAATTTTGAGAACTGGGTTTAACTGTGCGGAAGCGATAAAAATGATGACTGACTGAATGACTGATGGAATGAACATGCTCTAAGGCTGGTTACCCTGTAACGCTCTGATACCAATGTGACATGTGAGAGGTTGAGACCGTAGTAATCACAACCTTAGTCTGACTAAACTGCACTTAATGATGTTTAAGAGATAGACAGATATGTGTCAATGCAATGCAGCTATATTATATGAAGAATGCGGTTACAATGAGATCCAAATGGATCTGTACTGCTGAATATGCTGCCTATATGCTGAAAATGCGGGATGAACTGCTGTCCACTCTTTCCCTTGTCTCCTGGGAAGGAAACGCTGAAGGGAGGCTTTGGAACAGATGCTGAATGCTGATGCGTTACTGATTATGATGCTGAGGATGATGCGTTAACTGCAACTGCTGCTGATGATGATGCGTTAACTGCAACTGCTGCTGATGATGAGCCTGAAACGCTTGATGATGATCCAGATGAGGATGCGCTTGACCGATGGGCTTGGATCACTGAATGAAGAGGCGCCTGAATATATAGGCCAACATGCTGCTGGTCGGCCAGCACTAATGCAGTCGGCCAGATGTCATGTCCACCACTTGCTGTCGGCTGCCCCATAAATGCCTAGAAAATGCCTATTAAATTGCATAAATGCCAGTAAAATACCTGATAATGTCTGATGATGCTAATGATGCCCTAGAATGATGCCATGTCACTGTACACCTGACTGGTGTGCACGTGACAGTATGGCCCCTAGGTTTGTCATCATCCTTACCCTTGTGCTTCTGGTAGTGTGTTCCTTGAGGTTGTCGTCCCTGCCAGACCACAGAAAACTCCAACATGTAGGCCATGTTGGACAATGGCAGTCATATGCTCTGCCTGTGGTGAGTACGCCATGTGCTCCATCATATGCATTGAGACCGCCATACGGTCTTCTAAATCATGTTGAAAATTTGAAAACTTCAACTCTGCAAAGGTATCGAAAACTGATGCTTTCCAAACCCTAATTAGGTAGGCAAATCACATGGAATGCTGGAAAAGATTGCAAGCATCCTAGGCAAACTAATACAAATCTAATCTTTTCCCAAAGTTGATTGTGCTTTCCTGAAGCTACTAGGGGCTTAGACCCTAGTCAATCAAGCAACCAAACAGATGAAATGCTTTTAAAAAAAGCTACTAGCTAAACTCTACTAATACCAAGACTACTAGAGTTGTAATTGTGTTAGCGACATGTGCAACCAAAGACAAGCAAACACAAAACACAGGCTCGTAATCCTAGTGCTAATCCTTGCATTATGTACAATAAATGAGAGCACAACTAAATGTTCTACATACAAAGGTGAGGAATTCCCTACTAGCTCAGCCCAAGTTATTGCAGAGCCAGATCTTCAAGCAATCGCTAGCTGCCATATCCTCTCCTTGCTCTCCAAATCTGTGCTAGTTCATTGAGAAGCTCCTTGAGATAGATAATATTCAATGGCTTGAATGAGGGGCTAACAGACAAATTCCTATCCAATTGGCTTGAATGGCTTGAATGAGGGGCTAACAGACAAATTCCTATCCAATTGGCTGTGTCACAAAAGGTACTTGATATTTCATACTAGGCTGAAAAGGTGCCCAACCCTTGGCCCCTTGGACACGGTGATCTTAACATGCTTAAGCTGCCCAAAACTGGTCCAAAACTGCCCTGTGGGCTGCCCACGCAAGCCCTGGCTGCAGGCTGCCCACACTGCTAGCTGCTGTCCGCCCTGTACTTGGAGGTGGGTCACATCCACTTTCTTGAAGTCTCCAATCCTCCTTAAGGGTGCCCTTTACTTCCTGTGTTTTGGATAAAGTTTGCGTATGAGGTGCAGCCTCTACTTCTCATTGCATTCGTGTGGGTCTCCACTATTGCAAGGTGCTCTTCAAAGTCAATATTCCTTTTGCAAGCAAAGAATCTGTACTTGGAGATGGATAAAGCATACATTGACTTTGTCTTGTGTTGGAAGACTTCCTTGATGAAGGAGAGCTGCTTTGCCCCTTTCCATGAGCCGTTCAAGGCTTGAATCATGTCCTCAAATACAAAAGGCAGACTCATAAGGTGTTGCTTGTCAAGCTGAAAGCTCCCCGAAGCAGTGTGGAGCTTGCAAACCAGCTGCAGAGCAGGACCCCTTGGAGGACTGGATTCTACACAGGCTGCAGTATGGCTACATGGTGCAAGCTGAGCCGTAGACGAGAAGCTTCTCAGCTCTCTACCCCAAAGCTCAAAATTATGGGGCTGTGCCGAGAGAGAGAGAGAGAGAGAGAGAGAGAGAATAACTATTAGTCAATAAAATAAGTTATGCACAATCGGTTATGTCCAAGAGTATACATAAGTATATGTCTGCATTCAATTCAAAATCACTAGTAATTCAGCTGTTATTTTTAGAGTTCAAGGGGAAAAATCAATAATACATGCAGCCACAGTGTGTGTACAAGAGCTGGCATGAAATATATACAATTATAGTAAAATCCATACGCTTGCACTGTTTTATTTGTAGGTGAAACCTGCTTAAGAGGCGGCTGCAGATACCCCCCTGGTGGATGTGATATCCATAGGGTAGCTCCCAAGAACTCGTAAGAATGTTGCAAACTCCTGATACCATTTAACCATAGCCACATTATGAATTACATTTCATTATCGTGCAAAGATGCTTAGTGAAAGCCCACAACCTTTTAAGAGGGTCAATAAGATCCATAAACACCATGGTACGGGATCGGTTGAGAAAGTGTGCTCTCTGAGAGGCTTACCTGTAGCTGTCCAAGAGCGTTTTGTGCCTTTGGATCAGCCATGGAAGCCTCAAAATCAATGTAAAAAAGGTAATCAAAATACCTGCATGTGTATCCATGAAAACCTTGGTTCATATGGAATTTTTCACATACCCAAATAGATCCATTAGCATGTTCACGCTAGACAGATACGTAGCTTACTTTGCAATGCCGTTGTTGCTGTCGTCCACCACCCGCATCGGTTTCTTTCTCTGCGGGCGGCTTTCAATCTGGGACATTGAGGAAACAGTACATAAAACAAGTAAAAAGTGACAGTGTCAGCAAAACAAGGATTATGACCAAAACTCAATTAGGACACAGATTATAACCAAAGCTAAATCGTGAGATAAGACCTTTGTAAGGTTAATATTTCGTAAAGAGAAAACTGCAAGAGCCTTGAACAGAACCCCCGGCCCTTCCTCTAGAGTGAAGACTATACTTGTCTGGGATTAAAAACATGAAAAAAGAGACATCATGACAGGGCATCATCCTAAAGAAGTGACTATAGACATCATGTAAGGCATCTTTGTAGCTTAGTCTGTGCAGAAGCACTACCTTGAAAGCTCTATCAGTCCGTGGAATGATGGGCTCCCGTGCTAGCATGAGGAATCGGGTCACGTTATCCACATCATCCTGCATAGATGCAACCAGCAAATTGTCATTACTGCCCCGATCAGGCCAAAACAGCTTCAAAGCATCCAATGATATACATTTCCTGTGCTCTGGCTTGCAATAAGATCCTCCAGACACAAAAAAACACACACCCCCACATGAAAAATGGATTGATCTTCAAACCTGAATGCCCTCAGCAAGTATTTCCAAGCCATAAATCTCTGCGGCTCGTGCACTGGCAACAGCTCCCGTTTCAGTAAGGCCATGCTGCGCTATGAACTGCCAATTTGTATTTGTCCCAGTTAGAAAAGCAGTCAATTCCTTTAATACTGCCATGCAGAATCAGGCAATTTCTCACACAAGCAAGAAGCTCAGGCAATTTCTCACACTTCTGGAAATGGGCACGCATGCAAGCGCACACCTACTCGCATGCACCCACAAGCGTGCATGCACATGGGTTTGTTGAGTGCATGCTCGTGTGTGTGTGTGTGTGTGTGTGTGTGTGTTGGGGGGGGAGGGGGGGGGGGGGGGGAGGGGGGTTTGTTGGAAGCGGGAATTTGACTGATATACCTGAGCAGCACCAGCAGTGTCATCAACTGCCTCACGAATCACACCAAGCTTCGAGAGGGTTCCCTCACACTGTGCCAGTGCCTAAAGTACAGGGAAAGTGTGTAAGCAACCCCAGAATATACTTGCAATACAAGAAGGCATGGCATGAACTATATCCCCTAAAAACTATCAGGAACAGACCCATATCACAAAATACCTGTTGGTGGCTGACGACTCGTTTCAGCTCCTGTTTTTTGACTCCAGGCAATGCAAGGAGGCAGTGATGAACAGGAAATTGAATTTCTCCAACTATGTGAAGCCTGTGGCGAAGCAACAAGTCGTAATTCCTGTGTATGCTTCCACCCAGTGAGTTCTCAATGGGAAGAACTGCCCGGTCCACAAGCCAAAGTTCCACTGCCTGTGTCAGAAACCATGTGATTAGGTTTAGTTGGAGTAACAATGCTGGTTTAAGGCCACCTGAAGTCATCCACCCCATGTTACCTGAAATGCTGCTTCAAATTGCTCGCAAGGGACCGCTTCGCACTGCGGAAATGCTTTGGCAGCTGCAGCCTCGCTGTATGCCCCAGGGACACCCTTTATACTCAAAAACAAGCCCAAGGTTAAAGGTGAAGAAGGGAACCCATTGCTCCCTAAGAGCCTCAATATGAGGGAATAAACAAACATGCAGAGTCCCTGAATCTGTATTTCCAATTTATGTCAAATGAAGGTCAATTACTGATGGTGAAGGTTTTCTAAGCAGCCAGACAGATTGATTAAAGAATGATACGTGATTTGCACCTGGTAAGCAACCCGGACACAGGATCCATGGGACGGAGGGGTTGTCAGATCCGTCACAGACAATGGCTCTGCAAAATTGCATGAATTCTCAATCATATCAGTAAAATCCATCAGAATCTGCTAAGCACAAATGCATCAAACCAGCGGAATAGGCACACTTAAACCCATCAGAGCCATATCTAGCAGCTTTCCCATGAAACTAACAGAACAAACACCCCATCTGAACCATATCCAAATCAAACCAGCAGATTCCTCATTAAAATATTGGTAGAAGATGAATTAACTAAATCTCAGCAAACTAGCATTTGACTGCACTTGAACCCATCTAAACCCCAAACCTGCATCATCAAACTCGCAGATTCCTCAATGTTCCAAAAAAAAAATTGCATCTCTGCCCACCGGAGCCATGCCCACACCAGCTGAAAAGGAAAGGGATAATGGAGAGGAACAAACTTGGAAGAGTAAGCAGACTTCTTGATTAGTCTATGAAGTCATAATTCATACACAACTGAGCCAAATCCACATCATCAACTAGCAAATTCTTCAAGAAAACACCAGTGTCAGTGCATCTGTACCCATGTGAGGGAGACTCGCATCATCCAATCTATTAGATTTCTCGCATTTTATAGCCATCAGAGTCATGCCTGCATTATTAAACTAGTACATTTCTTGCATTTACGCCCATCAGAGCCATGCCCACATTATCAACCAAAATGTTTATTGCATTTACACCCATCAAAGCCATGTTGGCATGTTTCTACCCTTGTGAGCCAAACTTACATAATCAAACTAGTAGATATCTTGCATTCATACCCATCAGTTTCCTCTTTGAACCATCAGTGTTAGTGTGTTTCTAGTTATATGAGCCAAAGTGACATCATCAAACTGTCGCACCCTGCAACAGGGACCAACCTGCATCCAGAGCACCAAACACATGCACACATACGCAACGAAAACAACGCACACTCAACAAAAACAGTTGATGGATTTATCAACCCAACTACAGGCCTCACTGCTTTAGAGCACCCCAGATGTGCATGGGCGAATACACCTCCAGATCATAGACCACCTTGCCCACAGATGACCTGTACCATTGCTGCCGATCACCAAAGGATTTGGCAGTCGTAAATCCAAACCCATACCCTACTCACTCACACACAGTGCTTTTGTGAGATGAGGTCCTATTAGTAACCCTGCTTTTATGAGGTATTAACGAACTTTCCAATAGTCAACTACTAACCCAAGTTACACCTTGCATGACCCATAGTATTAAACCTAGACAGTCCATGCCAAGGATGTGTAACACAAACTAGTAGATTTGTTTCATTTATTGCTCACATCATCAAACTAGCACATGGAGGTGTAACATCAATGCCATGCCCATATCAGCACTAGCAAATATCTCATCATTTGTACCCATGGGAGACATACCCACATAATAAGACCAGCAAAATTTTTCAGTAATTGAGCGGTGCAAATACACTCGCATTCATTGAAGCCACACCCAAATGATCAAACCAGCAAAAACCACCAGAATTTTCAACAATCATTTGCACCCATACCCACATCATCAAACTAGCAATGCATTTGTATTGAATGGAAACACCCCCCCCCCCCCCTCCCAACACACAAAAAGAAAAAAGGCAAAATCCAGTTGAAAACTTGTGCTCAAAAGCAACACACGCGTGCGCATGCACAAAATTGAGAGGAGGAGAGGGACAAACTTGGGAGAGTAAGCAGATTTGTGGAAGAAGAAGTGGTGACGAGAGCCGGGTTCTGAGGGTCGGTTAAAGCATTTAGTTCAAGCTTGGGGGAGGGCTTGTCGACTTGAGTTGCCCACTGGCTCGTGATCACGGCGCAGACGCTTCTCCATTGCGCTCCACGGCCAAGATAATCCGTAGTATTTGTTGTTGATGCTGATGATGGGGGATGATCGGCCAATGTATGGCCTGGGGCTTGCCCCATCTCATAGGAAACTGCCCTAACTTGTCCTACCCTATACAAATCCCTACACTGCCTACTGCTACCTGTACAGTCCTCTAACCTTCCCCAGTGCCGCCGTGTTCTAGTCAGCTTCCTAAGATCTTGGTTTGTGATTATGTCCCTCATATTGAAGACCCTGGACAGCGCAGTGGAATCGGCATTATGGACGGTGGCCATTTATGCTATCTGCTTTTTGCTTTTTTCTTCTTACGATCTGGTTAGAATTATGTGTGCGCAATGGGATGGAGATGAAGCCTCCAACCTCGGATTCAACCAGGAAACTGCAGCGAAGGAGATTGGGGATTCTGATGCGGAAATTACGGTTCCTGCTGCAGAGAGAATTTGATGCTTGAAGAAATAGAGATTCGGATGGGAGTGGGACGGGAATACACTGGAGAATAAGGGTTCCTGTTGCAGGCGACGTATGGGCAGTAGGGTTTTCTGCTGCGGAATGCGAGAGCTTCAATGGGGCAAATGCGATCGTGGGCGATGGTGAGACAGACTGTTCTATGATCACCAAGGGGAGTGGGGGAAGGTGAAGGGGGGCCTATAAGTAGGCAAATGGGGGTAGGAAATGTGGCAGTGGAGGTTGGTGATCCTCGCCCTCCCTCCAGAGAGCAAACAACAACAGCAAACAACACGACCTGTGTCACACACGCACGTACAGTTGGACCTCCACTGAGAGAAAACGAACCCGGGCATGGGCATTTACGGAACACCATGACTCACCTAGAGAGAGACGAGAAAATGAGTTGAAAGGGGCACGTCAGCGAGCTGTCGGCGGGGCACACCACATGCGAAACTACGCTAGCAAAACGTAAGCATGAACACAGGCTTTACTCGAGGAACTTGAAGGAGGAGTGAGCCACCAAAGTAACCGAAAAGGGGGGACGTCTGCAGCCTGTAAAATTCCCCCAGTGCCACGCTAGGTTAAGGGCCAACTAAAACAAGAACCCATGAGGTGACTCTATTCACACAATGGTGGCCACTAGCCACTGGTGGGCAAGGGCGGTGGCTTGATGTCCAAAGAGCACCTACAACATCTCTCTCTCTCCCCGTTGGTCGTATATGCCCCACCATTGGTCATATATGCTCTCGTGTTGCATTCTACCGGCGTTAATACCTCTCTCTCTCTCTCTCTCTCTCTCTCTCTCTCTGTCTCCAAGTGCTCCTGTCTTTCGCCCTCACAATTACTAGGTGTCAATTAAGGATACCTCTAAGTAGTGGAGCATACAAGTCCTCAGCTACTTAAACAATGGTATGTACAAGTCTTTAGCTCCTTAAACTAACGAATGGAGCATACCTGTAAACATAGGGATATACAAGTCCTTAGCTCCTTGAACTAAAAAATGTAGCATACCTGTAAACAATGGGATATACAAGTCCTTCACTCCTTAAACTAAAAAACGTTGAGGACATACACCTTGGATTCATCGCATTCTAGGCTACCCAAGAATATGCATACGAAAAGTTGCATCATGAAAGCCCATACTTGTTATGGGAGGAGGGGGTTACAAATTAGGTGGGCAAGTGGGTGGTTGTTAGTTGGGTTGATTGAAAATGTTTTAACCAACTAATCATGCAATTATTATTAGGCTTATTAATATCACCGCAAGGGCTTGCATCCTAATTGCAATAAAATACATTGTTAATCACAATAGATTCTCTCAAGAGGCAAGAAATGTTCTTGGGAGACCTAACCTAAACTAATGGACAATCTAAGTTCCTTAAAGAAACAATTAATACATTGTAAGTTTAAAGGAGCAAGTACTACAAAAGTTAGCTTTTATATTGCCTTACACCTTAATCTATCCCATTACTTTCAAAACATAACAAACTACCATCTATATTCTAAAGTTAGAAAGCATGTCCTAAACTTACACACACCATTCATCACACTTTGCACCCCCATAAATGCTAAATATAATATAATAGTACTTGAATAAATATGTGTTATTCCAAACATAATACTTGAATAAATGCTAACATAAAGATAAAAGGTAAGATTATATCCTTTAAAGAGAAGGGATTGAAAGTTTAAATAATATCCAAGTTTCAAGAATTTAATATTTGTGGGTTGTGGGTGTTGGTTTACTATGTATACAAGATTGTACACATCGAAGCTCTAGCTATTGTTTTTTAACAAAGCACTTTTTTTGTAGGGTTTCACACTCAGTCAAGAGCTCTCTCTCTCTCTCTCTCTCTCTCTCTCTCTCTCTCTCTCTCTCTCTCTCTCTCTCTCATGATATTGTCTTGTTTACCAAGAATGTGGGAGATGCCCAATGGTTGATGGGATAACTTAGATCATCTTTACCAAGTCAATGTGGAGAAAACAAAGTCGTGCTAGTTAAAACTTATGAGTGACATCTCCCTTATTGAGGGCAGCACATAGAGGTAGTTGAGTTCTTTCAATACCTAGATATATCATTTGGTCACATACATAAATAATTGCATTAAAGTTGTTTGGAGGAGCTACTATGCTTTTGAGAACACAAAAAAGGCAAGGTTAGATCTAGTGCAAGATTAATCTTCTTGATGCCTTGGTTACACACATATTATCATTAATAGAGCTTTGGGGAGGGAACATATTCACCTTTACCTAGAATGAAATAGAGAAAACACATAAGGGCTTCCTCGTAAGTTTTTTGGGGATCAAGGAGCGTACTACTTCATACTCAATGTTGTTACTCAATGTTGTTACTCGAAACAAGTACCATGCCTCTAGAGATCCTTAGTATGGAGCAATACTTGGCCAGGGTTACTTGTCTAGTAAAGTCCTTCAGTGAGACTAGATGATGTGGACACCCTAAGGTGTTGGGAGACTCACACCATAGTATCAGGGGACACTTGGATCTTAAGATTTCCTACATAGAAGCCTCCCAACACCCTGCGGTGTTGGGAGACTCACACCATAGTAGTAGGGGACACTTGGATCTTAAGATTTCCTACATAGAAGCCTTTTACACACATTTATACATGCATAGTGCCACAACAAATGTATTCACTATGCTCGTTTGTTGATATACCCATCTTTCCTTAGCACTTTTAGGACCGCCAAAAGGAGTCGTACCTATCCCTAACTTCACGAACATGTACCATGATCACTCCATTTGGGGTCACATAATGTGATGGGGCAAGATGGTTGTTCTCTCTTGGGGGGCAAAAAACTTTTCTGTTATTGCACCAAGATTGCAAAGTTTAGGGTGATAGCCGTAGTAGCAACATATATATCCCTCTAATATCATAGACAAGTGAGATTGGATCGTAGCTATTGCATGACATATACTTCCCTGCATATCGTAGCTTTGCATGTACCTCCTTCGAACACTCATATCACTACAAGCAACATTTACTGTACCACTAGTTTTAGCTACTCATGCACATGCACAAGATGTTGAATTTTGATCTTATAGGCATTGTTTGGGGAAAAAATTTAAGTGAACCTGAGATGAATCCTTCTCACCAATTTCAAACAAGTATTTCCTTCATACTTTCATCCAATTACTAATATTTTTGAATAAATGGAAGTGACTTTTTTCCGTTTTCTCTTAAGATGAGGTGGATTTTCTAGAAGGTAAGCAAGCTCCTCCACGATAAAGTGAACTCATCTTTTCCTAAACCTTGCCCATAGGTTGTATTTGACCTCCCGATGATATAATCACATCATTGTCACATCTCTCTCTCTCTCTCTCTCTCTCTCTCTCTCTCTCTCTCTCTCTCTCTCCAGGATATCTTGACTCGTGTTTCACACCACTCTCTACAGGGTGTAGCCCTCCTGGCATCTTATTTTCGTCAGGTTGTCCAACTCCTCCGTTGTCCAACGCAATGGACTGTTGCTTAGGTTAGCTTATGGTACATCCTTGCCCAACTCAACAAAAAATTTTCTCACTCAATTCGATTGACACGACATCACAGTATCAATAGACAGCAGGCTTGGCATCAGATAGATTGGCATTATAGTTCTTCTATTAGTATATGTTTGAACATTTTCTTTTCTTTTGTTGTACCACATTGTTGTCTCAATACCTCTATGGTCTTCATGCTATGTATTTGTCTCATAGGTCATCTTGGCCTTTCAAAGGTGTTAATCTCTCTCTCGCTCTCTCTCTCTCTCTCTCTCTCTCTCTCTCTCACACACACACACACACATGCATGTATACATGCATGTGTAAATATTCGTGTGTGCGCACATGTGCATGTATACATACACATGTGCATGTATACATGCACATGTGTAAATATTCGTGTGTGCGCACATGTGCATGTGCATGCACATGGCATATGTGTGTATTATGCAAGTGTGCATAGCCATATTACTATGTATACACAATGAGTATCACGTGTTGAAAAGTAATAAAGCTTGCATTTAGTCCCAATAATTGCCTTGAAGGAAAACATGTAATTTTTCAAGGTCCAAGTTATAACTTTTTTTTTAAAATAATGACTTGTTACTTTTCCTTGCTTGTGAGAAATAATATAACATTCCCTTTCTCTTTGAAAACATGTAATTTTTCAAGGTCCAAGTTATAACTTTTTTTTTAAAATAATGACTTGTTACTTTTCCTTGCTTGTGAGAAATAATATAACATTCCCTTTCTCTTTGAAAAATACATGTACCTTCTACTTAATCATAGGATCAAAAATACATGTACCTTCTACTTAGTCATGGGAACAAGTAACGTGATATGATATGTCATCATGAGACCTCCTAGCTTGGTGCGATTTAAAGGACTAGTTGGTGACCTTTGTCATGTTCAAACATATGTGGTGGAGTATATCTAACCATGCTGAACAGCACATCAACTTCCACTAATGAGAACCCAATTGGATGTGAAGATATGGAATAAGAAGGAGGCTATGGAGGAGCAGACTATTGGTAGCCGGTTTGCAGCTGGGGTACCATAGAAAATGGTATCAATCATCTTTTGTGTGGGAACATTAGAGGTGGGACCAGATTTGCGGGCTGTTAAATAGTGAAGATCGATAATGGTCTAAACTAAATCTGTGGCATATGTAAAAAGGTGGAGTGTTGTATATGTGATTGGATAGTATACTAATATAAATATATTCATATTTTCCCCAAAAAAAATATATGTGGTGGAGTAGATCAATTATAAACAATTATGTCAAGATTTAAATAGTAGACACATTATAGGCTTAATTAATGGACTAGTCATGTCTCCACGTATAGTCTTGGTCTTTAAAATGACCTTTAAGGAACCTTAATGGTCTAAAAGGGAGTATTCATACTATAATATCGGATACATAACTCACATATGGATCTTTTCATGAAACTTTGATCTATATTGTTACCTAGAATTAGAGAGTATTCAATCATGCATAAAACTTTGATTTTGTAATTGAAGGTGATATTGTAAGCAACCACCATCATAAGATGTAACATTATGATAAAACTTTGATTTTTATAATTGAAGGTGATATTGTAAGCAGCCGCCATCATAAGATGTAACCTGATGATATGCATAATCATAATAATGACTAGAAAATAAATAATCATCGAAGATGAAGTGTTATCATTTTTCAATATATGGTGGTTACAACATGCAGTCTCTCCTTGACTTTGATGTATATGAGGGTGAGGTTACAAGCAGGTTCTTGGTCCCACTTTGAAGTTTTAAATATCTAGTTGCATTCTTATGAACCTTGTTTATGTGAAATATTGGACATTTTCCTTAAAAAAAGATATGATCAATACCATCACACACATAAATTATTGTAACTATCATAGGCATCACTTTAATGTCTACAAAAGAGCGTCAACAATATATTTGCAATATGAACATGATGACACACACGATATCAACATTATATTTGCGATATGAACACGATGACACGCACGATATCAACATTATATTTGCCATATGCACACGAAGACACACACGATTTCTCACAATTTAGAAGCCGATTGATTTGAATTTAGCCATATTTCCTTTGTCTCTTCTTTCTTTGGATTTACACATTTATGATCACATATTCTCATTATGTGTGTTTATCAATCCTAAGCTATGAATTTAATTTAGTCAAAAGCATAGCACTATCTTTTGATTATTTTATTTAAAAAAGCTTCCTATTAGAAGAAGGTATTGATAAATTTATTTTGCAAAGGCCATTTTCCACCACCAAATGAAAAAGGTTAGAGAGGTCTTTGGATGGTGCTTAGTGTAGGATAGTGTTAATACAATATTGTCATAGTATTTTTTCTTATTAAGTGTTCAAGTCAAGAGCTTACCTTGCCTTTGTTGAAGCATGTGTCATTGTTGGGAGTTCGTAGAGTCGCAAAATGCAACTTCCCGCAGTTGTGGGTGTGCTACCCTATCATTCGCATCCTCATTCCCCGTTGTCATACCACAGAGCTTCTGTTAACTCATTCTTTATACCCACCTGTAGCCTAGGAATAGTTCACATTTATGTATGGCCATGGACCCAATAATGTATCAAAAGCTAGCCATAAGCCTCGTATATATGGGTAGAGATAGGCAATGGGCACCCACTTAAGTTGGGCAGTCGGGCAAAGCCCAATTGTATATATAGAACTTTTGATAATGTGAATGAGAGAATTCAATCATTTCTTAAGTGTGCAAGGCTTTCTTCTTCTCTTGAGGTCTTACCTTCTTGCTTGCTTAGTTGTAGGATGCATGCTATGTGTGTGCTTAGAATGTGTTGAGTATGCGTGCTTGTTAGCGTGATTAAGAGTAACACAGTTTACGAATGAACTGGGTAACTTGTGAGGTTACCTAAATAAAGATTCCCTTAATTTTGAGTTGATATTTTATGTTTTTAAGAAGTAAAGTGTGTATCATTATTTTATTTTGAAAAACATATATATTCTAGTGATTTCTAGTGTTTTTTAAAAATCCTAACTCTAGAAATTATAAAGATATGGTGATTTTTATAGTTTTATAAAGCTTTATAATTATGATTGTTAATTTATGTCATTAATGTGATTGTAGTGTTTTGGGTTTTAAAATTCTTAAGATTTTATAAGATTTAAACTTATTTTTTAATTATAATCTATTCTATATTAAACTGATTTTAGATAAATATATATATATATATATACTACATACATACAAAAATCTATTCTCTATTAGATTGATTATAATCTATTCTCTATTAGACTGATTTTAGAAATATATATATATATATATATATATATATATATATATATATATATATATATATATATATATATATACTACATACATACAAAAATGTATTCTTTATTATAATCTATTATCTATTAGACTGATTTTAGACAAAAAATATATATATATTACATACATACAAAAATCATTATAATGAACCCAAACACGCGCACAACACAACAACAAAATCTATTTTTTTTAAAAATATTCTCACACACAATTTCACATATCCAAAAGAGTTACATATATATTTTGATGTACATACATATATATTCTCACACACAATTTCACATATCCAAAAGAGTTACATGATTACATATATATTTTGATGTACATACATATTTGTAGAAAATCGGCATAAAGCTTGAGTGAAAGCATGGAAGCATGAATGGTGGTAAAGCATTGCACATTCAGCGGAAGCGAAAAGAGAGGCAGAGCCACAAAAAAAGAAGATAATTAAGGTACTTAAAAAGTGCACACATAAGGTTCTATTAACTTATCAGCCTTAATAAAAATAAAGGCTCCTTGTGTGTAATACATGCAATACACCTGTAAGATTCCTCCCCAGCCCTCAAGATGTCCAGTTTCTTCCCCTGTAATCAATTCCCTTTTCAGAATAATAAAATATCTTGAGAGAAAATGTTCTAGAGAGAGGTAACTCAATTTTTAGATATCTTTGGATGGAAAAATATCATTTCTTATTAAAATAAATTCCCCCGAAACAGAAATTTAAAAAGCATTTCCTAAGGTGCATTAGAAATAAATTACAATATACTCAAAAGAAGACCTTAGCCTAAAGGTCCAGATTTTCTGAAAATTTTAGATTAAGGTTCTGAGGGACCAATAAGATTAATCCAAATGTAGGGAGGAGATAAATGTAGGGAGGAGATAAATTGAAGAAATAAAGAAAAATCTCCCAAAAATGAGTAAATACTCACATAAGATGAAGAGTGGACTAAGGACCAAAGGAAACATTAAAAAAATAAAATTTTGACACCTCAGAGTGGGGATCCCCCCTCATGAAGGAGGCACTTTTTTTCTCATCATTGCTTCCCATTTTAAATCAATAAAATGAGATATTTCATCTCTCCTCTCTCCTATTTCAAGTCTAGTTCAAAAAGTAAGCTGAACTGACTCAAAAATGGTCAAAAATTGACCAAACTCATCTAGAAAATTCTAAAATCGATTTGCTTGGTTCGAGGCTCACTTTTTTCTATAAATAGAAGCCTCCTCCTTTGTAAAAGCTTAATAGTGTTTATGCACTGTTACTCTACTCCTACTACCTAGAGCCAATTACATTGAATTCACTTGATAATTCAATTATTTTTGACTAAATCCTCTACAAAGAAATTGGTGGCCACTCTTGATCCAAACAAGAGTAGAATCCTCAATCCCCTCAAGCCAAAGGAAAGCTCACAAAACTCCATGTAAGCTAAAAGTTCTACTTTTGAATTTCAAATCTATGGTTTTCTGATTTCTTTGTTTTTTTAAGGTTGATTAAAGTGAATCCTGATGTTATGCCTTGATGAAAAGGCTACCCCCTTCTCTTCCTTAAGAATTCAACCTTTCTTTATCCTAGAATAAGTAACAAATAAATTGATTAAACTTTTCTTATTGTTTACTCCCTAGAAAGTGAAAATTGAGTAGATTAGAGTACTTTACTTCAAATTGGGATTAATTTTAAATTGAAAATAGAATGTTAAAAATTGAAAAATGGTCAGCCATACAAAGGAGGTTATGGCAAAATTTTCTTGAATTTTTTTATATTATTCTAAAAGAGTAATCCCCACCGTTTGTGCATTCTAAAAGAAATATTTTTATTTACTCCATGTACATATTCACCTATGAATATGCATGGATATCACTGATATTAATTATTGAAATTAATTTCTATGCATGGAAAGATGCATAATAGAAAGTTTTTTATTATAAAGGCGTTATTTTCATTGAATTTAATTTCTATGCATGGAAAGATGCATAATAGAATTTTTTTATTATAAAAGTGTTATTTTCATTGAATTTAATTTCTATGCATGGAAAGATGCATAATAGAAATTTTTTTATTATAAAAGTGTTATTTTCATTGAATTTAATTTCTATGCATGGAAAGATGCATAATGAAATTTTTTTTATTATAAAAGTGTTATTTTCATTGAATTTAATTTCTATGCATGGAAAGATGCATAATAGAAAATTTTTATTATAAAGTATTATTTTCATTGAATTTGATTTCTATGCATGGAAAGATGGATAATAGATTTTTTTTAAATTATAAAAGTGTTATTTTCATTGAGTTTAATTTTTATGCATGGAAAGATGCATAATGGAATTTTTTTAAATTATAGAAGTGTTATTTTCATTGAATTTAATTTCTATGCATGGAAAGATGCATAATGGAAAATTTTTTAATTATAAAAGTGTTATTTTCATTGAATTTATTTCTATGCATGGAAAGATGCATAATAGAATTTTTTTAATTATAAAAGTGTTATTTTCATTAAATTTGATTTTTATGCATAAAAAGATGCATAAATAAATTCTTTTTATTTTAAAGGTGTTATTCCTATTAAATTGATTTTATGCATAAAAGGATTTTCTTTTATATAAAAGTTTTATTTTCATTGAAATTGGATTTTATGCATAAATAGATACATAAAGAATTTTTATATCAAAATTAGATTTCTCTTTAATTCTATGTTTAATTTCTACGAGTCTTTGATAAATGAATAAGTAAATACTCTAAGAGAGAAATTTCTATGGTTTTACATTCACTTGGATTGTAAAGAGAAAATTCAGAAAATCTATCGAAGTTAGAATTTCAGATAAATGATTAATCCCTCATTGGAATTCGTGTGATTAATTTAGAAATCAGTTAAGTGAATATTCAATGAATGAAATTCAGTAAAATAATAACTGAAATATCACCCCCTTTTCGAGAGATAGTTCAGGAAAAACCTTATCAGACTCGAACCCTGAATCAGACTATGACCAAGACCAAACTCTTTCATTAGTTTCGAGGAAAGAAGATGTGACCAGTTCAGGAAAATACACTCAAATCTCCCACCAAATCTGAAACTAAGTTAAGGCCCTTTGAATTGATATGAGGATCAAGGTTACAGAATTCGAAGAATTCTGTTTTGAAATTCAGTATTATGATTATAAAGTTTTGGGGATACTGATTTAAGATATACTTATTGTATTCAAAAGAAAATCAAAATTGAAAACTTGCATAGAAACCTTGTTTTCTTAAAGGACTGTCTTACACCAGAATGCTGGAGGGAGCATTTGGTATGTGTTTTTCTAAGGGAAGTTTGGTTGCAACAGCTGGCGCGGGGAGTGTTCAAAGGACAGCTCACGCCGTGGCAAAGCCTTGGTACAGTTAAAATGGTGCGCTTCCGGTACGATGGACGAGGGCCGATGAAGCGTTTCCTGAGTGAAGTGCCAGGACACCTAAGAAGGATCCTCGAGGGTTTTGACAAGGAGATGCACGGGCTCGCGGTGCCTAGGACACCCATGCATATGTCGTGGAAGATTGTATGATGGACCAATGATTATTGTAATCTGTTACTGGATCTCGTTGTTGCTAACCTCAACGGAGAGTCCAGAGTGACTATTTTTTTTTTAGAAACAAGGATTGGATGGAAATTTTGAGTTATGACATCTGTAACCAATAATTGTTTGTCAATGGATTGCTTTATAAGTTAAGTTTTAAAGAGGAGTGTGTGTGTATCTGTGTTCGAAAGCAAAAGTTAAGAAAGGCATTCAATTATGGGTGGGTGAGTAATTGTCTGCTTCTACCGATTCTAGTGGTTGGGTGGTGGCTAATCCATGGGTCGGATGGGGTTAGGCTGGAATCAGTAGAGTTTTAATAATGAAATTGATTAATAGGAACACTCTTAGAACTCGACTAGTTAAATAAAAACCTAAAGACTTCTCAAATGAATAGATCAACGGCTGTGCCTGATTTAGTTAGGAAAAAAACGTTGATTTCTTCAAGTTAAGTCTGTAATAGTTTTCCTTCAATTTGGTTTAATCAGATGAAGGTTAGTTTAGTCTCTTAACCCCGTTAAAAAATACATTAAGGAAATCAAAAAGGTGGAATCGTCCCCGTTTTTCGAGCAAGGGAAATTTTTTCGGTTTCGGTTTCGGAATGACCACCAGATTAGTCTCGTGTGTCCGGACATTCGAGGGCGAGGCCCAGAGTGGGAAACCTTGCCCCGCGCTGCTAGCAATCGGGAATCCGGTGCGCGGAGGGGTCAGTGGGATCTCATAGCTGATTTCAGGGCGCTATTGTAAACTTATGAAACAACAGCAAAAATCGCCTAAAATTTTAAAGTAAATCCGCGAAAAAAATATTTTCACTTGCTAAGATTATGTTTGAGATAAATTCATAAATTGAATTGGATTTTTAGATGGATACCCCAAATCTGTCTATTATTCCTGGACTTTCCCAGAGTCACGATATGATTCCCTTTGCCTTTGAAAATCTCATAAACTCTGCTACTGTTGGAATTAGGGTTGCAGGAAAGCACACAAAGCTTGGAGAAGAAGAAGCAAGAATGCACACAACACAAAGCGTATTAGATTGTGTCAATGTACAAAAGATAAGTTAGCCCTAGAAGGATGGGCATATATACAAGCCGGGGAAAAAACCTCCTAAAGAGGGAAAAAGTGCCCCGGCGGTCCTAAGTGTGTTCACACACATCACTGCCTATATATATATGGCAACAAATCCCCCCTGGGAGTGATGGTGTGAACGAGAGCTGGCACTTATGTATAGGGGAGTGCCATGCCCGAAGTAGATCAGTCCACAAAGGGGAGCAAGCCCAAAGCTTTGCGGAAAGCTTCGAACTTCTCACGAGGAAGCGCCTTTGTGAAAAGATCGGCGAGGTTGTCCTGTGTTGGCACATAGGCCAAGCTGATCTCTCCTGCTGAGAGTCTCTCCCTGACATAGTGATAATGCACCTCAATGTGCTTTGTGCGAGCATGAAAAATTGGGTTTCTCGCAACTGCCAATGCACTCTGGATGTCAATGAAGATAGAGGTGGCAGACTCCTGTCCAACACCCAAGTTAGCCATAAGCCGTTTAAGCCACACACACTCAACCGTAGCTGTGAAAGCTGCCCTGTACTCAGCTTCACAACTAGAAGTGGCCACAGTAGGTTGCTTCTTGCTCAACCAAGATATGCATGAGCTACCGAGCATGAAACAAAAACCACTTGTGGACACTCTTGTGTCATAGCAACCAGCCCAATCTGAGTCCGAAAAAGCATGTAAATCTGGCGGCAATGATCTCCCCTTGGGATAAAACAACCCAAGATGTATGGTGCCACTCCAGTAGCGAAAGATGCGTTTAACTGCCTTCCAATGCTGAGACCCTAGGCTATGCATAAACCTACTCACCTGTGAGACTGCAAACTGAATGTCCGGCCTCGTAATGCATACATAAATGAGGCAACCAACAGCTGTCTGATAGAGTGTGACATCAAAGTGATCTCCAGCATCATGAAGACTCAACTTCAAACCTGTCTCCATTGGAGTAGCAATAGGCTTGCAGTCTTCAAGGCCAAATCTCCGCAACAATGTCTCAATATACTTTGTCTGACACAAAGCAATACCTCCATCACACTACTTAAATTGTATCCCCAAATAATGATGCAAATGCCCCAAATCTGACATCTCAAAAGAGGCATTCAAGTCAGCCTTAAAATCAGCAATATGACTCTCATTTGGTCCTGTGAGCAGCATGTCATCGACCTAGAGAGCAATGATTAGATGTACATCATCCACACGTTTAATATACAAAGTGCTTTCTGTTGGACTATTCTGAGAACCATGTGCAATCAAATATGCATGTATCTTTTCATACCAAGCTCGTGGAGCTTGCTTTAAACCATATAAAGCCTTTTTCAACCTGGACACTTTGTTTTCCTGCCCTCTTTGAACAAAACCACGAGGCTGCGATACATACACCTCCTCATGCAAATCTCCATTCAAGAATGCAGTCTTTATGTCCAACTGATGTACATTCCAACCATTATGAGCTGCCAATGCACAAATGCTACGAATGGTAATCATACGATAAGTGGGAGCAAAGGTCTCATCAAAATCAATGCCCTTTTCTTGAGCATAACCCTTTGCAACAAGTCTAGCCTTATAGCGATCAACACTACCATCTGGCTTTCGTTTCAACTTAAAAACCCACTTATATCCAATGGCCTTTTTACCAATAGGCAAATCACACAAAGACCATGTACCATTCTTCATTATAGCATCATATTCATTTTGCATTGCAGCCAACCAATTTTCTAATTTTTGTGCCTCATCAAATGAAAGAGGTTCTTCCTCTTCACACATACTAGACACAGCCAAAGGATAACAATTTGATGCATATGAGGCATGCTGAAAACCTGAATGAGTATGACTAGATATAGGTGCATCAATTTTACTATCACGCAAGGTTTGCACCAGCCATTTAGGCAAACATCTAGCCTGCTCATTTTGAGCCCTATCCTCAGAAATTACATCCTGTAAATCTGCATCAGAAATAGGCTGATCTATGATGTCATTTGAAATCTGCATAGGCTGAATATTTGCCTCATTAGGACTTACATTTGAATTCCCACCTGTAAAGAGAGACAACAACGTATCAAATACATCCCGTGAGCTCACACCTGTCTCTTTGGTACATGATAACAAAGGCTGCACAGCATCTTCCACAAAAACAACATCTCGACTGATCAAGATATGCTTTGACTGTGGATGATACAATCTGTAACCCTTGCTCTCAGCACTGTAACCAACAAAAATGCATTTGACAGCCTTATCATCCAATTTTCTGCGTTGTTGCATAGGCACTAAAGCATAGGCCAAGCAACCAAAGACACGCAAGTGACCAATAGAAGGCTTCCTGCCATGCCAAGCTTCGTATGGAGTAATAGACTGCAAGGCCTTAGTGGGACACCTGTTGAGTACATATGCAGCACACATGACAGCCTCAAGCCAAAATGCATGTGGCAAAGCTTGGCTCTTGACCATACATCGTGCCATCTCCACCATAAGTGACCTGTTTTTTCTCTCAGCAACACCATTTTGCTGAGGGGTATATGGCACTGTACATTGGTGTTTTATCCCACGACTAGCCAGAAATGCATCAAACTCTTTAGACATGTACTCCCCCCCTCGATCAGAACGGAGGGTGTCCACAGTACAATTGGATACATTTTCAACCATAAGAAAAAACTGTTTGAAGCACAAAAACACTTTGGACTTTGCCTTCAGTGGATATACCCATGCATGCCTTGAGTAATCATCAATGAAAGTCACGAAGTACAAGTGTTTAGGAGTTTGCATAGGCCCACATACATCACTATGTACAAGTTGCAATTTGCGAGTGGCCCGCACAGAACCATCCTTTGGAAACACAGAACGCTGCATTTTGCCCAAAATACAGCCTTCACAAACATGTTTCAATGGTTCCTCAAGAGGGGGCAATGAAGCAACCATATCAAATTTCTGCAAACGCAGCAAACTAGCAAAGTTCAGATGACCAAAACGAGCATGCCATAGTTTTGCATCTGAAACTGTCTTTTCATCAGAAACTGCATTTGCTGAATCTTCCACACACTTGTCATAAGAATTGAGCCTATACAGCCCACGAAACAAGGTGTCAGATGCAATAATCGTATCACCAGAAGTCAAATCATGATGTGAATAGTACATCTGTCATCCACAAATTTGACTACAAATCCAAGTCTAGCAAGCGCAGAGACAGACAATAGATTCTTCTTTATCCCTGGCACATACAAAGCATCTGAAAGTGTGAAAGCGCTGCCATTTTCAACAGTAAGCATAATTTTACCAATGCCCTTCACTGGGTAAGAAGCATTATTGGCACATGTGACAGTATTCCCATTAGAGACAGCCTCAAGACAAGTGAACATATCACGATGCGAGGTAATGTGCTTTGTAGCACCACTGTCAAAATACCATACATTAGAGTCAACAGAAACTGCCAAACATGCATCATGTACAGATGGGTCATACTGGCAATACACGCTAAACGCCCATTCTGTATCCTACACAACATTTGCAGAATCTGCATTTGTAGAAGCATCCGCTATTGTGGCTGCATTTGACTCTTTCTTCTTTGCCTCTTTAGCCTTTAGCTTAGGGCAATTCTTAATGACATGGTCATTTGCCTTAGTTGCACCTGGTCTTTTTCTTGTCTTTATCAAGAGCCTTCTCAGACTTATTGTTGTTACCTGTGGAAGGAGAAGAAGTTACAGACCTACTAATAGGAGAAGAAACAGTGGAAGGGGCTGCCTTACCACTTATGGGCAGCAATAAATGCTTGATCAACTGCACGCTGCCTGGCCCTGTTTTGCCTAGACTGCGCTTCTTGCAAGAGCTTGCTGACTAAAGTATCATACTTGACAGCATCAGGTCTGTCCTCAGTAAGAAGTCTCCACGTGGAAGCAAAAGTCTGATATGTCTCAGGTAAAGCATCAAGAACAGTCTGCACAAGAGAATGATCAGGAATAATCTCACCTGCAGAAATTAATTGTTCTTTGAGATCTTTAATCTTAGCGAGAAAAACATTCATGTCATCATCTTCTTGCATAATCTTCAATTCTAGCTCTTTATGCAAGTAAGCGATTTTTGCCTCGTTATGACCTGCATACAAACCAGCTAGAATATCCCAAGCTTGTTTTACTGTTTTAGCTGAACGAATATGTGGGGTGATGTTACGTTTGACAGAAAGTGCAATCAAGGCATGAGCCTGCGCATCTTTACCATCCAACGAGCTTGTTCAGCAGTGGGTAAAATAGCAGCAACAGTAGAGCTGCTAGATCCTGCAACATCCTCAACAGATCCTACATCCACAGAACCTGGACGTACATCCATACCCTGCACAATGTTCCACACTCCTTTTGCAACCAAAACATGCTGCATCATGTATGCCCAAAGTGGGTGGTTGCTGTCTCCATCCAGTTTGTCTTCAGCAGACAACATGCGAAATACATCATTGCTGTTATCAGCCATGGCCACTAACTGAAACTGATGCAAAAGCTACCTGTAAAAATGAAGCAAAGACTGAACAGAAGACAACTTGTGCTATGTAGCACGGTCCACAATAGAACACGTATGCCTGTTTTGTAGAAAATTGCACTGTCGAAATTTTTGCAGAAAATGACGAAAACACCTGTGCAGAACTTGAAATGCAAAAACGGAGCCCGAAACGACCTCAGATGCAAATTCTGAGAACGCAAAGCCCTGCGGGCCTATTTGCAAAGTATAGGGACCTACAAGCGCTCGTGAAAGCTCACCTCAATCGGAGAACGTGAGTCGGAGGGTGCTGGCGGTGTAGCCCTGGGAGCCGATGCCTGCTCTAATACCAATTGTTGGAATTAGGGTTGCAGGAAAGCACACAAAGCTTGGAGAAGAAGAAGCAAGAATGCACACAACACAAAGTGTATTAGATTGTGTCAATGTACAAAAGATAAGTTAGCCTTAGAAGGATGGGCGTATATACAAGCCGGGGAAAAAAACCTCCTAAAGAGGGAAAAAGTGCCCCGGCGGTCCTAACTGTGTTCACACACATCACTGCCTATATATATATAGCAACAGCTACAACCTGAGAAAGTAGAGTGAGGCTCGTTCGTCACTTTGAGGATCTATACTTTCCTGATCCAGTAGAGCGATGTCAGCACATGTGGTTCTCTGGAGGGTGATGCATTAACGTCGATACCAATCAGCTTCAAAGACTCATGCAGAATATCTCACTAGCCATGATCTTGATAAGGCTGGGAGTTATTCATTATGTCCAACTCTTTAATCATTCGCCCCGGAATTTTAGAAATTCTTGCCGAATTTTGACACTTCTAAGCCACTTTATTCCTAGAAGTAGAATTATAGCACCCTTATTAGTGATGAATCGTGTATATCATAGCATGTCCCCATCGCAGTATCGCCTTTTTACGCAATTGAGGCAGTGACTTTTGGAGCCGAGACGCTCTATGTATATATCAAAAACTTTTGATAATAAATGATGTTTTGCAAAAGATTCCAAATTGATTTCGTGGTTGTGAATATTGGTTAACAAAATTATCAGAGTGAAATCTTATTTTCAAGAATTATGATGGAATATTTAATTGTTTAAGAAATAAATCTCAAAAATTAAATTGTCATAAATCTGATGAACGAAGTTAAGTTGACAAAAATCTCGTTTTGTCATAATCTTGAGGCGCGCGGCCCGTGTGCTAGGCAGCCGGATCCTCTTTTCGATGATGAAGAGTTAGATCCGGATGTTCGTAAAGCCCTGCACTGATCCCAACCTGGTCCATTTAAGGGTGAAGGAGAACAGTTAGGAGAAACAGTGGAAAAATGGATTGAGGCAATGGAAGAGTACTTTGATGTAGCCAGTTATAATGAGAGGAGCAAGATGGCTCTTGCCAGATTGAAAATTATAGAAACGGCCATGGTCGCATGGAGAAACCATTGCGAGACGAACTGTCTCAACCGAACCTGGTCAGATCTTAAAGCTTACCTCAGAAAGCCTCCGAGCTTCCTGGAAACCAAAATGAATGAATTCTTGGAGTTGAAGCAGGATAGCTTGACAATTGAAGAATACCATCATGCATTTGCCCTTCTCCTCAAATATTCTCCACTTTTGGATGAAGAGCAGTTGATGGCCAGATTCATTCGAGGAATAAACGAGCCATTGGACACTTTAGTGAAAAATGCCAAACCAGTCTTAATGGCAGAAGCTGTCAGAATGGCAAAGGACTTTGCCAAGGCATTTGTTGTCAAGGTCCCGCCAAAGCCTGCACCCTCAAACTTTAAAAGGTTTCAAATCCTGGGAAGTGCTTCAAACTTTCCACCCCCAAAGATGCAGCAAGGCCCTAATCAGAATCAAGGTGCTGGTAGATTCAGAAGTGAAGGAAGACCCTTCCCTCAGAACACTTTCTCAGGAGCCCCACCTTTTTCAAGGACTCGGAGGGATGATCTTAGAAGTGAGAACAGATGTTTTGGATGTCAAGGTTTCGGTCACCAGCTTAAAGATTGCTCGACTACTACCATGTCAAGAGGACAAGGAAGTCAAATAACAGCTTAAAGACTGCTCGACTCCTGCCATGTCAAGAGGACAAGAAAGTCAAGGACTTAAAATGCAGAGACCAACCCCTTCCTATCAGTTACATCTCATCAAAATCAGGGCAATCCCAGAAGGAATCTAGCTCAGCCATCTGGCTCTGTTCAGAGTAATCTCAAAACTCCCTCCCAAAACTGGGGTAACCAAAGAGAGAGAGTTCCACCCCAGTCTCTACAGCAACCAGAGCAGTTACAATAGCAGATGCAATGGAAGAGGAAAGAGGTCAGATTTATGCGGCAATTGAAAACCAAGGGCCAAATCGTCAATTCTCTGTCATCCATACTCCAGCTGAGTATAAGGTAAGTCAATTCTCTGTCATCCATACTCCAGCTGAGTATAAGGGTAAGTCATTCAAACTTTTGATTGATTCAGTTAGTACTCATTCATTTATTTCCCCTGGATGCTTGCGTAAGCTAGTCTTAGAACAGAAACCAGGGAAACCTATGCAAGTTGAATTGGCCAATGGGAAGATCCTTTTCACTCACCATGAGACAGAACATATTCAGTTTAATCTAGATGGGAATATAACTGACTGTCAGTTCAGAGTCTTACCTTTGGGAGTTTTCGATGGGATCCTTGGAATGGATTGGCTCCACAAAAATCAAGCCGACGTTCACTGTCATAATGGAACCATTTCCTTCGTGACCTTCACGGAAACAAAGTTCAAGGAACCGGAATTTCAGAATCCCCAGGTCTACAATTAGTAAAAGCTTCTAAGCTATTGAAAGGACTTAGAAAGAAGCAGCTCATTTACGTTGTCAAAATGAATCCGGTAGACACAAAGGCTAAAAAACTAGAATGGTTGAGTATAATGATTTATTCCCAACAGAGATAACAGAGATGCCTCCAATTCGGGAAGTAGATCATGTGATAGAATTGACCCCCGGAGCTCAGCCAGTAGCCCAATGCACGTATAGAATGCCAGTCCCTAAAGCCATTGAACTTAAGGAACAGCTTGGGCAGCTGTTAGAACAAGGGTTTGTAAGACCCAGTGTTTCACCTTGGGGAGCGCCAGTTCTCTTTCAGAAAAAGAAAGATGGAACGCTAAGACTCTGTGTGGATTACAGAGACAATTAAGAATAAGTATCCTATCCCCAGAATTGATGAGCTTCTGGACAGGCTAAGTGGAGCCCATATCTTCACAAAGATAGATCTTAAATTAGGGTATTACTAGATCAGGATTAATGAGCAAGATATCCCAAAGACAACCATCAATACTCGCTATGGGCACTATGAATTTATAGTCATGCCATTTGGATTGACAAACGTCCCAGCTACATTCAATCGCCTAATGATGCAGGACATTCTCAGAGAATACTTGGATGATTTGTTCTTGTTTTCTTTGATGATATTCTAATTTACTCAAAGAATGCAGCTAACCATGAAGCTCACGTTTGCACTCGTGCAGGAAGGTCATGCAGTGGCCTATGAATCCCGAAAACTCAGAACGCATGAGGAAATTATGTTGTCCACAACCAAGAGCTACTTTCAGTAGTATATGCCCTGAAGTTGTGGAGACATAACCTACTGGGTCAAAGATTCACTTCAAGGCATATACTACTTTCAGTAGTATATGCCCTGAAGTTGTGGAGACATTACCTATTGGGTCAAAGATTCACTTTGATGACAGATCATCAGAGCTTAAAGTGGATCTTCACTCAGAAGGATCTCAACATGCGCCAAAGAAGGTGGATGCAGACCCTGCGTAAATTTGATTTTGAAATCAAGTACCGCCCAAGCAAAGAAAATGTGGTAGCAGATGCCCTCAGTAGAAAAGCCTCCTTGCTTGCAATCACAGTGGTGTCAAATCCATTGATTAATAAAGCAAGAGAGAAGATCATGTAGGATAGATTCTTTGGCCCTATTGCTACCCTACTTATGCAGGAAAGCGAAACTCCTCAGGAGTTGAATCGAGTTCAAGGGTATAGCCTGGATGATGGAATTATGTATTATAATAGCAGGCTCTGCATTCCCAATGAGATGAGGCTATGCATTCCTAATGAGATGACAGCCTCATTGCAAGACATCCAGGTTTTATCAAGACCCACATGTTTGTAAAGAAAAGCTTCTTTTGGCTTGGACTAAAAAAGGATGTACTTAATCATGTACGTCAATGCCTTATTTGTCAGAAAGTCAAGGCAGAGAGAGTAAAAATTCTTGGGAAGTCCCCAGATGAAGTGGGAATGTATCAGAATTATTACTAGACTACCTTCAGTGCAATTAGGTTACAACTCCATCTTCGTGGTAGTTGATAGACTAACCAAAGTTGCCCATCTGATTCCAGTAAAAGAAACCTACACTGCAGTGGATGTGGCCAGAGTGTTCCTCAAAGAAATCTTCAAAGTGCATGGCCTACCCAGGAGAATAGTAAGTGATTGAGATCCCAAGTTCACGTCAAGATTCTGGACTGCATTTTTTGAAGCAGTAGGAACTTTCTTGGATCTCAGTACAACTTACCACTCCGAGATCGATGGTCAAACAGAAAGGGTGAACCAAGTAATCGAAGATATACTTCGGTCATGCTATTGGCAGGGAACCCAAGAAGTGGCTAAGCTATCTGCACCTAGTCGAGCTCGCCTACAATGCCTCTTATCACCAGAAGCATCGGGATGAGCCCTTTCAAAGCTCTGTATGGACAAGACTGCCTAACGCCATTAACTTGGTCTGACCCATTAATTAGGATCGAGATGTTAACGACATGGAGCAACATATGCAATCAATTCGCATAGATATAAAAGCTGCCTAGGATAGACAAAAGCAGTATGTAGATAAGAAGAGATCAGTCAGAAAATTCAAAGAAGCAGATATGGTCTTCATTCGAGTACGCCCCAAAAGAAGTTCTCTATCTCTTGGGAAGTACAAGAAGTTATTTCCCAGATACTGTGGGCCATATTTGATTACAAAGAAAGTAGGTGACTTAGCCTATGAACTTCTTCTGTCTCCTCATCTCAAAGTACATAATGTATTTCAAAGAAAGTAGGTGACTTAGCCTATGAACTTCTTCTGCCTTCTCATCTCAAAGTACATACTGTATTTCAAAGAAAGTAGGTGACTTAGCCTATGAACTTCTTCTGCCTCCTCATCTCAAAGTACATAATGTATTTCATGTCAGCCTACTTAATGTACCGAGCTCGAATCATGTGCTTAATGAAGAACTCTTAACTTTTTCAACCCAAGGGCTGATGGAACTCTAACCTGAAGAAATCCTTGATGTTCGAGAGAAGGTTCTCAGGAAGAGAATTCTAAGAGAATTATTAGTCAAAGTTCTATCCTTTTGAAGATGCCACCTATGAGAAAGAAGCAGAACTGATGCGGGATTACCCCCAGTTTGCGAGATGAGGACATCTCGCGTTTTTCAAGTGGGAGAGAATGTAAGATTCCTTCCTAGCCCCTCAAGATGTCAAGTCCCTTGTAATCAAATCCTTTTCATTTCTAAAAGAGTAATCTCCACCGTTTGTGCATTCTAAAAGAAATATTTTTATTTACTCCATGTATATATTCACCTATGAATATGCATGGATATCATTGATATTAATTATTGAAATTAATTTCTATGCATGGAAAGATGCATAATAGAAATTTTTTTAATTATAAAAGTGTTATTTTCATTGAATTTAATTTCTATGCATGGAAAGATACATAATAGAAATTTTTTTATTATAAAAGTGTTATTTTTATTAAATTAATTTCTATGCATGGAAAGATACATAATATAAATTTTTTAATTATAAAGGTGTTATTTTTATTGAATTTAATTTCTATGCATGGAAAGATGCATAATGGAATTTTTTTAATTATAAAAGTGTTATTTTCATTGAATTTAATTTCTATGCATGGAAAGATGTATAATGGAAATTTTTTTATTATAAAAGTGTTATTTTCATTGAATTTAATTTCTATGCATGCAAAGATGCATAATAGAAACTTTTTTATTATAAAAGTGTTATTTTCATTGAATTTAATTTCTATGCATGGAAAGAAGCATAATGGAAATTTTTTTATTATAAAAGTGTTATTTTCATTGAATTTAATTTCTATGCATGGAAAGATGCATAATAGAAATTTTTTTATTATAAAAGTGTTATTTTCATTGAATTTAATTTCTATGCATGGAAAGATGCATAATAGAAACTTTTTTATTATAGAAGTGTTATTTTCATTGAATTTAATTTCTATGCATGGAAAGATGCATAATAGAATTTTTTTTAATTGTAAAAGTGTTATTTTCATTAAATTTAATTTCTATGCATAAAAAGATGCATAAAGAAATTCTTTTTATTTTAAAGGTGTTATTCCTATTAAATTGATTTTATGCATGTGCCTGATTAAGTTAGGAAAAAAGCATTGATTTCTTCAAGTTAAGTGTGTAATAGTTTTCCTTCTATCACTCCGATTGGGGATCCCCACAATGGGCTCCTCTTACTAGACCTCACCCCTATTAGAGACTTACCTAAGGCTAACCCTTATTGGAGATTTGTCTAATACTCCTCTCGTTGAATTTGACCAACCATTCAATATAGATTTGGACAATTAAAAGAACTTTTTCTTTACTCCAAGCTTTTACACTTACCCTATTGAGAGAGTTAAGCATCATAGGTCGATGGTATGTAGATGCAAGCATCTTTTTAATATTTTTATAGTATAATGGACGTTTAATACAACCTTATGTGTTAGCTTTTTAAGTGGTGTACCTCAATTATCTTATCTTTTTTTTTCCTTTTTTTTTCTTTTTTTTTTTGGCTCTCCCTATTATCTTTTGGCTTCCTTTGAACGTACAATGCTCTACCACCATTCATGCTTCCATGCGTTCACTCAAGCTTTATGTATCAGAGCCTCTAGAGCAAGGTAGATCTTCTCTTCTTGCCTCCCTCTTCCTTCTTCCACAACTATCTCTTCTCTTGGCAATGAGAGTAGTAGTCTCGAGCAGAAGCTTCTGAAGGAAGAGTCATTTCAGCAAAGTAGAGGGGTATGTGGGCGCTCCGACAAACCTGTTGTCGGCGTTGGGCTGCCGGAAGAAGTATTCTCAACGCCCGTAGTTCACCTCAACCACCTTGTCTTTTTAACTGCCGGCTTTCTTTAGCTCGACATTCGTGCTTGCAACGCACAACTTCAATTGTGCTGCCTGCGTTTCAAAACCAGCTCCAAGTTCTCACCTTTAGTAGTGGTCCAATGGCTAAGGACTTGTCAACAATTGAGAAATTCAATGGAGAAGGCTTTCACTCATAGCAAACTCAAGTGCTTATGTTCAAAGGGCTATGGCCGTATGTTAGTGGGAAGAGGGCAATGGATCCATCAAAAGAAGATGAAGTCTAAGATGATGAACATGCCCAAGCAATTATCATGCTTCATCTCAACAAAATCTCGATCTATCACGTGGGAACGAACTCACAACCACCAAGGTAGTGGGATGAATTGGAGAAGCTTCATGGTGCTAAAGGTAAAAATTCTAAAATTGCCATAAAAATTGAATTCTTTGGTTTAGAATTTACTCAAGGTGACCTTGGCACCTTTATCTCTTGAATAAAGGGACTCAAGGTGCAACTTGCATCGCTAAATGCTAAGGTAGATGATGAAGATACGATTGCAGTATTACTCAAGTCAATAGCTAAGGTTTATGGTACCTTGGTCACCACCTTGAAGAATGTTCTAGATCCAACACTAGAGGGCATCGCCCCGTCCCTCTGCATCACCAACGCCATCGCCAAAGCTTTCAATTTTTTTTGCAGACAGTAGGTATGCCCATCTCTATCTTTCCCTCCCTCCCTCTCTCGCTCCGCCACCATGGAAACTAAGGTTTCACTTGAAATCAAATTTTCTAGAGTAGTAGTGGGTTGCAAATGTGTTAATATAAAGGCCAAGTAAGTTTATAGGCCTTTAAGTTGAAGCTTAGGGTAGGCCTTAAATTTTCAAGCCTGGAAGACATACTATTTCAACTTACAAAATACAACTAAAATACAACTAAAATACAAAATATGCCACTTGTATGTTTTTTATTTAATATATAAAGGCTTCATCTAAAAAAAAAAACTTATTGACCCCTTCAAGCCTCTTTAAATTTAGGGATTAGTACCAAGCGGTGACGGGCTCGTGAATTCCGCGTGAGCCCTCTACTGCTTGGTACACTGACCCCTCTTTTTTTGGTGCTAGTATACCAAGCGACAGGGGGCTTGCATGTGTATCCAAATCTCCTTATCGCCAGGTATTGACCCCATGTATAATAAGTGTGCATGTTCTAATTGATTGAAATGTTTTTTTAAGGCATGTCTATGAGAGAGTTGGACATTGTCTACGAATTGGATGACGAGGCAGAAGAGTCTTGTGCAGAAAAGCTATTTATGTTCTTGTACAATGCACAAGCCCACGAGCGTTTGCACGAGTTGTCTTCAATGTTCAACAAGGAACTTTCTCTTGGAAATGTCATTAATTCTTGTAGGATTGTCTCGGCGTAGAGGGGAAATGCTCAATACACTCAAAGAAGTGTCGCCGGCTCTAATCTAGTTATGGTTTTCTTTGTTTTTTGCATCTTCTTACTGAGGACTTAGAGCTCGAGACAGTGACTTTGGCAAGCACTCAAGTGCCAATCGAGGATGATGGGGTTGAGGAAGAGGTGGCTATAGACCCAGTAGAGGAGAGGGCAAAGGCCGAAAAGAAACCTTTGAGGCTAATGCATCCCTTATCCCCTTCGATGCGCAACACCTTCTAGTGAGAATGAACAGGGGGAGTTGTCACTACCTTCTAATGAGAATGAACATGGGGAGTTGTCACTACGTTCCTTGCCTAGCTTTACTATGGCAGCCCAAGCTGATTATGTATTATTAACAAACATTATGCAACATTTCAATATTCGTGAAGACTATTGCTTGGCTACCTTAGCAAATTTTAGTGAAGCACACATGGCTGGGATAGAGGAAGGAGTTGACAATTATCTACTAGAGCTGATTTTGTAGTCCAGGACTCCGAGTACCTGCCTGGCAAGGAGATATTAAAGAAGATGTTTGATGAAGCTAGGACATATGAAACCCAATTGCCTTCCAAGGAGCAGGCTGCAGCAATCGCCGACCGTCTTGGTTTGGTAGATATGGGTAAATTTTAGGCACCTACTATGCATGAAGACAGTAAGTCCACGATCCCTTTGTGGGCAAGATCCATGCTTGAGGGTGATGAAAATCAACAGGTAATAGAGCCGAAGATTTTTCAAACTATAAGAATTTGATTTACGTGGACTTTGTCGATTGTGTCAATTAAACATATAACATTGGTACCAGGTTTTTGTATATGATGATGATTTCCTGAAGAGAGTAGAAGGCTCAAGACCATTCAGAGCTTCCACTTCAAAGTCAACAGGTCATCGAAAGGATGTTTCTCTCACTCAATATATAAGACATTTGAATCATCAAAAGGTACGTGAAATTTATGACGCTTAAAATTGACAACAAGCAGTGACATGAGTCATGATGATTACAATTTTAATACGTAGATCATTATATTTCACAAGGAATTCTCAAAAGACAATGCAAAATTTTCTTTATTCGCATTCAAAGTACTATCTAGGTTTTGTGTGGTGGTGGACATGAAGTGCCTTTAAATGTTGAGAAGGTGGTGCTTGTCCAGAAACAGTTTGCACTGTGGGTGTTTGGTCAGGGGTATGTTGTGTCTTTTTGTTTTTCTTTGTGAATCAATTTCCTGTAAGTCCATTGATGTAACTCTAAAAGACTATTGGCTCGATTCTTGCCTCCACCATGTCTAGTGTGCTTAAAGCAACCTATTCTTGCCATATAATGTGACTTCTCCATGCCTTGAGTTGACCATATTGACAATGAACCGTATGTCTTTGTGAAATATGGTGTATGATTATATAGTATATACTGTAATCAATGACAAAACAGAAAAAAATAAGATGTATGTATTAGTTGGTCTCACAGTATTGAGATTGTAGTAGTTTTTAAAGTTCTTACCATGTAATGAGTTACATATGTTGATCAATCCATCTTGCAATGAATGCCTTCCTCCAAGTCTCTAATATGTTTTCAAATAATTTTATATCACTATTTCTCTAGCTCTTTTTCTCCATGAATGCAAAGATCTTGTCAAGTGAAATCCACACATCTATGTAAATGGATGTGGAATGATGCAATGTGAATTAATGTAGAAGAATGTGGAATGATGAGAAATGACGTTGAATGATGTGGAAAGATGGGAGTTTGTTGGAAACTATAATTGAGACCTATTTTGAAATATTGTTTTATGTCAAGAATGCTGGGGAAGCATTTTGACTATCTTTTTGAATAAGGTGGACCCAAGTGAAACAGTTGACGGAGAGTCAATGAAGGACGTCTCGCATGACAAAGTCAGCCGAGGTCTCGACCGACCTTGGTTTGATTAAAATGGTGAGCTTCCAGTACGGTGGATGAGGGACAAAAGATGCGGCCTATGAGTAGAAAATGAGTTGGAGTTGTTTTTTGAACACGATCATGGATCTGGTTGATTGGCCTTGCTGGTCTTCAACGGATGAGTTCATGGCTCTTTTACATGGATCTTATTGGTTGATCTTACTGATCCCCAACTGAGAGTCCATATGGCTTTTATGTGATTAAACTCCTAGGTACTATGGGCTAGGAACTATTGAAAAGGCCCCTGAGTGAGCAGGTGGTGGAGCGTTCTGGTTGTTGCCGATGATGACATAGGTACGCTGAGGAAGGAATGACTGAAATTGGATCTTAGGGATGGAAAGTGAAAAAGTTGGAAATTGGATCTGGAAATGGAATACTAAGGATTAGGAAGGAAACACTGTGGTTTTATTGCAAATCTTTTTTGGAAATAGTTGAATCAGAGAAAAGGCAATTTCATATTAGGTGTGTAAGTGGTCTGTCTATTTAAATTTTGCATGAGAACTGGCTAGGGGGCTTGGGAACTCTTTTCCCCGGTACCTGAAACAAAACATAACAAAATTTTCATAATGGATCCTATCAATATAGTGGTTGGCTGGACTGATGGATTCCTATAATAAAATTCAATTCTGTTCAAGTTATGATAGTTGAAGTAAATCACGGATAATCCTTGTTCTATGGAAAAGAATCAACGGCTATGCCTCTGACGAGGAAAAAAAGCGTTGATCTCTATGATCCAAGTGCAAGCTCCTCCCTCAATTCGGCCATGTGACCCGCAGGTTCGGTCGGAATGCAAAAGGGCTCTCGACTATGTTAGAATAAATTTTCCTGGAGGAATTGCCTATGCCTTCTGGGCGAGGGAAGTTTTTCCGGGTTTGGTTTTGGAAGAACCGAGGGATTAGTCTCTTGTCCGGACATTTGTGGGTAAGGCCCTGAGTGGAAAGCTCTGCCCTGTGCAAGAAGTTGCTACTTCTACCGCTAGCACCCCAGAATTTGATGCGCAGAGGGGCAGGGATCTTTCGACTACGTTGAGGGGTACTTCTTGAATGAAACTGTTTTTAACACTTAGCAGGTTAAGGTTGGTGTTGGGATTAGCTTCATGAGCCTTTCCAGTTGTTCCTGGTCTTAGCGGGTAGTCATTATACATATGATTGATACCACATCCAACGCACAGTGGAGTCGTGGGCAGGAGCACTTGCAGGGGCACTCACTGTTCTATTTCTATTGGGACACTCAGCCACTTGGTGAGGTCCACCACAATCATAACACTTTATGGGCAGTCTTCTTGTTGTTTCATATTCCTAGCCCGTGATATCGGGTTGCTAATAAGTACACAGGGTACATTTGATCACCCTTCATGACATAGCGACTGAGAATTTGTGAGGGCGGGCTCATGGGATCTTGGGCTTCATAAGTGGAAGTCTCTAGGATTTTTCCCTCATTCCCATCCTCGAATAGTTCTGTTAGGGTTATTTGATGAACTGGTGTCACTCTGGGTAATGGGGGTTATGGTGGGAGATTTGGGGGTGGTAAAGGCATTTCTGGTACCCTAAGGATTCCTCTTTGGGCCACTTCTTGGCTAGGTTGAGGAGCGTTGTGATGTGCAGGAGCTGGAAAAGCCAGCGGTTACTTGGGGTTGCCGAGAAGTACCTGAGGCATAGCTCGAGCTAAAGCAGCCTTGTGATGGTAGTAGTTAGAGATCTCGTGGTTGCCCCACTTCACACAGTAGAGGTATAATAGAGACTTGGGCGGGTTCTCAGATGATGACATCTAGTGCCAGTATGGTTTTCTCGACAGATCGGGCACCATACGAGTTCCCTTCTATGATAAATATGTGGATGGCCCCCTCCATCCTAGCCTTGGTTGGTTCTCCATTGCTGGGTCATTTGCTGCATTAGGGTAGCGGCGGCCCAGTTGCTCCACACTTTGTCTAGATGTGGACTTCTTACCCTTTTCATTAGGCTTTGTGTTGGTGGTCTTGAAGGAGGATTTTGATGCGCCTTCTTGGAGTTGTCGGGAACGTGTTCCTTTGAAGTTATCCTCAAATTTTAGAGCACTCTTGCACCATTGTTCAAAAGAGGTGTGTCCCAAGGCAAACAAGGAGTTGTGGTGCAGGGGAATATCTTCAAGGTCCTCCAAAAATCTCCCAATTAGTCTCTCATTAGAGAACTTGTCTATAATACTACAACATGAGTGGAGATATTTGACTCTGTTTATGTAATCTCTGATGGTTTTGCTCTCATTTTGTTTGACATTGTTGAGCTGTTCAACATGGCTCCATTGGGTACCTTGATGAGAATACCCCACTTTGAAAGCTTCTTTTAGAGCCTCGAAGGAAGCTTTATCTTTTGCTTTCAGAGATCTGAACCATTGGCCAACTTTACTATCCAAGGTAAGGCCAAAGGCACTTATCTTAGTTTGATCGTCTATATGGCCAAATGCTTTGTAGATCTGATTAAACGTCTCTAGGTGAGTAATGGGGTCACCTGTTCCATCGAAGTCTATGATCAGCTTCAAGATGTTCACTAGTTTGGTTTGTTCCTGCCTAGGTTGAATTGGTGTAGGGGGAGTAATGCCAACGGCTACCCCTTGCCTATTTCCATGGCAATCCTTAACATTTCAGGTGTCAACCTTGTCATGGCAGGAGTAGGTGGTTCAAGTTGGGGAATAGGTTGTGGAGGAGTAGAATCGAGCAAATAACAGACCAGTGGGGGTATTAACCCTCTGGGAGGACAAGGTTGTGGCCCATGTGGTCCCGTTTGGTACATTGGGTGTGCCCCTTGAGGTGGGTACTGCTGATAGACCGGCGGGCCTAGTTGTGGCGATGGACCTGAGTAGACCCGTTCTCTTTGGTATGATGTCTCAGGCCTTTGGGAATATGGACTTGATTCTTGGTTTAACAAGGTTTCTAGACCTCTGAATGAGTCTACCACCCTTGAGATAGGTATGGCTCTCCAGTCTGGTAGTTGGGTATGGGTTTGATGGCTCTCGCTCTGGCCTAGTTCCACTCTAAGGTCTAGAGAAGGAGTGGGCTCACTTTCTTGAGGTTGATCCATATCTCTCACTATGGGTTGTGGTTCTACAGACTGTGTATTTCCCAGCATAAAATTGTGGAGCCTTGATGCAAGGCTTCGCTGAGAATGAGTTAGAGAGATAGGAGCAGGTTTCTAGATCGATGGTATGTCCATACACTATGGTTTGGGCTCTTTTGCCTCAAGGTTTGGAGTCCCTCGTCCATTGTTGGGGAGGTCCTACCATTCCTTATTTTATTTTATTTTTAAAACTCTATTCTTTTCTCAGAGGGTTCTACACACTACTTATATATTTCCATGCACCTACGCTCGGGTAGGTTGGTGAGAGAAATAACCCTCTCTTCAATGACAAAGTGAGCTCTTTAGATGCCCCTTCAAAAATCAGATCGGACCCATCCGTGTGGAGTCAAACGGTGCTCATCTTTGACAGTACTAGAAAGAGCGGGTAGTATGCTTGTGTGAGTGTGAGTGAATGGGCGTACACTTCTCAGTGAGAGAAGGAACGGATGTTTGCTTCTCGACTAGCACACGGTGTGCACTTCGAAGAAATCAAGATGGAACGGGCATATGCCTCTCAATGAGAGAAGGAACTGAGGTTTGGAATGAGATTGCAATATAGAATGGGCGTTCGCTTCGGGCGGGAAGGAACAGACGTTTGGAATGAAGTCGATTGGAATGGGCATGGCAAGCTGATGCCGCGGACATTCACTTCAAGATTGGCACAGGCATTCGCTCTCCGAGAGCAGAAGGAATGGACGTGCGCATTTATGGGCTGTGTGGAACGGACGTGGCAAGCTGTAATAGAGAAACACAAATGGGTGTTCCCTCCAGGATGAGGAGCGAATGGGTGTGTGACTTGGAACGTATGTCCATGGCACTGTTAGGCAGGGAATTTTCAAATCTGATTGGCTTAGAGGTCTGATAGCCACTCTGATAGTACAAAATTCTCCTAGTTTAAATGCACTTCAATGTAAATGAGGCCCAATTAAATGTAATTAAATGAGGCATTCACTTCAAGATTGGCACGGGCATTCGCTCTCCGAGAGTAGAAGGAATGGACGTGCGCATTTATGGCTGTGTGGAACGGACGTGGCAAGCTGTAATAGAGAAACGCAAATGGGTGTTCACTCCAGGATGAGGAGCGAACGGGTGTGTGCCTTGGAACGTATGTCCATGGCACTGTTGCAGGGAATTTTCAAATTTGATTGGCTTAGAGGTTTGATAGCCACTCTGATAGTACAAAATTCTCCTAGTTTAAATGCACTTCAATGTAAATGAGGCCCAATTAAATGTAATTAAACTAATTTTAATGCCGTTGCCAAATTTAGGTAGCAAATCTACTAGATTTGGGTTGTAGGCACAGAAGGAATGGGCATGGCAGAGTTGGAATGGGCATTCCTTGAATTTTCCACAGGCATTCGCTCCTCAAAAAATCCTGGCAGAATGCAATTTTGCCTGGGAACCTCTCCAATCAATAGCAACTAATTCAGGCACCCTTCCGAGGGTTTTTTGATGTTTTTGTTTTTACAAGGAGCTAGAGCTAGTCTCTAGCTACTTATTGATACCTACAATGCATGGTTCTAATTGATGGATTGAAATTAATTGAGTGATTAAATAACAATGCAAACATGAAGAAAAACACAAAAATTGAAGATTGCTTGAATGTTGATATGTATGTGTACACACACACACACACACACACAATATATCAAAAATAAAGTATCATTCTCACAATTTAATAGGAATACTAACGTTAGAATTATTAATTTTTTATTCAATCATCATTGCACCAACAAAGTTTTGCATTTACTAAAGACTACCATCATTAGATTATTCTCTAAATTTCCATTGACTACCAATCCTTTCTTGAGACCTCAACCAATTTGCATGGTGTTCTCTCACTATTGAGTTCTCATAGCATGCTTTTTTGATTAGACATCTTGCTCTATAGACCGCTTCTAAATCATCAACTTCTCATCATACCTTATCTCTATCCTCCTATACCACCATTCAAGTAATTGTCTCATGGGATTAGCATCATGTATTCCACCTCCATGAGTTATTGCCTTTTGAAATCCGCATCAGGCGCTTGACAATGTGATCACTCCATGCCTTGTGTAGACCATATTGCTAAACTTCCCTCGTTAGCAAAGTATGGACCATGAGCCTTCAAGATATGTTCCAATCAACATATGCATACTCAAAACACTGAAAAACAAAATGTATACATTTAAAATACTAGATTTAGAATGACTCTTACCATGTAATGTGTGATGCTACTTGAAGTCCAAGCTTGTACCACTCAGTCGTAAAATGTAGTAACAAACTTGATGTAAATTATTTTGTATCATTCGATGTGAATGTCATTTTTTGCATTAAAGGTGCCAATTTATCGAGTGCAATCCACACATTAGCCTTTGCAAACGCATCATTTCTCCATTACTCTGATCAGGAAGAACAACCATATGCAACTTCTTCCATCCATCATAGTTCTCTGGTTGTCTCACTAACACTTTCCTGCTTTCATTCTTTGGTGCAGAAAGAAATTTTCTTGCCTTTGATCCATTAAAACATGGTTTACATGGTAAATTCCCATTTGCGCCAGAGTTTTTATTCTTCTTGATTTTTACTTGGCCTCAATGTAATCTAATCTTTGATAAAGCTTCTTCTATTTTACTACATGCGGCTTGAGCACTTGAAGCAGGTTGCATCTTGTAAGCAAAACACACATACTGAAACACCGATTTCTCAACAATTCTCACCATGGCATGCAAAGTGCAAAAAATGGACTCTGGTCAAGGGAATGTTAATAATAGGATCCCATTTTGGATCTACTCATACCATTATTCTGTCTCATGATAAACAAGCTGGTCATGGTTTGAGACACCATATATGCATGTCTCTTCACTCCTATGTTTATTTCCATTATTGTCTTTTTTTCTTGAGCACATACAATACTAACAAGGGAATTTTGCATTAGAACCATTTGACACACCAAACATGCACTTTGAAGTTTTTAGATCTCCTACAAGATGCCATTCTACTAAAGTACTCACCAAAATCATCAAGCTTTAAAAGTTCCCTACCACTTTAACGTCTCACAACTTCTAGTATCTCTGTTAAATTGAAGAAAACCTACAACCGATCTTCAAAACAGCAGTACAAATAGCTTGAAGAACTACTGCGACCATCAGAGGACTCAGAAAAAGAGAAACGTTCTAAAAAGAATAAGAATCATCTCACCCTATAGTAGCAGGTAGTAGAAATAACAAAAGGATTTTCTTGGAGCAGAGATGAATCTCCACCCAGGCTGCCAGTCAAGGCAAAAGGGAAATTCTAGAGCAACATAGAAGAAGTGACAAAACTTAAAGTAAAATTGGCTGAACAATCAAAAGAACTCAGATAGACCTACTACTACAACCAGGCCATAATGGATAATCAATCATCTGCCTAGGATAATATGCAGCTGAAAGAAGAACTTGAAAAGTAGAAAAAAGCACTTGCTAGACAACAAGAAGATATCGACTGTCTACTAGAAAAGAATGGTGAGCTCCTGCCCAAAATGGAGTTACTAAAAATTTAATGCACAAAAGAACTAGCCAATTTCTTCGAAAACAGTATCAAGATGGTCAGTAGCTCTCTCGAAAAAGCACTTGCTAGACAACAAGAAGATATCGACTGTCTACTAGAAAAGAATGGTGAGCTCCTGCCCAAAATGGAGTTACTAAAAATTCAATGCACAAAAGCACTGGCCAATTTCTTCAAAACAGTATCAAGATGGTCAGTAGCTCTCTCGATCAAATAATTCTTGGAGCAAGGATCAGAACAGAGATCACCAACAATCAATCTGCCCCCCCACATGTTCATCGACATTGGCGCCACAATAAGCCTAATCAAGCCAGGGCTCATTCGACCTAAAAGGATGAACACATGCAGAATAGATGTCACTTACGCAAATGGCACTAAAGGGCTAATCATGGAGACATTTGTCACACAGACATCGTGATCAACAATCTAGCACTTCCCATCAGATTGTATGTCCATGAGAAGCATGACTACGATATCCTAATCGCCACCCACCAACTTTTTGCACACCTTCAAAATGTATGCAATGTATCCCGAGGTTTCTAGACGTCAAGGTTGCACAAACGTACCTTGGATGTCTCAACTATGTCTCTTGGATCTACCCCCTCAACCTCTCCAAAAGTTCTTGACTCACAAGTCCAAATGGACTAGCAAACAAACATAAGCGATCAAGAAGATCAAGGAAAAGTGCCTCTCTCTGCCAAAGATGCGTCTCCCCACTACAAATGGACATCTTACAATCTATTCAGATGCCTCTTTGACAAATATTGGGGTGGCATTCTCATAGAATCAAAGGATGGGAAGGAAGAAATTTACAGATATGCTGAAGGAAGATTTTATGGTGCAGAACTAAATTACGCTTCCCTCCACAAGGAAATTCTATCTCCCAAAAATTGTTTTGAGAATTTTTGACTATTTTTACTTCCCATGGAATTCACACTAAAGACGACAGATCTTAATAATTTCATGGGATTTCTCTCTTCATCAGAAAATGTGTAAAAAATCAGTAGCGGTCGACTTCTCCACTGGGCGAGATGGTTTGCGTGCTGGAAGTTCAAATGTGAACATGTTAAAGGCACAAACAATTGCGTTGCTAACAATGCTGACTTGCAAAGGGTCAGTAGAATCATTATATGCACATTAATCTAAAATTGATGTAACGTAGCCCACGTGGCTTGGGTGAGTGGTTGGTAAACCACAAAATATAAAAATGCTATCTATCGGGCTTGTCGATAGAGTATGCTACAAGTTACAATAATGCTATCTACTGAGCATGTCAGACGCATACACCTCACTCCGAAAGGTACACTTTTTGGACTACACCCATGTGCACATAAAGGTAGTGCACTTGTAAAGCTTCTCTTTACAAATAGTACCTGGCTTGACCCGCAAACAAGGCATCCGGCTTGGGCCTCAAGGAATCTACCTTGAATGACAAGACATTCGGCTTGGGCTTCAAGGCATCAAGCTTGGGCATCAAGGCATGCTTGGGTATAAATAAGTGCCCTCACAAAGAGAGAAAGACACCTTAGTGTATGTATTCTCTAGTTGTGAGCCTTCCTTAGCCATCATCCCCCTTCACTCTCTTGTACATTGAGTTGTAGGTTTTCTCACTCTTAGTCCAAAGTTTTTCTTGCCACCATAACATATGATTATTGAGATCATTGTGTTCATTTCTCTCATTATACTCTGGATAAATTTTTCTTTTACAGCCTCTGTTAACACAACTATTAGGATTACCACTTTTTTCGTGTAAGCCCAAGTTAACGTCTCTTATCCACAAATAGCTCCATTAGGGCCGCGTGAGTGTGTGAAACAGCTAAAATCAATGGATAAATTGGTCATTGGAGGTGATCAATGGAAGCATTGAATCAGAGCATGCAAGAACATTGGACAAATGTTTTACAATCTATATGATGAAGTTGATATGGCAATTTCAAAAGTACTCACAAAAGGCATGGTAAATTTTGTACTCCAATCTTCTAAATTTAAATCAATCTCTAAGGACAGCCATAAATTGTTTGCAAGAGGTGAGAAAGTCTTTCACACCCAATGATGCTCAAGGTATTTATGATAAAGTGGGGATCAGCTCACAATAGTATGGTATGATTTACAAGGAATCGGATAAAGAGTTTAAGATTGTGTTAAAGAGAAAAAGAGTTTTACCTTTTCCAAAGCCCTATCATGTACTACAGGCACAAAATTTGTTGAATGATAAAATCTTGGAGCTCATTGGTGAGCCTATACATCTCTGTCACATACACACTTGTAAATTAAGCTCAAAAGCACACTCATAGACAAGTGTAGGGATAAGCTCAAAGGCACCCTCCAGGAGGGCACCCTCAAAGGCAAGCTTACAGGAGATCAGCTCAAAGGGGGCAGCCTCAAAGGAGGTAATATTCAAGCTACATGAAAAGAATAACTTTGTGTTGGATGCATACAAAGTACAATCTGCAATGGTTAGATTCTATAATATGACAGTTGAAGAATATGGCAGTGTGCTATAATTTGTTATTAAGCTTGATGAAAGTGAAATTGTAAAGGGACAGAAGCTAGAATGAGTAAGCTTGACCCTCATGAGAACAGAGCGTTGAATCGTAAAATCTTGTCAGATCATTCAGATTACTTTATTTTGCAGAGTGAAAATGAAATATGGTGGCTTGCTGTATTTGAGGTACCAAAAGAAGATCATGAGATATTGAAGGATGGTCTAATCGGTCTTTTGTGGTTCATTGATCCTCCTGGAAAGCTTCATCTTTTGGAACATATCCATAACATTCTCCCATTTTTCTTCTGTAGCTTTGATGCTAGCCTTTTGTTACCAAATGTCATCTTCCCTGCTGCACCATTTCTATACTGAGCAAGGATTTGTGGGCTGGCGAAGATGGCTCGTATGTCTGTTGAGGATATTTCTCTTTAAGGATCTTGTTTAACCTTGCCAAATTTTTTGCAAGTGAATTCTTCACTTCGATGTGGTTGAAAAGAATCCTTTACTCGATTTGGTTGAGTCTTTAATTTGCTTGCATGATAGCTTGCCTGTTCTGTATTGCCCTTTCATTTATTGCAGAAAGAGCCTTGGAGTGCCAGTTTGAAATAGAGAGACTTGTGTTTACTGCTTGATTGGTTGGTTGGTTGGTCTCTATATGGTGCATATACCCGTAGGTATCCTTGCTTCATGCCTTCCTGGTCAGGGACTATGGTGACATCTAGGCTGGGGAATAGATTTTTGGTGTCAATTTGTTGTCTACCAGTAGGTGTACTCATCATACCTATGCAAAGCTCTGCCTTTTTCTCTAACCACCACGTATCCACAAGCTATGCAAAGCTATGTATCTCCATTGGTGATGGTTTGGGAGTGATCACAAAGATCAAGCCTCACTGTCCCTAGTTTTTGGGACAAATCTTCAAGTTGCCTCAGCTTTTCTTCTTTTGACCTAGGTTTGACATTTGTAGATACACAAAGAGACTTGATGGTTGAAGCTTCAGGGGCTTCTTCTCTTATCTGCAACCTCACTGGATAAGGGAGTTCTTTAGGTAGCTTCTCTGTGTCGAAGGTCCAATCCTTTAGAATCTTTAGATCTGACCACCTTGTGACCATGGGCATAATACTACTAGATCTTTCATCATGCTTTGATCTGCATCTTGACGGGTGTTAATGTATCCAATCTTCTTCTTCTCCTTCTCTACTATATGCTTTAGTAGAGGCATTCTAGTATTCACATATCTGTTGCACATTCTCCACTTCACACAGACACAGTTTCCGTGAAATTCATGAAGTGTTCTGTGTTAAGGGTAACCACCATGATTGCAAGGGCTTTACGATAGTAAGGATCTCTGAGGGATAGAACTTAGCCTAGAGAGGCTGTAGAGAATGAGGGTCCTTCAGAGAGGGAAGTGTCCCAAGCAACAATTATAGACTTCTGCATATCTTTAACTCTCGTGTCCCCATAAGAGAAACTAGAAGCCTAACGGGCATACCCTTTCTATATAGTGTAATGGTGCCTATATAGATGACGCCTAGATGTACATAGTTGTATCCTAGTTCTAAGGCATTCCTGAGATCATCTTCTTTGTCTAATGGGTATGTAAGATTCCTCCCCAGCCTCTCAAGATGTCCAGCATCTTCCCCTGTAATCAAATCCCTCTTCAGAAATATAAAAGATCGTGTTTTTACCAGTTTTAGCCTAGAGAGAGAAAATGTTCTAGAGAGAGGATATTCACATTTTGAATATTTTTGGATGGAAAAATATCTCCTCTTATTAAAATAAGTTCCCCCGAAACAGAAGTTCAAAAAGATTTTCAGAAGGTGCATTAGAAATCAAGTATAATCTGTCCAAGAGGCCTTATCCTAGGGGTCCAGATTTTCAAAAAATTTTAAATTAAGGTTCCTATGGACCAATAAGATTCATCTAAATGTAGGGAGGAGATAAATGGAAGAATAAAAGGAAAATCTGCCAAAAATGAGTAAATACTCACATAAGATGAAGAGTTGACTAAGGACAAGGTTAATATTAAAAAAAAAAGAGAAGAAATGATGCATTTTTGACACCTCAGTATGGGGGAATTCCCCTCATGAAGGAGGCACCTATTTCACATGTGTGGGAGAGTTTTAAACTCCCAAATAATGAGATATTTTTATCTCTCCTCTCTCCTATTTCAACTAGATCCGAGAAGTGGACTAAACTGACCTAAAAATGGTCAAAAATTGACCAAACTAATCTGGAAAATTCTAAAATCAATTGGCTTGGTTAGAAGCTCACTTTTTCCTATAAATAGAAGCCTTCCCCTTTGTTGAAGCTTAATAGTGTTTTTGCACTGTTACCCTACTTCTCCCAAGAGCTAAAAACTGTGAATTTACTCATAATTCATTAGTTTTTGACCTTCCCTCTTCTAAAGATTGGTGGCCACTCTTGTTTCAAACAAGAGTAGATCCCTCAAACTATCAAGCCAAAGGAAAGCTCTCAAAGTCTCCGTGTAAGTTGGAGATTCTTCTCTTTTCTATTCATTTTATGGTTTTTATGATTTTTGTCTTCTCGAAAATGATTATGATGTTATGCCTCATTGAAAAAAGGCTTTCCCCTCTCTTCATTAGTAAATCCAACCATTCTTTATCCTAGATGAATGATTAATGGATAAAATCAAGTTTTTCATAATTTTTCTCTTTGATAAGTAGAAAATGTTTACATTAGAATGATTTAAATACTCTTGATGAACTTCTAATTAATTTTAGAGAGTTACAAATTGAAAAATGGTCAGCCATACAAAGGAGGTTATGGCAAAATTTTCTAAAATTGTGAAAAATAAGTTTTATTTCTTTTATTCAAAAAGAGCAATTCCCATCGTATATGTATTCTTAAAGTATTATTTTTCATCCTAGGTATAGAAAAATGCTTACTAAAAATATTTTATTTTACTTTCTTTAGAATGAAATTCTATGCATAGAAGGAAGCATATTGAAATTTTTATTTTAATCATAAAAGAGTGATTTTCATCATAAATGATTTGTATACATAAATATATGCATAAAATTTTTTTTAATATATTAAAAGTGTGATTTTCATCATAAATGATTTTTATGCATAAAAGGATGCATAAAAGAAATTCTTTTATATTAAAAGAGTGATTTTCATCACAAATGATTTGTATGCATAAAAGATAATTTTTTTATATTAAAAGTGTGATTTTCATCATAAATAATTTTTATGCATAAAAAAAATTCTTTTATATTAAAAGAGTGATTTTCATCACAAATGATTTGTATGCATGAATATATGCATAAAAGATTTATATATATATATATATATATATATATATATATATATAAGTGTGATTTTCATCATAAATAATTTTTATGCATAAATGGATGCATAAAAGAAATTCTTATATATTAAAAGAGTGATTTTCATCACAAATGATTTGTATGCATAAATATATGCATAAAAGATATGTTTTTAAATATTAAAAGTGTGATTTTCATCATAAATGATTTTTATGCATAAATGGAAGCATAAAAGAAATTCTTTTATATTAAAAGAGTTATTTTCATCACAAATGATTTTTATGCATAAATATATGCATAAAAGATAAATTTTTTATATTAAAAGTGTGATTTTCATCATAAATGATTTTTATGCATAAATGGATGCATAAAAGAAATTCTTTTATATTAAAAGAGTGATTTTCATCACAAATGATTTGTATGCATAAAAGATTTTTTTTAATATATTAAAAGTGTGATTTTCATCATAAATGATTTTTATGCATAAAAGAAATTCTTTTATATCAAAAGAGTGATTTTCATCACAAATGATTTTTATGCATAAATATATGCATAAAAGATTTATATATATATATATATTAAAAGTGTGATTTTCATCATAAATGATTTTTATGCATAAATGGATGCATAAAAGAAATTCTTTTATATTAAAAGAGTGATTTTCATCACAAATGATTTGTATGCATAAATATATGCATAAAAGATAAAATTTTTAATATTAAAAGTGTGATTTTCATCATAAATGATTTTTATGCATAAATGGATGCATCAAAGAAATTCTTTTATATTAAAAGAGTGATTTTCATCACAAATGATTTGTATTCATAAAAGATTCATATATATATTAAAAGTGTGATTTTCATCATAAATGATTTTTATGCATAAATGGATGCATAAAAGAAATTCTTTTATATTAAAAGAGTGATTTGTATGCATAAATATATGCATAAAAGATTTTTTCATAAATGATTTTTATGCATAAAAGAAATTCTTTTATATTAAAAGATTGATTTTTATGCATAAATGGATGCATAAAAGAAATTCTTTCATATTAAAAGAGTGATTTTCATCATAAATTATTTTTTATGATGATAAAAGTGTGACTTTCATTAGAATTGGATTTTATGCATAAATAGATGCATATAGAATTTTTATGTTTAAATAAGGGTTCTCTTTAATCCTCTGTTTGATTTTCGCAAAAAATTGGAAAAATGAATAAGTAGATAATGTGTGAGAGGAAATTCTACCGTTTCATGTTCACTAAGATGGTAATGAGAAAATTCAAAAAAACTATCAAAGTCGGAGATCGAGATAAATGATTATTTTATTTCTCATGGGAATTCATGTTTAGTTTAGAAATCTGTAAGCAAAGATTCAATGAATGAAATTTAGAAAAAGAGAAATTGAAATATTACCTTTCAAGAAAGATAGTTTAGGAAGAACCTTTCCAGACTCAAATTCTAATTCAGACTATTGACCAAGACCTAATTCCTTTGTCAGTTTCAATCAATGAGTGACGATGTGCCCATGGCATTCAAACAAAATCAAAACTGAAAACTTGCATAAAAACCCTGTTTTCTTAAAAGACTGTCTTTTGCCAGAATGTTGGTGGGAGCATTTGGCATACGTGTTTATCTAAGGGAAGTTCGGTTGCAACAGCTGACGAGGAGTGTTCAAGGGACAGCTCACGCGGCAAAAACTTGCCTACTTGACCAGCCTGGGTATGGTGAAAAATGGTGTGCTTCCGGTACGATGGGCGAGGGCCGACGAAGCGGTCCCTGAGTGAAGTGCCAGGACACCTAAGGAGAATCCTGGAGGGTTCTGACCAGGCAATGCATGGGCTCGCGGTGCTTAGGACACCCATGCGTATGTCGTGGAAGATATATATATGTATGTTGACGAAATGATTATTGTAATCTGTTACTAGATCTCGTTGGCTGACCAGCTCGTCCCAACGGGGAGAGTCTAGAGTGGTACTGTTTTTGTGAAACAAGGGATTGAATGGAAATTTTGAGTTATGAAATCTGTGACCATATCTATTTGTCAATGGATTATTTTTATATTAGAGTTTTAAAGAGGAGTGTGTACGTATCTGTTTTCTAAAGCTAAAGTTAAGAAAGGCATTCAATTATGGGTGCGTGAGTACTTGTTTGGTTCTACCGATTCCAGTGGTAGGGTGCTGGCTAACCCATGGGCCGGATGGGGTTAGGCTAGAATCAGTGGAGTTTTAATAATCAAACTGAAAAATCTTAGGATTACACTAGGATTCGAGTAGTTAGTTAATTCCCTCATAAATTTCTCAATTGAGTGGATCAACGGTTGTGCCTGATCTTGATTAGGAAAAAAGCGTTGAATTGCTTAGATGATCAAATTATATCAGCGATAGTTTCCTTCTATTTGGTTCATTCAGGTGAAGGATAGTTTAGATTTTGATCTCGTTAGAAAACTTTGTTATGAAAATTCAAAAAGGTGGAATCGTCCCCGCTTTTTGGGAATGGAAAACTTTCCCGGTTTCGGTTTTCGGCGGAGTGACCACCAGCCTAGTCACATGCCCAGACATTCGTGGGCGAGGCCCCGAGTGAGAAACCCTGCCCCGCGCATGAGGGGGCTGCTTCTGCTCTACTGTCAGCTACCAGGAGTCTGGTGCATGGAGAGGGCAGAGGGATCTTACACAGCTGGTATCAGAGCGCTGTTGTTGTAAATTTAAGTAACATCAGCAGAAATTGCCTAAATTTTTAATAGAAATTAGAGAAAGAAATGTTTTTCGCTTGTTAATACTATGTGAATGAACTTCAAAATTGAAAGACTCATAAATTGAATTGGAAATTTATAGATGGATACCCCGAAACTATCTGGAATTCCTAGCCTCTCTCAGAGTCAGGATATGATAGCTTTTGCATTTGATCACCTCATCAACTCTGCTACGACCCGAATGAGCAAAGTGAGACTCGCTCGTCATTTTGAGAGTCTTTACTTTCCTGATCCTCTTGAGCAACGTCGGTATATGTGGTTCTGTGGAGGATGATGTATTAATGTCATGACTAGTCAGCGTTAGAGGCTTAGGCAAAATATTTCCTTGGCCATGATTCTGATAAGGCTAGGGCTTGTTCAGCATGTTCAACTCTCTGATCACTCATCCAAGAACTTCAGAACTTCGTGTCGATTTTTTAGGCTTCTTAGTCGCTTTATCCCTAGAGATAGAATTACAGCTCCTCTTTGTGTAATGAATTGTGTGGCATGTCTCCTTCGCAGTTTTGCTTCTTTATGCGAATATGATTGAGGCAGTGATTTTGGGAGCCGTGATGCTCTATGTATATATTAAAAACTTTTGATAATAAATGATATTTTACAAAAACAATTCCATTTTGTTTTCATGATTGTGAAAATGGTTGATGAAATTATCAGGGTAAATCTTGCTGTAAGTTGTGTGATAAAATAACAAGTTCAAAAATTAAATAATCATAAAGCTATTGCCAAAGTTAAGCTGACAAAAATCTCATTTTGTTAGAGTGATGAGGTGCGCAGCCCCTGCAAGGCAACCGGATCCTCTAACTAATGACGAGGAGTTAGATCTGGATGTTCGCAAAGCCCTGCACAGATCACAGCCTGGTCCCTTCAAGGGTGAAGGGGAACAGTTAGGTGAAGTTGTAGAAAAGTGGATTGAGGCCATGGAGGAATATTTTGATGTAATTGACTACAATGAGAGAAGCAAGATGGCTCTTGCCAGGTTAAAGATTGTGGAAACGGCCAGGGTTGCGTGGAGGAATCACTGCGAGACAAACCGTCTCGACCGAAATACCCAAACCTGGACCGATCTCAAGGCTTACCTTAGAAAGAGGTTTTGTTCCCCAGGCTTTCTTGAAACTAAGATGAATGAGTTCTTGGAACTAAAGCAGGAAAACCGGGGACAATTGTAGAGTACCATCAGGCTTTTGCCCTTCTCCTTAAATATTCCCCTCAATTGGATGAAGAGCAGCTGATGGCCAGGTTCATTCGGGGAATGAACGAGCCATTGGATACTTTAGTTAAGAATGCCAAACCTATCTCAATGGCCAAAGCAGTAAGAATGGCAAAGGATTTTGCCAAAGCCTTTGTAGTAAAGGTCCCGCCAAAGCCTGCACCCTCTAACTTTAAAAGATTCCAAACCTAGGGAAGTACTTCAAACTTTCCACCCCTGAAGAGGCAGCAAGGCCCGAATCAGAATCAAGATGCAAGAAGATTCTGAAGTGAAGGAAGACCCTTCTCCCAGAATACTTTCTCATCAGGAGCCCCACCTCTTTCAAGAAATCATAGGTATGAGCTTAGAAGTGAAAACCGATGTTTTGGACTTTTTCACTCACCATGAGACAGATCTTATCCAGTTCAATCTAGATGGTAATGTGACTGACTGTCAGTTCAAAGTCTTACCTCTGGGAGTTTTTGACGGGATCCTTGGAATGGATTGTCTCCACAAAAATCAAGCTGACATACACTGTCACAATGGAACCATTTCCTTCCATGACCTTCACGGGAACAAAGTTCAAGGAACTGGAGTTTTCGGATCCCCAGACCTTCAGTTAGTAAAAACTTCTAGGTTGCTGAAAGGATTGAGAAAGAAGCAACAAATTTGTGTTGTCAAAATGAACCTAGTAGTAGACTCAAAGCTTAAGGCTAAAGAACCAGAATGGCTAAATGAATTTGATGATCTCTTCCTAGCAGAGCTAACTGAAATGCCTCCAATTCAGGAAGTAGATCATGTGATAGAATTGACCCCCGGAGCTCAGCCAGTAGCCCAGTGCATGTATAAAATACCAGTTCCCAAAGCCATCGAACTCAAGGAACACCTTAGGCAGCTGTTAGAACAAGGGTTTGTTAGACCAAGTGTTTCACCTTGGGGTGCAATCAGCTGACAGTTAAGAATAAGTATCCTATTCCCAGAATTGATAAGCTTTTGGACACGTTAAGTGGAGCCCAGATCTTCATAAAGATAGATCTCAAATCAGGGTATTACCAAATCAAGATTAATGAGCAAGATATCTAGAAGATAGCCATCGATACTCGGTATGGGCATTATGAAAACTCAGAACGCATGAGAGGAATTATGTTGTCCACCCACAACCTGGAACTACTTTTAGTAGTATATGCCCTGAAGTTGTGGAGACATTACCTACTGGGACAAAGATTCACTTTGATGATGACAGATCATCAGAGCTTAAAGTGGATCTTCACTCAGAAGGATCTCAACATGTGCCAAAAAGAAGGTGGATGCAGATCTTGTAGGAATTTTATTTTGAAATCAAGTACCGCCTAGGCAAAGAAAATTTGGTAGCAGATGCCCTCAGCAGAAAAGTCTCCTTGCTTGCAATTACTGTAGTATCAAATCCTTTGATTATTGAAGCAAGAGAGAAGATCATGCAGGATAGATTCTTTGGCCCTATTGCTACCCTACTTATGCAAGAAAGAAAAACTCCACAGGAGTTGAACAGAGCTCAAGGGTACAGCCTGGATGATGGCATTATGTATTATAATCGCAGGCTATGCATTCCCAATGATGAGGGAACCAAGGGTCAAATTCTGAATGAAGCCCTTGACAGCCTTATAGCAAGACATCCAGGTTTCATCAAAACCTACATGTCTGTAAAGAAAAGCTTCTTTTGGCCTGGTCTGAAAAAAGATGTACTGAATCATGTACGTTAATGTCTGACATGCCAGAAAGTCAAATGCCTGAAAGAGTAAAAATGCGTGGGAAGTTACATCCATTGGACATCCCCCAGATGAAGTGGGAATGTATCAGTATGGATTTTATTACTGGATTACCTTCAGTGCAATCAGGTTACAACTCCATTTTTATGGTAGTTTTGACAGACTAACCAAAGTTGCCCATCTGATTCCAGTAAAAGAAAACTACACTGCAGTGGATGTGGCCAGAGTGTTCCTCAAAGAAATCTTCAGATTATTACATGGCCTACCCAGGAGAATAGTAAGTGATCGAGATCCCAAGTTTACTTCAAGGTTCTGGACTGCATTTTTCAAAACCGTGGAAACTTTCTTGGATCTCAGCACAGCATATCACCCTGAGACCGATGGTCAAACTGAAAGGGTAATTGAAGATATACTTCGGTCATGCTGTGGTAGGGAACCCAAGAAGTGGATAAGCTACCTGCACCTAGTCGAGTTTGCCTGCAATGCTTCTTCACTGAAGTATCAGGATGAGCCCTTTTAAAGCTCTGTATGGACAAGATTGCTTAACTCCATTAACTTGGTCCGACCCATTGATTAGGGTCGAGATGTCTAGACAGATGCTTGACGACATGGAGCAGCAGATGCAGTCAATTCGTAAAGATATTAAAGCTGCCCAGGATCGACAGAAGCAGTATGCAAATAAGAAGAGGATAGACAGAAAGTTTGAAGAAGCAGATATGGTCTTCATTAGAGTACGGCCCAAAAGAAGTTTTCTATCTCTTGGGAAGTAAAAGAAGTTATCCCCTAGATATTGTGGGCCATATCTGATTAACAAAGAAAGTAGGTGATATAGCTTATGAACTTCTTCTGCCTCCTCATCTCAAAGTTCATAATGTATTTCATGTAAGCCTTCTAAAGAAATACACAGAAGTTTAAAAAGATTTTCAGAAGGTGCATTATAAATCAAGTATAATTTGTCCAAGAGGCCTTATCCTAGGGGTCCAGATTTTCAAAAGAATTTAAATTAAGGTTCCTATGGACCAATAAGATTCATCCAAATGTACGGAGGAGATAAATCGAAGAATTAAAGGAAAATCTCCCAAAAATGAGTAAATACTCACATAAGATGAAGAGTTGACTAAGGACAAGATTAATAGTTAAAAAAGAAAGATATTTAGAAGAAATGATACATTTTTGATACCTCAGTATGGGGGAATTTTCCTCATGAAGGAGGCGCCTATTTCACATGTGTGGGAGAGTTTTAAACTCCCAAATAATGAGATATTTTTATCTCTCCTCTCTCCTATTTCAACTAGATCTGAAAAGTGGACTAAATTGACCAAAAAATGGTCAAAAATTGACCAAACTGATCTGGAAAATTCTAAAATCAGTTGGCTTGGTTAGAAGCTCACTTTTTCCTATAAATAGAAGCCTTCCCCTTTTTTGAAGCTTAATAGTGTTTTGTACTGTTACCCTACTTCTCCCAAGAGCCAAAAACTGTGAATTTACTCATAATTCATTAGTTTTTGACCTTCCCTCTTCTAAAGATTGGTGGCCACTCTTGTTTCAAACAAGAGTAGATCCCTCAAACCATCAAGCCAAAGGAAAGCTCTCAAATTCTCCGTGTAAGTTGGAGATTCTTCTCTTTTCTATTCATTTTATGGTTTTTATGATTTTTGTCTTCTCTAAAATGATTATGATGTTATGCCTCATTGAAAAAAGGCTTTCCCCTCTCTTCATTAGTAAATCCAACCATTCTTTATCCTAGATGAATGATTAATGGATAAAATCAAGTTTTTCATAATGTTTCTCTTTGATAAGTAGAAAATGTTTACATTAGAATGATTTAAGTACTCTTGATGAACTTCTAATAAATTTTAAAGAGTTAAAAATTGAAAAATGGTCAGCCATACAAAGGAGGTTATGGCAAAATTTTTTGAAATTGCGAAAAAAAGTTTTTATTTTTTAATTCAAAAAGAGTAATTCCCATGGTATATGTATTCTTAAAGTGTTATTTTTCATCTTAGGTATAGAAAAATGCTTACTAGAAATATTTTATTAAAAAAAGTGTTACTTTCTTTAAAATTAAATTCTATGCATAGAAGGAAGCATATTGAAATTTTTATTTTAATCATAAAAGAGTGATTTTCATCATAAATGATTTGTATACATAAATATATACATAAAAGATTATATATATATATATTAAAAGTGTGATTTTTATCATAAATGATTTTTATGCATAAATGGATTCATAAAAGAAATTCTTTTATATTAAAAGAGTGATTTTCATCACAAATGATTTGTATGCATAAATATATGCATAAAAGATAAATTTTTTATATTAAAAGTGTGATTTTTATCATAAATGACTTTTATGCATAAAAGAAATTCTTTTATATTAAAAGAGTGATTTTCATCACAAATGATTTGTATGCATGAATATATGCATAAAAGATTTTATATATATATATATATATATATATATATATATATATATATATATATATATAAAGTGTGATTTTCATCATAAATGATTTTTATGCATAAATGGATGCATAAAAGAAATTCTTTTATATTAAAAGAGTGATTTTCATCACAAATGATTTGTATGCAAAAATATATGCATAAAAGATTTTTTATATATATTAAAAGTGTGATTTTCATCATAAATGATTTTTATGCATAAATGGATGCATAAAAGAAATTCTTTTATATTAAAAGAGTGATTTTCTTCACAAATGATTTGTATGCATAAATATATGCATAAAAGATAAATTTTTTATATTAAAAGTGTGATTTTCATCATAAATGATTTTTATGCATAAATGGATGCATAAATGAAATTCTTTTATATTAAAAGAGTGTTTTTCATCACAAATGATTTGTATGCATAAAAGATTTTTTATATATATATTAAAAGTGTGATTTCCATCATAAATGATTTTTATGCATAAATGGATGCATAAAAGAAATTCTTTTATATTAAAAGAGTGATTTGTATGCATAAATATATGCATAAAAGATTTTTTTCATAAATGATTTTTATGCATAAAAGAAATTCTTTTATATTAAAAGAGTGATTGTTATCATAAATGATTTTTATGCATAAATGGATGCATAAAAGAAATTCTTTCATATTCAAAGAGTGACTTTCATCATAAATGATTTTTTATGATGATAAAAGTGTGACTTTCACTAGAATTGGATTTTATGCATAAATAGATGCATATAGAATTTTTATATTTTAATAAGGGTTCTCTTTAATCCTCTGTTTGATTTCCGCAAAAATTGGAAAAATGAATAAGTAGATAATGTGTGAGGAAATTCTACTATTTTATATTCACTAAGATGGTAATGAGAAAATTCAAATAAACTCGAAGTCGGAGATCGAGATAAATGATTATTTTATTCCTCATAGGAATTCATGTTTAGTTTAGAAATCTGTAAGCAAATATTCAATGAATGAAATTTAGAAAAAGAGAAATTGAAATATTACCTTTCAAGAAAGATAGTTTAGGAAGAACCTTTCCAGACTCAAACTCTGATTCAGACTATTGACCAAGACCTAATTCCTTTGTCAGTTTCAATCAATGACGATGTGCCCAGTTGAGGAAAAATACACTCAAATCATCCACCGAATCTGAAACCAAGTTAAGACTTTTGATTTTGATCTGAGAATCAATTAATAGAATTCGAGGAATTCTGTTTGGAATTCAGACTTGGATCTAAAAGTATTGGGATACGGATTTAAGATTTATTCATGGCATTCAAACAAAATCAAAACTGAAAACTTGCATAGAAACCCTGTTTTCTTAAAGGATTGTCTTACGCCAGAATGCTGGAGGGAGCATTTGGCATATGTATTTATCTAAAGGAAGTTCGGTTGTGCAACAGCTGGGCAAAGAGTGTTCAAGGGACAGCTCACACGGCAAAAACCTGCCCAGGACTGACCAGCCTAGGTATGGTGAAAAATGGTGTGCTTCTGGTATGGGCGAGGGCCGACGAAGCGGTCCCTGAGTGAAGTGCCAGGACACCTAAGGAGGATCCTGGAGGGTTCCGACCATGTGATACACGGGCTTGCGGTGCTTAGGACACCCATGCGTATGTCATGGAAGATATATATATGTATGTTGACGAAATGATTATTGTAATCTGTTATTGGATCTCGTTGCTGACCAGCTCGTCCCAACGGAGAGTCCAGAGTGGTACTGTTTTTGTGAAACAAGGGATTGAATGGAAATTTTGAGTTATGAAATCTGTGACCATATCTGTTTTGTCAATGGATTATTTTTATATTAGAGTTTTAAAGAGGAGTGTGTGCGTATCTGTTTTCTAAAGCTAAAGTTAAGAAAGGCATTCAATTATGGGTGGGTGAGTACTTGTTTAGTTCTACCGATTCCAGTGGTGGTAGGGTGGTGGCTAACCCATGGGCCGGATGGGGTTAGGCTGGAATCAGTGGAGTTTTAATAATCAAGCTGAAAAATCTTAGGATTACGCTAGGATTCGAGTCGTTAGTTAATTCCCTGATAAATTTCTCAATTGAGTGGATCAACGGCTATGCCTGATCTTGATTAGGAAAAAAGCGTTGAATTGCTCAGATGATCAAATTATATCAGCGATGGTTTCCTTCTATCTGGTTTATTCAGGTGAAGGATAGTTTAGATTTTGATCTCGTTAGAAAAATTCGTTATGAAAATTCAAAAAGGTGGAATTGTCCCCGCTTTCCGGGCATGGGAAATTTTCTCGGTTTCGGTTTTCGGAGTGACCACCAGCCTACTCACGTGCCCGAACATTCGTGGGCGAGGCCCCGAGTGAGAAACCCTACCCCGTGCTGCATGAGGGGGCTGCTTTCGCTATCAGCTACCGAGAGTTTAGTGCGCGGAGGGAGTAGAGGGATCTTACAGGATAGAAGTAATGAGTTTTGTTAGAACCAAACCCTATGTCAGCAGTAGACTCAGAAATAGAGAATTCGGTAGAAGACTTGAGTTTGAACTTTCTATCTAGATCATATAAGGCTTCTGGGTGAATCTCGGGAATGCTCCACTTAGGATGTGTAGCATCATCTACTGAGACACAAAGTGAAGAAGAGGTTACCATATTGCTTGACTCGATTCTAAACCTCTTAGAGAATGTGTGACCCTTTGGTGTATCTACCGTGACTCCTTGATGTAAGATAATGTTGGTAGGTCTTGTTAACCCTAGAATTGGGTTAACATCCTCCCCTTCCTGATGGCGATCACGTTGATCGCATTGAAGAACTTTATGTGGGGATAATGAACAAGCTTTGTCGATGGCGTTGATGTTGAGTGACGTTCAATGGTGTTTATTCCTCCGAAATGAATAAAAAAAGCTAGTGAATGAATGAAGAGGTTAGTGGTGTATTGGGGATTCCTAATGGGGTGGGGTGTTTTGCGAATTATTGCATTTTTATATTTGTGTGAGCCCCTTTTTCTTATTCTTTTTTTGGCTCAATTTGTTTTTGGCTTATTTTGTTCTTGATGCGCTCATAATTCTCCGTTACAGACGTGGGTATTGATTCTTGAATTTGGTGCTCAAATGTTGTCGAGGCAGTAGGGAAGATTACTAACTGTTTGCACACAAGCTCTTGTGTTGGTGTTGAATGCACGAGAGTGGTTGAGTGATTTGCTTGTTGTTGCTTTGGCCTCCATTTTTATTGAACTTTTGGTGAAGCTATTGGGGTTGAAGTCGGTGGTGAGGTTTTCTTCACATTGTTTGTTTTTGGCAAACCATATGATGGAATTACCATCATAGTATCCTTGTTGTTGAAGCACATGCACAGGCACCCATATTTAATGTGAACACTATAAGCTGGTGGCCGATGTGTGTGGTGATGAGGCTTCCTTCTTTGTGCAAGCTTAGGGGACTGTGTGATGCACTTGGGGACCCAAGCTTGGTATTTCCTTAGTAGTACCCTTATGCGTGAAACAGTGTTTTTGGTACCCACACTTGATGATGATGGAGTTCTTTGAGGAACTCGCATAGGCTCTTGTGAACAGTGTTGTGGAGTACTTTTCTTCTTCCTTGTCCTCCGAGTGCTGCATTGAGGAAGAGGATTTGACTGTCGAGGCACCCAAATTTGATTGGCACCTTCATAGTAGCCTTGAGCTACAAGTAGCTGCTTCTCAACCCATATCTTGATACCGTGATTGTGGTTGTCTTGGTGGAGTTTTCTTTTGGGTTGATGTGGAAGGTTTGGGACCCTCCTTGACTTTGGTTAGCACTGAGGCTGTGACTCATGGGAATTATTGACAATGATGAGGCTAAAGTCTCTTGTGGAGTGGTTGTCGATGACAAGGCCTATGATCATGTGGTTGTCTCCTTTGGTGAGGTTTGTCGATCAAGATGAATAGGCTTCGGGGCCTTTCCTTTGCGTTCCTTGTTAGAGATAGATGGTTGAGCTGTGGAAACTTCTTTAGGAATAGATGTTGATTGTGAGGTTTTGGCATTGAACTTCATAGGTGAGGATGGGGTCGAAGGAGTAGATGCTTTATCAGAGTCGGTCGCTGACGTAGATGGTAGGTCATTGTGTAGAGAGGCTTTTGTGGAAAAGGCTTGTATCCTTTTGCATTCAACATCATAGATATCCATTAAAGTTTGTGAGACCCCTGCCCTCTAGAGTGCTGGCAGTGGAAGTAGTAACCTTGCGCGCAGGGCAAAGCTTCCCACTCAGGGCCTCGCCCATGAATGTCCAGACAAGAGACTAATCCGGCGGTTCTTCCAAACCCGAGCCCGAAAAAAACTTCCCTTGCCCAGAAAGCATAGGCGATTCCTCTAGGAAAATCTTCTAACGTAGTCAAGGGCCTTATCTATCCTTTCTATTCCGACCAAACCCATGGGTCACGATCGAATCAAGGAGGAACTTGCACTTGGTTCATAGAAATGATCGCTTTTTTTCCCTTAAGCGAGGCACAATCGTTGATTATTTCCCATAGAACAAGAATCTTCTTGGGATTTACTTTAACTACCGTAACTTAATCTTAATTGAACTTAGTTGTAGGAATCCACCGATCTAGCCTACCGGCCCATGGGTTAGCCAACCGGCCAACCACTATATTGGTGGGATTCCTTTTTATAAAAATTTGGTTGTGTTTTGTCTCGGGTACCATGGAAAAGAGTTCCCACCCCCCTAGCCAGCACTCATGCAAAATACAAAATAGACACACCACTTACGCACCCAATCTGAAATTGCCTCTTCTCTGATTCAAGTATCTTCAAACAAAATTTGAATGAAAGCATAGTATTTCTATCATAATCCTAAAAATTCTAGTTCCATTGTTTTACAATCAAATTGTCATCTGGACTCTTCGTTGAAGACCAGCTAGTCAACCAACGAGATCCAACTTCAGGTTTCCAATTCACTTAGATAATTTCTCGCCAATCCATGAATATCTTCCTTGACATATGCATGGGTGTCCTAGCAGCCGCGCAAGTCCGTGCATCGTCTGGTCAGAACCCTCTAGGATCCTCCTTAGGTATCCTAGTACTTCACTCAGGGACCGCTTCGTCGGCCCTCGCCCATCGTACTGGAAGCGCACCATTTTCAACCATACCGTGAGGCTGGTCAAGACCTTGGCAGGCTATGCCACCGCGAGACGTCCTTCGATGACTCCCCGCCAGCTATATGCAACATAACTCTCCTTAGGTTAAACCATAAGCCAAATGCTTCCTCCAGCATTCTGGCATAAGATAGTCCTTAAAAAAAAATAGAGTTTCTATGCAAGTAAGAATTTCCCATTGAGTTTGGTTTCACGAGAATCCCTTATTTTCAACCCAGGTTTTCTCAATGAAAATCATGAATCTCGTATCTCAGTGATCCACCCATCAATTTCAACAAATTTCTAACTTATTTCTCGACGATTTTGGGTCTTAGGAAAAACTTCTCTATACGAGTTATCCATATTTTGTACTGATTAATGTGAGCATTTACTCATTTTTGGGTATTTGCTTTTATTCTTTTGGATTTATCTCATCCCAACACTTGGATTAATCCAATTGGCCCATTGGAACCTTAATTGGACCATAATCCAAATTTTTTTGAAAATGTAGACTCTTAGGCTAAGGTCCCTTATACACATTTTCACCTTGGAAAGTTCATTTCCATTTTAGACATTAGGAGGATTTTTATATCCAAAGATATCTCAATTTTGGATTATCTCTCTCTAGGTATTTTCTCTCTCTAGGGTAAAACAAGATCTTTCTTCTATTTCAGAGAGGGGAATAATTTCAAGAACAGAAGGGGAGGTTCTTACACCTTTACACCTCAAAATCTGGAGGGAGGAATCTTACAAATTTCTTGTTTCCTTCAAAATTAGCTAAAAATTTGCATAAGTGGCTTAATCTTGTATTTAATATTAGGTTATTAGGTTAAATTAAGCATTCTAGACATCATTGGATAGCTTGGGGTTAGCTTAAGTCATCCACAAGAAGAAAACCATTAAAAAACATTAAGAGAGGGCCAAAATCATAGAGAATTCAGAAGGGAAACTGGGCGTATTCAGTTTCGGCTAGTCTCTCTTAGAAGTGAAAGGCCGTTCACTTCTCAGACATATGGCCATATGCTTCTTAACCATGGCCGTTCATTTCTCCTGCCAGATTCTCCCAAATCTACCTCACTAATGAGAGTAGTGAGTATTAAAAAGGAATAAAGTGCATTAAAGGGAGCATAAAGAGAATTGAAGGGGAGTATAAAGAGGGTATAGCTATACTATAAGGGGAATATCTAAGGGAAGATATCAAGAGACACGTCATTCTAGCGTAATTAGGAGACCTTCCAACCCTTGAAAGCATATGTGCATACCTTTATAGATGTATGTCTGTACGTGAGAAAGTGAACATCTGTACCTTTATAGCACATCATTATGCTTATATGGCAAAAGTTGTGCAGGTTGTAGAACCCACATGTTTTGATGAGGCTATTGGAAATGTGTGTTGGGAGAAAGCTATGGATGAGGAGATGGATGCATTGTATGGAAATGAGACTTGGGATTTGGTGCCATTGCCTGAAGGTAAAAAACCTATTAGCTATAAGTGGGTGTATAATAAACCTTGTACTCAGTCAACTCTTCATCTTATGTGAGCATTTACTCATTTTTGGGTATTTGCTTTTATTCTTTTGGATTTATCTCATCCCAACACTTGGATTAATCCAATTGGCCCATTGGAACCTTAATTGGACCATAATCCAAATTTTTTTGAAAATGTAGACTCTTAGGCTAAGGTCCCTTATACACATTTTCACCTTGGAAAGTTCATTTCCATTTTAGACATTAGGAGGATTTTTATATCCAAAGATATCTCAATTTTGGATTATCTCTCTCTAGGTATTTTCTCTCTCTAGGCTAAAACAGGGTAAAACAAGATCTTTCTTCTATTTCAGAGAGGGGAATAATTTCAAGAACAGAAGGGGAGGTTCTTACACCTTTACACCTCAAAATCTGGAGGGAGGAATCTTACAAATTTCTTGTTTCCTTCAAAATTAGCTAAAAATTTGCATAAGTGGCTTAATCTTGTATTTAATATTAGGTTATTAGGTTAAATTAAGCATTCTAGACATCATTGGATAGCTTGGGGTTAGCTTAAGTCATCCACAAGAAGAAAACCATTAAAAAACATTAAGAGAGGGCCAAAATCATAGAGAATTCAGAAGGGAAACTGGGCGTATTCAGTTTCGGCTAGTCTCTCTTAGAAGTGAAAGGCCGTTCACTTCTCAGACATATGGCCATATGCTTCTTAACCATGGCCGTTCATTTCTCCTGCCAGATTCTCCCAAATCTACCTCACTAATGAGAGTAGTGAGTATTAAAAAGGAATAAAGTGCATTAAAGGGAGCATAAAGAGAATTGAAGGGGAGTATAAAGAGGGTATAGCTATACTATAAGGGGAATATCTAAGGGAAGATATCAAGAGACACGTCATTCTAGCGTAATTAGGAGACCTTCCAACCCTTGAAAGCATATGTGCATACCTTTATAGATGTATGTCTGTACGTGAGAAAGTGAACATCTGTACCTTTATAGCACATCATTATGCTTATATGGCAAAAGTTGTGCAGGTTGTAGAACCCACATGTTTTGATGAGGCTATTGGAAATGTGTGTTGGGAGAAAGCTATGGATGAGGAGATGGATGCATTGTATGGAAATGAGACTTGGGATTTGGTGCCATTGCCTGAAGGTAAAAAACCTATTAGCTATAAGTGGGTGTATAATAAACCTTGTACTCAGTCAACTCTTCATCTTATGTGAGCATTTACTCATTTTTGGGTATTTGCTTTTATTCTTTTGGATTTATCTCATCCCAACACTTGGATTAATCCAATTGGCCCATTGGAACCTTAATTGGACCATAATCCAAATTTTTTTGAAAATGTAGACTCTTAGGCTAAGGTCCCTTATACACATTTTCACCTTGGAAAGTTCATTTCCATTTTAGACATTAGGAGGATTTTTATATCCAAAGATATCTCAATTTTGGATTATCTCTCTCTAGGTATTTTCTCTCTCTAGGCTAAAACAGGGTAAAACAAGATCTTTCTTCTATTTCAGAGAGGGGAATAATTTCAAGAACAGAAGGGGAGGTTCTTACACCTTTACACCTCAAAATCTGGAGGGAGGAATCTTACAAATTTCTTGTTTCCTTCAAAATTAGCTAAAAATTTGCATAAGTGGCTTAATCTTGTATTTAATATTAGGTTATTAGGTTAAATTAAGCATTCTAGACATCATTGGATAGCTTGGGGTTAGCTTAAGTCATCCACAAGAAGAAAACCATTAAAAAACATTAAGAGAGGGCCAAAATCATAGAGAATTCAGAAGGGAAACTGGGCGTATTCAGTTTCGGCTAGTCTCTCTTAGAAGTGAAAGGCCGTTCACTTCTCAGACATATGGCCATATGCTTCTTAACCATGGCCGTTCATTTCTCCTGCCAGATTCTCCCAAATCTACCTCACTAATGAGAGTAGTGAGTATTAAAAAGGAATAAAGTGCATTAAAGGGAGCATAAAGAGAATTGAAGGGGAGTATAAAGAGGGTATAGCTATACTATAAGGGGAATATCTAAGGGAAGATATCAAGAGACACGTCATTCTAGCGTAATTAGGAGACCTTCCAACCCTTGAAAGCATATGTGCATACCTTTATAGATGTATGTCTGTACGTGAGAAAGTGAACATCTGTACCTTTATAGCACATCATTATGCTTATATGGCAAAAGTTGTGCAGGTTGTAGAACCCACATGTTTTGATGAGGCTATTGGAAATGTGTGTTGGGAGAAAGCTATGGATGAGGAGATGGATGCATTGTATGGAAATGAGACTTGGGATTTGGTGCCATTGCCTGAAGGTAAAAAACCTATTAGCTATAAGTGGGTGTATAATAAACCTTGTACTCAGTCAACTCTTCATCTTATGTGAGCATTTACTCATTTTTGGGTATTTGCTTTTATTCTTTTGGATTTATCTCATCCCAACACTTGGATTAATCCAATTGGCCCATTGGAACCTTAATTGGACCATAATCCAAATTTTTTTGAAAATGTAGACTCTTAGGCTAAGGTCCCTTATACACATTTTCACCTTGGAAAGTTCATTTCCATTTTAGACATTAGGAGGATTTTTATATCCAAAGATATCTCAATTTTGGATTATCTCTCTCTAGGTATTTTCTCTCTCTAGGGTAAAACAAGATCTTTCTTCTATTTCAGAGAGGGGAATAATTTCAAGAACAGAAGGGGAGGTTCTTACACCTTTACACCTCAAAATCTGGAGGGAGGAATCTTACAAATTTCTTGTTTCCTTCAAAATTAGCTAAAAATTTGCATAAGTGGCTTAATCTTGTATTTAATATTAGGTTATTAGGTTAAATTAAGCATTCTAGACATCATTGGATAGCTTGGGGTTAGCTTAAGTCATCCACAAGAAGAAAACCATTAAAAAACATTAAGAGAGGGCCAAAATCATAGAGAATTCAGAAGGGAAACTGGGCGTATTCAGTTTCGGCTAGTCTCTCTTAGAAGTGAAAGGCCGTTCACTTCTCAGACATATGGCCATATGCTTCTTAACCATGGCCGTTCATTTCTCCTGCCAGATTCTCCCAAATCTACCTCACTAATGAGAGTAGTGAGTATTAAAAAGGAATAAAGTGCATTAAAGGGAGCATAAAGAGAATTGAAGGGGAGTATAAAGAGGGTATAGCTATACTATAAGGGGAATATCTAAGGGAAGATATCAAGAGACACGTCATTCTAGCGTAATTAGGAGACCTTCCAACCCTTGAAAGCATATGTGCATACCTTTATAGATGTATGTCTGTACGTGAGAAAGTGAACATCTGTACCTTTATAGCACATCATTATGCTTATATGGCAAAAGTTGTGCAGGTTGTAGAACCCACATGTTTTGATGAGGCTATTGGAAATGTGTGTTGGGAGAAAGCTATGGATGAGGAGATGGATGCATTGTATGGAAATGAGACTTGGGATTTGGTGCCATTGCCTGAAGGTAAAAAACCTATTAGCTATAAGTGGGTGTATAATAAACCTTGTACTCAGTCAACTCTTCATCTTATGTGAGCATTTACTCATTTTTGGGTATTTGCTTTTATTCTTTTGGATTTATCTCATCCCAACACTTGGATTAATCCAATTGGCCCATTGGAACCTTAATTGGACCATAATCCAAATTTTTTTGAAAATGTAGACTCTTAGGCTAAGGTCCCTTATACACATTTTCACCTTGGAAAGTTCATTTCCATTTTAGACATTAGGAGGATTTTTATATCCAAAGATATCTCAATTTTGGATTATCTCTCTCTAGGTATTTTCTCTCTCTAGGCTAAAACAGGGTAAAACAAGATCTTTCTTCTATTTCAGAGAGGGGAATAATTTCAAGAACAGAAGGGGAGGTTCTTACACCTTTACACCTCAAAATCTGGAGGGAGGAATCTTACAAATTTCTTGTTTCCTTCAAAATTAGCTAAAAATTTGCATAAGTGGCTTAATCTTGTATTTAATATTAGGTTATTAGGTTAAATTAAGCATTCTAGACATCATTGGATAGCTTGGGGTTAGCTTAAGTCATCCACAAGAAGAAAACCATTAAAAAACATTAAGAGAGGGCCAAAATCATAGAGAATTCAGAAGGGAAACTGGGCGTATTCAGTTTCGGCTAGTCTCTCTTAGAAGTGAAAGGCCGTTCACTTCTCAGACATATGGCCATATGCTTCTTAACCATGGCCGTTCATTTCTCCTGCCAGATTCTCCCAAATCTACCTCACTAATGAGAGTAGTGAGTATTAAAAAGGAATAAAGTGCATTAAAGGGAGCATAAAGAGAATTGAAGGGGAGTATAAAGAGGGTATAGCTATACTATAAGGGGAATATCTAAGGGAAGATATCAAGAGACACGTCATTCTAGCGTAATTAGGAGACCTTCCAACCCTTGAAAGCATATGTGCATACCTTTATAGATGTATGTCTGTACGTGAGAAAGTGAACATCTGTACCTTTATAGCACATCATTATGCTTATATGGCAAAAGTTGTGCAGGTTGTAGAACCCACATGTTTTGATGAGGCTATTGGAAATGTGTGTTGGGAGAAAGCTATGGATGAGGAGATGGATGCATTGTATGGAAATGAGACTTGGGATTTGGTGCCATTGCCTGAAGGTAAAAAACCTATTAGCTATAAGTGGGTGTATAATAAACCTTGTACTCAGTCAACTCTTCATCTTATGTGAGCATTTACTCATTTTTGGGTATTTGCTTTTATTCTTTTGGATTTATCTCATCCCAACACTTGGATTAATCCAATTGGCCCATTGGAACCTTAATTGGACCATAATCCAAATTTTTTTGAAAATGTAGACTCTTAGGCTAAGGTCCCTTATACACATTTTCACCTTGGAAAGTTCATTTCCATTTTAGACATTAGGAGGATTTTTATATCCAAAGATATCTCAATTTTGGATTATCTCTCTCTAGGTATTTTCTCTCTCTAGGCTAAAACAGGGTAAAACAAGATCTTTCTTCTATTTCAGAGAGGGGAATAATTTCAAGAACAGAAGGGGAGGTTCTTACACCTTTACACCTCAAAATCTGGAGGGAGGAATCTTACAAATTTCTTGTTTCCTTCAAAATTAGCTAAAAATTTGCATAAGTGGCTTAATCTTGTATTTAATATTAGGTTATTAGGTTAAATTAAGCATTCTAGACATCATTGGATAGCTTGGGGTTAGCTTAAGTCATCCACAAGAAGAAAACCATTAAAAAACATTAAGAGAGGGCCAAAATCATAGAGAATTCAGAAGGGAAACTGGGCGTATTCAGTTTCGGCTAGTCTCTCTTAGAAGTGAAAGGCCGTTCACTTCTCAGACATATGGCCATATGCTTCTTAACCATGGCCGTTCATTTCTCCTGCCAGATTCTCCCAAATCTACCTCACTAATGAGAGTAGTGAGTATTAAAAAGGAATAAAGTGCATTAAAGGGAGCATAAAGAGAATTGAAGGGGAGTATAAAGAGGGTATAGCTATACTATAAGGGGAATATCTAAGGGAAGATATCAAGAGACACGTCATTCTAGCGTAATTAGGAGACCTTCCAACCCTTGAAAGCATATGTGCATACCTTTATAGATGTATGTCTGTACGTGAGAAAGTGAACATCTGTACCTTTATAGCACATCATTATGCTTATATGGCAAAAGTTGTGCAGGTTGTAGAACCCACATGTTTTGATGAGGCTATTGGAAATGTGTGTTGGGAGAAAGCTATGGATGAGGAGATGGATGCATTGTATGGAAATGAGACTTGGGATTTGGTGCCATTGCCTGAAGGTAAAAAACCTATTAGCTATAAGTGGGTGTATAATAAACCTTGTACTCAGTCAACTCTTCATCTTATGTGAGCATTTACTCATTTTTGGGTATTTGCTTTTATTCTTTTGGATTTATCTCATCCCAACACTTGGATTAATCCAATTGGCCCATTGGAACCTTAATTGGACCATAATCCAAATTTTTTTGAAAATGTAGACTCTTAGGCTAAGGTCCCTTATACACATTTTCACCTTGGAAAGTTCATTTCCATTTTAGACATTAGGAGGATTTTTATATCCAAAGATATCTCAATTTTGGATTATCTCTCTCTAGGTATTTTCTCTCTCTAGGCTAAAACAGGGTAAAACAAGATCTTTCTTCTATTTCAGAGAGGGGAATAATTTCAAGAACAGAAGGGGAGGTTCTTACACCTTTACACCTCAAAATCTGGAGGGAGGAATCTTACAAATTTCTTGTTTCCTTCAAAATTAGCTAAAAATTTGCATAAGTGGCTTAATCTTGTATTTAATATTAGGTTATTAGGTTAAATTAAGCATTCTAGACATCATTGGATAGCTTGGGGTTAGCTTAAGTCATCCACAAGAAGAAAACCATTAAAAAACATTAAGAGAGGGCCAAAATCATAGAGAATTCAGAAGGGAAACTGGGCGTATTCAGTTTCGGCTAGTCTCTCTTAGAAGTGAAAGGCCGTTCACTTCTCAGACATATGGCCATATGCTTCTTAACCATGGCCGTTCATTTCTCCTGCCAGATTCTCCCAAATCTACCTCACTAATGAGAGTAGTGAGTATTAAAAAGGAATAAAGTGCATTAAAGGGAGCATAAAGAGAATTGAAGGGGAGTATAAAGAGGGTATAGCTATACTATAAGGGGAATATCTAAGGGAAGATATCAAGAGACACGTCATTCTAGCGTAATTAGGAGACCTTCCAACCCTTGAAAGCATATGTGCATACCTTTATAGATGTATGTCTGTACGTGAGAAAGTGAACATCTGTACCTTTATAGCACATCATTATGCTTATATGGCAAAAGTTGTGCAGGTTGTAGAACCCACATGTTTTGATGAGGCTATTGGAAATGTGTGTTGGGAGAAAGCTATGGATGAGGAGATGGATGCATTGTATGGAAATGAGACTTGGGATTTGGTGCCATTGCCTGAAGGTAAAAAACCTATTAGCTATAAGTGGGTGTATAATAAACCTTGTACTCAGTCAACTCTTCATCTTATGTGAGCATTTACTCATTTTTGGGTATTTGCTTTTATTCTTTTGGATTTATCTCATCCCAACACTTGGATTAATCCAATTGGCCCATTGGAACCTTAATTGGACCATAATCCAAATTTTTTTGAAAATGTAGACTCTTAGGCTAAGGTCCCTTATACACATTTTCACCTTGGAAAGTTCATTTCCATTTTAGACATTAGGAGGATTTTTATATCCAAAGATATCTCAATTTTGGATTATCTCTCTCTAGGTATTTTCTCTCTCTAGGCTAAAACAGGGTAAAACAAGATCTTTCTTCTATTTCAGAGAGGGGAATAATTTCAAGAACAGAAGGGGAGGTTCTTACACCTTTACACCTCAAAATCTGGAGGGAGGAATCTTACAAATTTCTTGTTTCCTTCAAAATTAGCTAAAAATTTGCATAAGTGGCTTAATCTTGTATTTAATATTAGGTTATTAGGTTAAATTAAGCATTCTAGACATCATTGGATAGCTTGGGGTTAGCTTAAGTCATCCACAAGAAGAAAACCATTAAAAAACATTAAGAGAGGGCCAAAATCATAGAGAATTCAGAAGGGAAACTGGGCGTATTCAGTTTCGGCTAGTCTCTCTTAGAAGTGAAAGGCCGTTCACTTCTCAGACATATGGCCATATGCTTCTTAACCATGGCCGTTCATTTCTCCTGCCAGATTCTCCCAAATCTACCTCACTAATGAGAGTAGTGAGTATTAAAAAGGAATAAAGTGCATTAAAGGGAGCATAAAGAGAATTGAAGGGGAGTATAAAGAGGGTATAGCTATACTATAAGGGGAATATCTAAGGGAAGATATCAAGAGACACGTCATTCTAGCGTAATTAGGAGACCTTCCAACCCTTGAAAGCATATGTGCATACCTTTATAGATGTATGTCTGTACGTGAGAAAGTGAACATCTGTACCTTTATAGCACATCATTATGCTTATATGGCAAAAGTTGTGCAGGTTGTAGAACCCACATGTTTTGATGAGGCTATTGGAAATGTGTGTTGGGAGAAAGCTATGGATGAGGAGATGGATGCATTGTATGGAAATGAGACTTGGGATTTGGTGCCATTGCCTGAAGGTAAAAAACCTATTAGCTATAAGTGGGTGTATAATAAACCTTGTACTCAGTCAACTCTTCATCTTATGTGAGCATTTACTCATTTTTGGGTATTTGCTTTTATTCTTTTGGATTTATCTCATCCCAACACTTGGATTAATCCAATTGGCCCATTGGAACCTTAATTGGACCATAATCCAAATTTTTTTGAAAATGTAGACTCTTAGGCTAAGGTCCCTTATACACATTTTCACCTTGGAAAGTTCATTTCCATTTTAGACATTAGGAGGATTTTTATATCCAAAGATATCTCAATTTTGGATTATCTCTCTCTAGGTATTTTCTCTCTCTAGGCTAAAACAGGGTAAAACAAGATCTTTCTTCTATTTCAGAGAGGGGAATAATTTCAAGAACAGAAGGGGAGGTTCTTACACCTTTACACCTCAAAATCTGGAGGGAGGAATCTTACAAATTTCTTGTTTCCTTCAAAATTAGCTAAAAATTTGCATAAGTGGCTTAATCTTGTATTTAATATTAGGTTATTAGGTTAAATTAAGCATTCTAGACATCATTGGATAGCTTGGGGTTAGCTTAAGTCATCCACAAGAAGAAAACCATTAAAAAACATTAAGAGAGGGCCAAAATCATAGAGAATTCAGAAGGGAAACTGGGCGTATTCAGTTTCGGCTAGTCTCTCTTAGAAGTGAAAGGCCGTTCACTTCTCAGACATATGGCCATATGCTTCTTAACCATGGCCGTTCATTTCTCCTGCCAGATTCTCCCAAATCTACCTCACTAATGAGAGTAGTGAGTATTAAAAAGGAATAAAGTGCATTAAAGGGAGCATAAAGAGAATTGAAGGGGAGTATAAAGAGGGTATAGCTATACTATAAGGGGAATATCTAAGGGAAGATATCAAGAGACACGTCATTCTAGCGTAATTAGGAGACCTTCCAACCCTTGAAAGCATATGTGCATACCTTTATAGATGTATGTCTGTACGTGAGAAAGTGAACATCTGTACCTTTATAGCACATCATTATGCTTATATGGCAAAAGTTGTGCAGGTTGTAGAACCCACATATTTTGATGAGGCTATTGGAAATGTGTGTTGGGAGAAAGCTATGGATGAGGAGATGGATGCATTGTATGGAAATGAGACTTGGGATTTGGTGCCATTGCCTGAAGGTAAAAAACCTATTAGCTATAAGTGGGTGTATAATAAACCTTGTACTCAGTCAACTCTTCATCTTATGTGAGCATTTACTCATTTTTGGGTATTTGCTTTTATTCTTTTGGATTTATCTCATCCCAACACTTGGATTAATCCAATTGGCCCATTGGAACCTTAATTGGACCATAATCCAAATTTTTTTGAAAATGTAGACTCTTAGGCTAAGGTCCCTTATACACATTTTCACCTTGGAAAGTTCATTTCCATTTTAGACATTAGGAGGATTTTTATATCCAAAGATATCTCAATTTTGGATTATCTCTCTCTAGGTATTTTCTCTCTCTAGGCTAAAACAGGGTAAAACAAGATCTTTCTTCTATTTCAGAGAGGGGAATAATTTCAAGAACAGAAGGGGAGGTTCTTACACCTTTACACCTCAAAATCTGGAGGGAGGAATCTTACAAATTTCTTGTTTCCTTCAAAATTAGCTAAAAATTTGCATAAGTGGCTTAATCTTGTATTTAATATTAGGTTATTAGGTTAAATTAAGCATTCTAGACATCATTGGATAGCTTGGGGTTAGCTTAAGTCATCCACAAGAAGAAAACCATTAAAAAACATTAAGAGAGGGCCAAAATCATAGAGAATTCAGAAGGGAAACTGGGCGTATTCAGTTTCGGCTAGTCTCTCTTAGAAGTGAAAGGCCGTTCACTTCTCAGACATATGGCCATATGCTTCTTAACCATGGCCGTTCATTTCTCCTGCCAGATTCTCCCAAATCTACCTCACTAATGAGAGTAGTGAGTATTAAAAAGGAATAAAGTGCATTAAAGGGAGCATAAAGAGAATTGAAGGGGAGTATAAAGAGGGTATAGCTATACTATAAGGGGAATATCTAAGGGAAGATATCAAGAGACACGTCATTCTAGCGTAATTAGGAGACCTTCCAACCCTTGAAAGCATATGTGCATACCTTTATAGATGTATGTCTGTACGTGAGAAAGTGAACATCTGTACCTTTATAGCACATCATTATGCTTATATGGCAAAAGTTGTGCAGGTTGTAGAACCCACATGTTTTGATGAGGCTATTGGAAATGTGTGTTGGGAGAAAGCTATGGATGAGGAGATGGATGCATTGTATGGAAATGAGACTTGGGATTTGGTGCCATTTCCTGAAGGTAAAAAACCTATTAGCTATAAGTGGGTGTATAATAAACCTTGTACTCAGTCAACTCTTCATCTTATGTGAGCATTTACTCATTTTTGGGTATTTGCTTTTATTCTTTTGGATTTATCTCATCCCAACACTTGGATTAATCCAATTGGCCCATTGGAACCTTAATTGGACCATAATCCAAATTTTTTTGAAAATGTAGACTCTTAGGCTAAGGTCCCTTATACACATTTTCACCTTGGAAAGTTCATTTCCATTTTAGACATTAGGAGGATTTTTATATCCAAAGATATCTCAATTTTGGATTATCTCTCTCTAGGTATTTTCTCTCTCTAGGCTAAAACAGGGTAAAACAAGATCTTTCTTCTATTTCAGAGAGGGGAATAATTTCAAGAACAGAAGGGGAGGTTCTTACACCTTTACACCTCAAAATCTGGAGGGAGGAATCTTACAAATTTCTTGTTTCCTTCAAAATTAGCTAAAAATTTGCATAAGTGGCTTAATCTTGTATTTAATATTAGGTTATTAGGTTAAATTAAGCATTCTAGACATCATTGGATAGCTTGGGGTTAGCTTAAGTCATCCACAAGAAGAAAACCATTAAAAAACATTAAGAGAGGGCCAAAATCATAGAGAATTCAGAAGGGAAACTGGGCGTATTCAGTTTCGGCTAGTCTCTCTTAGAAGTGAAAGGCCGTTCACTTCTCAGACATATGGCCATATGCTTCTTAACCATGGCCGTTCATTTCTCCTGCCAGATTCTCCCAAATCTACCTCACTAATGAGAGTAGTGAGTATTAAAAAGGAATAAAGTGCATTAAAGGGAGCATAAAGAGAATTGAAGGGGAGTATAAAGAGGGTATAGCTATACTATAAGGGGAATATCTAAGGGAAGATATCAAGAGACACGTCATTCTAGCGTAATTAGGAGACCTTCCAACCCTTGAAAGCATATGTGCATACCTTTATAGATGTATGTCTGTACGTGAGAAAGTGAACATCTGTACCTTTATAGCACATCATTATGCTTATATGGCAAAAGTTGTGCAGGTTGTAGAACCCACATGTTTTGATGAGGCTATTGGAAATGTGTGTTGGGAGAAAGCTATGGATGAGGAGATGGATGCATTGTATGGAAATGAGACTTGGGATTTGGTGCCATTGCCTGAAGGTAAAAAACCTATTAGCTATAAGTGGGTGTATAATAAACCTTGTACTCAGTCAACTCTTCATCTTATGTGAGCATTTACTCATTTTTGGGTATTTGCTTTTATTCTTTTGGATTTATCTCATCCCAACACTTGGATTAATCCAATTGGCCCATTGGAACCTTAATTGGACCATAATCCAAATTTTTTTGAAAATGTAGACTCTTAGGCTAAGGTCCCTTATACACATTTTCACCTTGGAAAGTTCATTTCCATTTTAGACATTAGGAGGATTTTTATATCCAAAGATATCTCAATTTTGGATTATCTCTCTCTAGGTATTTTCTCTCTCTAGGCTAAAACAGGGTAAAACAAGATCTTTCTTCTATTTCAGAGAGGGGAATAATTTCAAGAACAGAAGGGGAGGTTCTTACACCTTTACACCTCAAAATCTGGAGGGAGGAATCTTACAAATTTCTTGTTTCCTTCAAAATTAGCTAAAAATTTGCATAAGTGGCTTAATCTTGTATTTAATATTAGGTTATTAGGTTAAATTAAGCATTCTAGACATCATTGGATAGCTTGGGGTTAGCTTAAGTCATCCACAAGAAGAAAACCATTAAAAAACATTAAGAGAGGGCCAAAATCATAGAGAATTCAGAAGGGAAACTGGGCGTATTCAGTTTCGGCTAGTCTCTCTTAGAAGTGAAAGGCCGTTCACTTCTCAGACATATGGCCATATGCTTCTTAACCATGGCCGTTCATTTCTCCTGCCAGATTCTCCCAAATCTACCTCACTAATGAGAGTAGTGAGTATTAAAAAGGAATAAAGTGCATTAAAGGGAGCATAAAGAGAATTGAAGGGGAGTATAAAGAGGGTATAGCTATACTATAAGGGGAATATCTAAGGGAAGATATCAAGAGACACGTCATTCTAGCGTAATTAGGAGACCTTCCAACCCTTGAAAGCATATGTGCATACCTTTATAGATGTATGTCTGTACGTGAGAAAGTGAACATCTGTACCTTTATAGCACATCATTATGCTTATATGGCAAAAGTTGTGCAGGTTGTAGAACCCACATGTTTTGATGAGGCTATTGGAAATGTGTGTTGGGAGAAAGCTATGGATGAGGAGATGGATGCATTGTATGGAAATGAGACTTGGGATTTGGTGCCATTGCCTGAAGGTAAAAAACCTATTAGCTATAAGTGGGTGTATAATAAACCTTGTACTCAGTCAACTCTTCATCTTATGTGAGCATTTACTCATTTTTGGGTATTTGCTTTTATTCTTTTGGATTTATCTCATCCCAACACTTGGATTAATCCAATTGGCCCATTGGAACCTTAATTGGACCATAATCCAAATTTTTTTGAAAATGTAGACTCTTAGGCTAAGGTCCCTTATACACATTTTCACCTTGGAAAGTTCATTTCCATTTTAGACATTAGGAGGATTTTTATATCCAAAGATATCTCAATTTTGGATTATCTCTCTCTAGGTATTTTCTCTCTCTAGGCTAAAACAGGGTAAAACAAGATCTTTCTTCTATTTCAGAGAGGGGAATAATTTCAAGAACAGAAGGGGAGGTTCTTACACCTTTACACCTCAAAATCTGGAGGGAGGAATCTTACAAATTTCTTGTTTCCTTCAAAATTAGCTAAAAATTTGCATAAGTGGCTTAATCTTGTATTTAATATTAGGTTATTAGGTTAAATTAAGCATTCTAGACATCATTGGATAGCTTGGGGTTAGCTTAAGTCATCCACAAGAAGAAAACCATTAAAAAACATTAAGAGAGGGCCAAAATCATAGAGAATTCAGAAGGGAAACTGGGCGTATTCAGTTTCGGCTAGTCTCTCTTAGAAGTGAAAGGCCGTTCACTTCTCAGACATATGGCCATATGCTTCTTAACCATGGCCGTTCATTTCTCCTGCCAGATTCTCCCAAATCTACCTCACTAATGAGAGTAGTGAGTATTAAAAAGGAATAAAGTGCATTAAAGGGAGCATAAAGAGAATTGAAGGGGAGTATAAAGAGGGTATAGCTATACTATAAGGGGAATATCTAAGGGAAGATATCAAGAGACACGTCATTCTAGCGTAATTAGGAGACCTTCCAACCCTTGAAAGCATATGTGCATACCTTTATAGATGTATGTCTGTACGTGAGAAAGTGAACATCTGTACCTTTATAGCACATCATTATGCTTATATGGCAAAAGTTGTGCAGGTTGTAGAACCCACATGTTTTGATGAGGCTATTGGAAATGTGTGTTGGGAGAAAGCTATGGATGAGGAGATGGATGCATTGTATGGAAATGAGACTTGGGATTTGGTGCCATTGCCTGAAGGTAAAAAACCTATTAGCTATAAGTGGGTGTATAATAAACCTTGTACTCAGTCAACTCTTCATCTTATGTGAGCATTTACTCATTTTTGGGTATTTGCTTTTATTCTTTTGGATTTATCTCATCCCAACACTTGGATTAATCCAATTGGCCCATTGGAACCTTAATTGGACCATAATCCAAATTTTTTTGAAAATGTAGACTCTTAGGCTAAGGTCCCTTATACACATTTTCACCTTGGAAAGTTCATTTCCATTTTAGACATTAGGAGGATTTTTATATCCAAAGATATCTCAATTTTGGATTATCTCTCTCTAGGTATTTTCTCTCTCTAGGCTAAAACAGGGTAAAACAAGATCTTTCTTCTATTTCAGAGAGGGGAATAATTTCAAGAACAGAAGGGGAGGTTCTTACACCTTTACACCTCAAAATCTGGAGGGAGGAATCTTACAAATTTCTTGTTTCCTTCAAAATTAGCTAAAAATTTGCATAAGTGGCTTAATCTTGTATTTAATATTAGGTTATTAGGTTAAATTAAGCATTCTAGACATCATTGGATAGCTTGGGGTTAGCTTAAGTCATCCACAAGAAGAAAACCATTAAAAAACATTAAGAGAGGGCCAAAATCATAGAGAATTCAGAAGGGAAACTGGGCGTATTCAGTTTCGGCTAGTCTCTCTTAGAAGTGAAAGGCCGTTCACTTCTCAGACATATGGCCATATGCTTCTTAACCATGGCCGTTCATTTCTCCTGCCAGATTCTCCCAAATCTACCTCACTAATGAGAGTAGTGAGTATTAAAAAGGAATAAAGTGCATTAAAGGGAGCATAAAGAGAATTGAAGGGGAGTATAAAGAGGGTATAGCTATACTATAAGGGGAATATCTAAGGGAAGATATCAAGAGACACGTCATTCTAGCGTAATTAGGAGACCTTCCAACCCTTGAAAGCATATGTGCATACCTTTATAGATGTATGTCTGTACGTGAGAAAGTGAACATCTGTACCTTTATAGCACATCATTATGCTTATATGGCAAAAGTTGTGCAGGTTGTAGAACCCACATGTTTTGATGAGGCTATTGGAAATGTGTGTTGGGAGAAAGCTATGGATGAGGAGATGGATGCATTGTATGGAAATGAGACTTGGGATTTGGTGCCATTGCCTGAAGGTAAAAAACCTATTAGCTATAAGTGGGTGTATAATAAACCTTGTACTCAGTCAACTCTTCATCTTATGTGAGCATTTACTCATTTTTGGGTATTTGCTTTTATTCTTTTGGATTTATCTCATCCCAACACTTGGATTAATCCAATTGGCCCATTGGAACCTTAATTGGACCATAATCCAAATTTTTTTGAAAATGTAGACTCTTAGGCTAAGGTCCCTTATACACATTTTCACCTTGGAAAGTTCATTTCCATTTTAGACATTAGGAGGATTTTTATATCCAAAGATATCTCAATTTTGGATTATCTCTCTCTAGGTATTTTCTCTCTCTAGGCTAAAACAGGGTAAAACAAGATCTTTCTTCTATTTCAGAGAGGGGAATAATTTCAAGAACAGAAGGGGAGGTTCTTACACCTTTACACCTCAAAATCTGGAGGGAGGAATCTTACAAATTTCTTGTTTCCTTCAAAATTAGCTAAAAATTTGCATAAGTGGCTTAATCTTGTATTTAATATTAGGTTATTAGGTTAAATTAAGCATTCTAGACATCATTGGATAGCTTGGGGTTAGCTTAAGTCATCCACAAGAAGAAAACCATTAAAAAACATTAAGAGAGGGCCAAAATCATAGAGAATTCAGAAGGGAAACTGGGCGTATTCAGTTTCGGCTAGTCTCTCTTAGAAGTGAAAGGCCGTTCACTTCTCAGACATATGGCCATATGCTTCTTAACCATGGCCGTTCATTTCTCCTGCCAGATTCTCCCAAATCTACCTCACTAATGAGAGTAGTGAGTATTAAAAAGGAATAAAGTGCATTAAAGGGAGCATAAAGAGAATTGAAGGGGAGTATAAAGAGGGTATAGCTATACTATAAGGGGAATATCTAAGGGAAGATATCAAGAGACACGTCATTCTAGCGTAATTAGGAGACCTTCCAACCCTTGAAAGCATATGTGCATACCTTTATAGATGTATGTCTGTACGTGAGAAAGTGAACATCTGTACCTTTATAGCACATCATTATGCTTATATGGCAAAAGTTGTGCAGGTTGTAGAACCCACATGTTTTGATGAGGCTATTGGAAATGTGTGTTGGGAGAAAGCTATGGATGAGGAGATGGATGCATTGTATGGAAATGAGACTTGGGATTTGGTGCCATTGCCTGAAGGTAAAAAACCTATTAGCTATAAGTGGGTGTATAATAAACCTTGTACTCAGTCAACTCTTCATCTTATGTGAGCATTTACTCATTTTTGGGTATTTGCTTTTATTCTTTTGGATTTATCTCATCCCAACACTTGGATTAATCCAATTGGCCCATTGGAACCTTAATTGGACCATAATCCAAATTTTTTTGAAAATGTAGACTCTTAGGCTAAGGTCCCTTATACACATTTTCACCTTGGAAAGTTCATTTCCATTTTAGACATTAGGAGGATTTTTATATCCAAAGATATCTCAATTTTGGATTATCTCTCTCTAGGTATTTTCTCTCTCTAGGCTAAAACAGGGTAAAACAAGATCTTTCTTCTATTTCAGAGAGGGGAATAATTTCAAGAACAGAAGGGGAGGTTCTTACACCTTTACACCTCAAAATCTGGAGGGAGGAATCTTACAAATTTCTTGTTTCCTTCAAAATTAGCTAAAAATTTGCATAAGTGGCTTAATCTTGTATTTAATATTAGGTTATTAGGTTAAATTAAGCATTCTAGACATCATTGGATAGCTTGGGGTTAGCTTAAGTCATCCACAAGAAGAAAACCATTAAAAAACATTAAGAGAGGGCCAAAATCATAGAGAATTCAGAAGGGAAACTGGGCGTATTCAGTTTCGGCTAGTCTCTCTTAGAAGTGAAAGGCCGTTCACTTCTCAGACATATGGCCATATGCTTCTTAACCATGGCCGTTCATTTCTCCTGCCAGATTCTCCCAAATCTACCTCACTAATGAGAGTAGTGAGTATTAAAAAGGAATAAAGTGCATTAAAGGGAGCATAAAGAGAATTGAAGGGGAGTATAAAGAGGGTATAGCTATACTATAAGGGGAATATCTAAGGGAAGATATCAAGAGACACGTCATTCTAGCGTAATTAGGAGACCTTCCAACCCTTGAAAGCATATGTGCATACCTTTATAGATGTATGTCTGTACGTGAGAAAGTGAACATCTGTACCTTTATAGCACATCATTATGCTTATATGGCAAAAGTTGTGCAGGTTGTAGAACCCACATGTTTTGATGAGGCTATTGGAAATGTGTGTTGGGAGAAAGCTATGGATGAGGAGATGGATGCATTGTATGGAAATGAGACTTGGGATTTGGTGCCATTGCCTGAAGGTAAAAAACCTATTAGCTATAAGTGGGTGTATAATAAACCTTGTACTCAGTCAACTCTTCATCTTATGTGAGCATTTACTCATTTTTGGGTATTTGCTTTTATTCTTTTGGATTTATCTCATCCCAACACTTGGATTAATCCAATTGGCCCATTGGAACCTTAATTGGACCATAATCCAAATTTTTTTGAAAATGTAGACTCTTAGGCTAAGGTCCCTTATACACATTTTCACCTTGGAAAGTTCATTTCCATTTTAGACATTAGGAGGATTTTTATATCCAAAGATATCTCAATTTTGGATTATCTCTCTCTAGGTATTTTCTCTCTCTAGGCTAAAACAGGGTAAAACAAGATCTTTCTTCTATTTCAGAGAGGGGAATAATTTCAAGAACAGAAGGGGAGGTTCTTACACCTTTACACCTCAAAATCTGGAGGGAGGAATCTTACAAATTTCTTGTTTCCTTCAAAATTAGCTAAAAATTTGCATAAGTGGCTTAATCTTGTATTTAATATTAGGTTATTAGGTTAAATTAAGCATTCTAGACATCATTGGATAGCTTGGGGTTAGCTTAAGTCATCCACAAGAAGAAAACCATTAAAAAACATTAAGAGAGGGCCAAAATCATAGAGAATTCAGAAGGGAAACTGGGCGTATTCAGTTTCGGCTAGTCTCTCTTAGAAGTGAAAGGCCGTTCACTTCTCAGACATATGGCCATATGCTTCTTAACCATGGCCGTTCATTTCTCCTGCCAGATTCTCCCAAATCTACCTCACTAATGAGAGTAGTGAGTATTAAAAAGGAATAAAGTGCATTAAAGGGAGCATAAAGAGAATTGAAGGGGAGTATAAAGAGGGTATAGCTATACTATAAGGGGAATATCTAAGGGAAGATATCAAGAGACACGTCATTCTAGCGTAATTAGGAGACCTTCCAACCCTTGAAAGCATATGTGCATACCTTTATAGATGTATGTCTGTACGTGAGAAAGTGAACATCTGTACCTTTATAGCACATCATTATGCTTATATGGCAAAAGTTGTGCAGGTTGTAGAACCCACATGTTTTGATGAGGCTATTGGAAATGTGTGTTGGGAGAAAGCTATGGATGAGGAGATGGATGCATTGTATGGAAATGAGACTTGGGATTTGGTGCCATTGCCTGAAGGTAAAAAACCTATTAGCTATAAGTGGGTGTATAATAAACCTTGTACTCAGTCAACTCTTCATCTTATGTGAGCATTTACTCATTTTTGGGTATTTGCTTTTATTCTTTTGGATTTATCTCATCCCAACACTTGGATTAATCCAATTGGCCCATTGGAACCTTAATTGGACCATAATCCAAATTTTTTTGAAAATGTAGACTCTTAGGCTAAGGTCCCTTATACACATTTTCACCTTGGAAAGTTCATTTCCATTTTAGACATTAGGAGGATTTTTATATCCAAAGATATCTCAATTTTGGATTATCTCTCTCTAGGTATTTTCTCTCTCTAGGCTAAAACAGGGTAAAACAAGATCTTTCTTCTATTTCAGAGAGGGGAATAATTTCAAGAACAGAAGGGGAGGTTCTTACACCTTTACACCTCAAAATCTGGAGGGAGGAATCTTACAAATTTCTTGTTTCCTTCAAAATTAGCTAAAAATTTGCATAAGTGGCTTAATCTTGTATTTAATATTAGGTTATTAGGTTAAATTAAGCATTCTAGACATCATTGGATAGCTTGGGGTTAGCTTAAGTCATCCACAAGAAGAAAACCATTAAAAAACATTAAGAGAGGGCCAAAATCATAGAGAATTCAGAAGGGAAACTGGGCGTATTCAGTTTCGGCTAGTCTCTCTTAGAAGTGAAAGGCCGTTCACTTCTCAGACATATGGCCATATGCTTCTTAACCATGGCCGTTCATTTCTCCTGCCAGATTCTCCCAAATCTACCTCACTAATGAGAGTAGTGAGTATTAAAAAGGAATAAAGTGCATTAAAGGGAGCATAAAGAGAATTGAAGGGGAGTATAAAGAGGGTATAGCTATACTATAAGGGGAATATCTAAGGGAAGATATCAAGAGACACGTCATTCTAGCGTAATTAGGAGACCTTCCAACCCTTGAAAGCATATGTGCATACCTTTATAGATGTATGTCTGTACGTGAGAAAGTGAACATCTGTACCTTTATAGCACATCATTATGCTTATATGGCAAAAGTTGTGCAGGTTGTAGAACCCACATGTTTTGATGAGGCTATTGGAAATGTGTGTTGGGAGAAAGCTATGGATGAGGAGATGGATGCATTGTATGGAAATGAGACTTGGGATTTGGTGCCATTTCCTGAAGGTAAAAAACCTATTAGCTATAAGTGGGTGTATAATAAACCTTGTACTCAGTCAACTCTTCATCTTATGTGAGCATTTACTCATTTTTGGGTATTTGCTTTTATTCTTTTGGATTTATCTCATCCCAACACTTGGATTAATCCAATTGGCCCATTGGAACCTTAATTGGACCATAATCCAAATTTTTTTGAAAATGTAGACTCTTAGGCTAAGGTCCCTTATACACATTTTCACCTTGGAAAGTTCATTTCCATTTTAGACATTAGGAGGATTTTTATATCCAAAGATATCTCAATTTTGGATTATCTCTCTCTAGGTATTTTCTCTCTCTAGGCTAAAACAGGGTAAAACAAGATCTTTCTTCTATTTCAGAGAGGGGAATAATTTCAAGAACAGAAGGGGAGGTTCTTACACCTTTACACCTCAAAATCTGGAGGGAGGAATCTTACAAATTTCTTGTTTCCTTCAAAATTAGCTAAAAATTTGCATAAGTGGCTTAATCTTGTATTTAATATTAGGTTATTAGGTTAAATTAAGCATTCTAGACATCATTGGATAGCTTGGGGTTAGCTTAAGTCATCCACAAGAAGAAAACCATTAAAAAACATTAAGAGAGGGCCAAAATCATAGAGAATTCAGAAGGGAAACTGGGCGTATTCAGTTTCGGCTAGTCTCTCTTAGAAGTGAAAGGCCGTTCACTTCTCAGACATATGGCCATATGCTTCTTAACCATGGCCGTTCATTTCTCCTGCCAGATTCTCCCAAATCTACCTCACTAATGAGAGTAGTGAGTATTAAAAAGGAATAAAGTGCATTAAAGGGAGCATAAAGAGAATTGAAGGGGAGTATAAAGAGGGTATAGCTATACTATAAGGGGAATATCTAAGGGAAGATATCAAGAGACACGTCATTCTAGCGTAATTAGGAGACCTTCCAACCCTTGAAAGCATATGTGCATACCTTTATAGATGTATGTCTGTACGTGAGAAAGTGAACATCTGTACCTTTATAGCACATCATTATGCTTATATGGCAAAAGTTGTGCAGGTTGTAGAACCCACATGTTTTGATGAGGCTATTGGAAATGTGTGTTGGGAGAAAGCTATGGATGAGGAGATGGATGCATTGTATGGAAATGAGACTTGGGATTTGGTGCCATTGCCTGAAGGTAAAAAACCTATTAGCTATAAGTGGGTGTATAATAAACCTTGTACTCAGTCAACTCTTCATCTTATGTGAGCATTTACTCATTTTTGGGTATTTGCTTTTATTCTTTTGGATTTATCTCATCCCAACACTTGGATTAATCCAATTGGCCCATTGGAACCTTAATTGGACCATAATCCAAATTTTTTTGAAAATGTAGACTCTTAGGCTAAGGTCCCTTATACACATTTTCACCTTGGAAAGTTCATTTCCATTTTAGACATTAGGAGGATTTTTATATCCAAAGATATCTCAATTTTGGATTATCTCTCTCTAGGTATTTTCTCTCTCTAGGCTAAAACAGGGTAAAACAAGATCTTTCTTCTATTTCAGAGAGGGGAATAATTTCAAGAACAGAAGGGGAGGTTCTTACACCTTTACACCTCAAAATCTGGAGGGAGGAATCTTACAAATTTCTTGTTTCCTTCAAAATTAGCTAAAAATTTGCATAAGTGGCTTAATCTTGTATTTAATATTAGGTTATTAGGTTAAATTAAGCATTCTAGACATCATTGGATAGCTTGGGGTTAGCTTAAGTCATCCACAAGAAGAAAACCATTAAAAAACATTAAGAGAGGGCCAAAATCATAGAGAATTCAGAAGGGAAACTGGGCGTATTCAGTTTCGGCTAGTCTCTCTTAGAAGTGAAAGGCCGTTCACTTCTCAGACATATGGCCATATGCTTCTTAACCATGGCCGTTCATTTCTCCTGCCAGATTCTCCCAAATCTACCTCACTAATGAGAGTAGTGAGTATTAAAAAGGAATAAAGTGCATTAAAGGGAGCATAAAGAGAATTGAAGGGGAGTATAAAGAGGGTATAGCTATACTATAAGGGGAATATCTAAGGGAAGATATCAAGAGACACGTCATTCTAGCGTAATTAGGAGACCTTCCAACCCTTGAAAGCATATGTGCATACCTTTATAGATGTATGTCTGTACGTGAGAAAGTGAACATCTGTACCTTTATAGCACATCATTATGCTTATATGGCAAAAGTTGTGCAGGTTGTAGAACCCACATGTTTTGATGAGGCTATTGGAAATGTGTGTTGGGAGAAAGCTATGGATGAGGAGATGGATGCATTGTATGGAAATGAGACTTGGGATTTGGTGCCATTGCCTGAAGGTAAAAAACCTATTAGCTATAAGTGGGTGTATAATAAACCTTGTACTCAGTCAACTCTTCATCTTATGTGAGCATTTACTCATTTTTGGGTATTTGCTTTTATTCTTTTGGATTTATCTCATCCCAACACTTGGATTAATCCAATTGGCCCATTGGAACCTTAATTGGACCATAATCCAAATTTTTTTGAAAATGTAGACTCTTAGGCTAAGGTCCCTTATACACATTTTCACCTTGGAAAGTTCATTTCCATTTTAGACATTAGGAGGATTTTTATATCCAAAGATATCTCAATTTTGGATTATCTCTCTCTAGGTATTTTCTCTCTCTAGGCTAAAACAGGGTAAAACAAGATCTTTCTTCTATTTCAGAGAGGGGAATAATTTCAAGAACAGAAGGGGAGGTTCTTACACCTTTACACCTCAAAATCTGGAGGGAGGAATCTTACAAATTTCTTGTTTCCTTCAAAATTAGCTAAAAATTTGCATAAGTGGCTTAATCTTGTATTTAATATTAGGTTATTAGGTTAAATTAAGCATTCTAGACATCATTGGATAGCTTGGGGTTAGCTTAAGTCATCCACAAGAAGAAAACCATTAAAAAACATTAAGAGAGGGCCAAAATCATAGAGAATTCAGAAGGGAAACTGGGCGTATTCAGTTTCGGCTAGTCTCTCTTAGAAGTGAAAGGCCGTTCACTTCTCAGACATATGGCCATATGCTTCTTAACCATGGCCGTTCATTTCTCCTGCCAGATTCTCCCAAATCTACCTCACTAATGAGAGTAGTGAGTATTAAAAAGGAATAAAGTGCATTAAAGGGAGCATAAAGAGAATTGAAGGGGAGTATAAAGAGGGTATAGCTATACTATAAGGGGAATATCTAAGGGAAGATATCAAGAGACACGTCATTCTAGCGTAATTAGGAGACCTTCCAACCCTTGAAAGCATATGTGCATACCTTTATAGATGTATGTCTGTACGTGAGAAAGTGAACATCTGTACCTTTATAGCACATCATTATGCTTATATGGCAAAAGTTGTGCAGGTTGTAGAACCCACATGTTTTGATGAGGCTATTGGAAATGTGTGTTGGGAGAAAGCTATGGATGAGGAGATGGATGCATTGTATGGAAATGAGACTTGGGATTTGGTGCCATTGCCTGAAGGTAAAAAACCTATTAGCTATAAGTGGGTGTATAATAAACCTTGTACTCAGTCAACTCTTCATCTTATGTGAGCATTTACTCATTTTTGGGTATTTGCTTTTATTCTTTTGGATTTATCTCATCCCAACACTTGGATTAATCCAATTGGCCCATTGGAACCTTAATTGGACCATAATCCAAATTTTTTTGAAAATGTAGACTCTTAGGCTAAGGTCCCTTATACACATTTTCACCTTGGAAAGTTCATTTCCATTTTAGACATTAGGAGGATTTTTATATCCAAAGATATCTCAATTTTGGATTATCTCTCTCTAGGTATTTTCTCTCTCTAGGCTAAAACAGGGTAAAACAAGATCTTTCTTCTATTTCAGAGAGGGGAATAATTTCAAGAACAGAAGGGGAGGTTCTTACACCTTTACACCTCAAAATCTGGAGGGAGGAATCTTACAAATTTCTTGTTTCCTTCAAAATTAGCTAAAAATTTGCATAAGTGGCTTAATCTTGTATTTAATATTAGGTTATTAGGTTAAATTAAGCATTCTAGACATCATTGGATAGCTTGGGGTTAGCTTAAGTCATCCACAAGAAGAAAACCATTAAAAAACATTAAGAGAGGGCCAAAATCATAGAGAATTCAGAAGGGAAACTGGGCGTATTCAGTTTCGGCTAGTCTCTCTTAGAAGTGAAAGGCCGTTCACTTCTCAGACATATGGCCATATGCTTCTTAACCATGGCCGTTCATTTCTCCTGCCAGATTCTCCCAAATCTACCTCACTAATGAGAGTAGTGAGTATTAAAAAGGAATAAAGTGCATTAAAGGGAGCATAAAGAGAATTGAAGGGGAGTATAAAGAGGGTATAGCTATACTATAAGGGGAATATCTAAGGGAAGATATCAAGAGACACGTCATTCTAGCGTAATTAGGAGACCTTCCAACCCTTGAAAGCATATGTGCATACCTTTATAGATGTATGTCTGTACGTGAGAAAGTGAACATCTGTACCTTTATAGCACATCATTATGCTTATATGGCAAAAGTTGTGCAGGTTGTAGAACCCACATGTTTTGATGAGGCTATTGGAAATGTGTGTTGGGAGAAAGCTATGGATGAGGAGATGGATGCATTGTATGGAAATGAGACTTGGGATTTGGTGCCATTGCCTGAAGGTAAAAAACCTATTAGCTATAAGTGGGTGTATAATAAACCTTGTACTCAGTCAACTCTTCATCTTATGTGAGCATTTACTCATTTTTGGGTATTTGCTTTTATTCTTTTGGATTTATCTCATCCCAACACTTGGATTAATCCAATTGGCCCATTGGAACCTTAATTGGACCATAATCCAAATTTTTTTGAAAATGTAGACTCTTAGGCTAAGGTCCCTTATACACATTTTCACCTTGGAAAGTTCATTTCCATTTTAGACATTAGGAGGATTTTTATATCCAAAGATATCTCAATTTTGGATTATCTCTCTCTAGGTATTTTCTCTCTCTAGGCTAAAACAGGGTAAAACAAGATCTTTCTTCTATTTCAGAGAGGGGAATAATTTCAAGAACAGAAGGGGAGGTTCTTACACCTTTACACCTCAAAATCTGGAGGGAGGAATCTTACAAATTTCTTGTTTCCTTCAAAATTAGCTAAAAATTTGCATAAGTGGCTTAATCTTGTATTTAATATTAGGTTATTAGGTTAAATTAAGCATTCTAGACATCATTGGATAGCTTGGGGTTAGCTTAAGTCATCCACAAGAAGAAAACCATTAAAAAACATTAAGAGAGGGCCAAAATCATAGAGAATTCAGAAGGGAAACTGGGCGTATTCAGTTTCGGCTAGTCTCTCTTAGAAGTGAAAGGCCGTTCACTTCTCAGACATATGGCCATATGCTTCTTAACCATGGCCGTTCATTTCTCCTGCCAGATTCTCCCAAATCTACCTCACTAATGAGAGTAGTGAGTATTAAAAAGGAATAAAGTGCATTAAAGGGAGCATAAAGAGAATTGAAGGGGAGTATAAAGAGGGTATAGCTATACTATAAGGGGAATATCTAAGGGAAGATATCAAGAGACACGTCATTCTAGCGTAATTAGGAGACCTTCCAACCCTTGAAAGCATATGTGCATACCTTTATAGATGTATGTCTGTACGTGAGAAAGTGAACATCTGTACCTTTATAGCACATCATTATGCTTATATGGCAAAAGTTGTGCAGGTTGTAGAACCCACATGTTTTGATGAGGCTATTGGAAATGTGTGTTGGGAGAAAGCTATGGATGAGGAGATGGATGCATTGTATGGAAATGAGACTTGGGATTTGGTGCCATTGCCTGAAGGTAAAAAACCTATTAGCTATAAGTGGGTGTATAATAAACCTTGTACTCAGTCAACTCTTCATCTTATGTGAGCATTTACTCATTTTTGGGTATTTGCTTTTATTCTTTTGGATTTATCTCATCCCAACACTTGGATTAATCCAATTGGCCCATTGGAACCTTAATTGGACCATAATCCAAATTTTTTTGAAAATGTAGACTCTTAGGCTAAGGTCCCTTATACACATTTTCACCTTGGAAAGTTCATTTCCATTTTAGACATTAGGAGGATTTTTATATCCAAAGATATCTCAATTTTGGATTATCTCTCTCTAGGTATTTTCTCTCTCTAGGCTAAAACAGGGTAAAACAAGATCTTTCTTCTATTTCAGAGAGGGGAATAATTTCAAGAACAGAAGGGGAGGTTCTTACACCTTTACACCTCAAAATCTGGAGGGAGGAATCTTACAAATTTCTTGTTTCCTTCAAAATTAGCTAAAAATTTGCATAAGTGGCTTAATCTTGTATTTAATATTAGGTTATTAGGTTAAATTAAGCATTCTAGACATCATTGGATAGCTTGGGGTTAGCTTAAGTCATCCACAAGAAGAAAACCATTAAAAAACATTAAGAGAGGGCCAAAATCATAGAGAATTCAGAAGGGAAACTGGGCGTATTCAGTTTCGGCTAGTCTCTCTTAGAAGTGAAAGGCCGTTCACTTCTCAGACATATGGCCATATGCTTCTTAACCATGGCCGTTCATTTCTCCTGCCAGATTCTCCCAAATCTACCTCACTAATGAGAGTAGTGAGTATTAAAAAGGAATAAAGTGCATTAAAGGGAGCATAAAGAGAATTGAAGGGGAGTATAAAGAGGGTATAGCTATACTATAAGGGGAATATCTAAGGGAAGATATCAAGAGACACGTCATTCTAGCGTAATTAGGAGACCTTCCAACCCTTGAAAGCATATGTGCATACCTTTATAGATGTATGTCTGTACGTGAGAAAGTGAACATCTGTACCTTTATAGCACATCATTATGCTTATATGGCAAAAGTTGTGCAGGTTGTAGAACCCACATGTTTTGATGAGGCTATTGGAAATGTGTGTTGGGAGAAAGCTATGGATGAGGAGATGGATGCATTGTATGGAAATGAGACTTGGGATTTGGTGCCATTGCCTGAAGGTAAAAAACCTATTAGCTATAAGTGGGTGTATAATAAACCTTGTACTCAGTCAACTCTTCATCTTATGTGAGCATTTACTCATTTTTGGGTATTTGCTTTTATTCTTTTGGATTTATCTCATCCCAACACTTGGATTAATCCAATTGGCCCATTGGAACCTTAATTGGACCATAATCCAAATTTTTTTGAAAATGTAGACTCTTAGGCTAAGGTCCCTTATACACATTTTCACCTTGGAAAGTTCATTTCCATTTTAGACATTAGGAGGATTTTTATATCCAAAGATATCTCAATTTTGGATTATCTCTCTCTAGGTATTTTCTCTCTCTAGGCTAAAACAGGGTAAAACAAGATCTTTCTTCTATTTCAGAGAGGGGAATAATTTCAAGAACAGAAGGGGAGGTTCTTACACCTTTACACCTCAAAATCTGGAGGGAGGAATCTTACAAATTTCTTGTTTCCTTCAAAATTAGCTAAAAATTTGCATAAGTGGCTTAATCTTGTATTTAATATTAGGTTATTAGGTTAAATTAAGCATTCTAGACATCATTGGATAGCTTGGGGTTAGCTTAAGTCATCCACAAGAAGAAAACCATTAAAAAACATTAAGAGAGGGCCAAAATCATAGAGAATTCAGAAGGGAAACTGGGCGTATTCAGTTTCGGCTAGTCTCTCTTAGAAGTGAAAGGCCGTTCACTTCTCAGACATATGGCCATATGCTTCTTAACCATGGCCGTTCATTTCTCCTGCCAGATTCTCCCAAATCTACCTCACTAATGAGAGTAGTGAGTATTAAAAAGGAATAAAGTGCATTAAAGGGAGCATAAAGAGAATTGAAGGGGAGTATAAAGAGGGTATAGCTATACTATAAGGGGAATATCTAAGGGAAGATATCAAGAGACACGTCATTCTAGCGTAATTAGGAGACCTTCCAACCCTTGAAAGCATATGTGCATACCTTTATAGATGTATGTCTGTACGTGAGAAAGTGAACATCTGTACCTTTATAGCACATCATTATGCTTATATGGCAAAAGTTGTGCAGGTTGTAGAACCCACATGTTTTGATGAGGCTATTGGAAATGTGTGTTGGGAGAAAGCTATGGATGAGGAGATGGATGCATTGTATGGAAATGAGACTTGGGATTTGGTGCCATTGCCTGAAGGTAAAAAACCTATTAGCTATAAGTGGGTGTATAATAAACCTTGTACTCAGTCAACTCTTCATCTTATGTGAGCATTTACTCATTTTTGGGTATTTGCTTTTATTCTTTTGGATTTATCTCATCCCAACACTTGGATTAATCCAATTGGCCCATTGGAACCTTAATTGGACCATAATCCAAATTTTTTTGAAAATGTAGACTCTTAGGCTAAGGTCCCTTATACACATTTTCACCTTGGAAAGTTCATTTCCATTTTAGACATTAGGAGGATTTTTATATCCAAAGATATCTCAATTTTGGATTATCTCTCTCTAGGTATTTTCTCTCTCTAGGCTAAAACAGGGTAAAACAAGATCTTTCTTCTATTTCAGAGAGGGGAATAATTTCAAGAACAGAAGGGGAGGTTCTTACACCTTTACACCTCAAAATCTGGAGGGAGGAATCTTACAAATTTCTTGTTTCCTTCAAAATTAGCTAAAAATTTGCATAAGTGGCTTAATCTTGTATTTAATATTAGGTTATTAGGTTAAATTAAGCATTCTAGACATCATTGGATAGCTTGGGGTTAGCTTAAGTCATCCACAAGAAGAAAACCATTAAAAAACATTAAGAGAGGGCCAAAATCATAGAGAATTCAGAAGGGAAACTGGGCGTATTCAGTTTCGGCTAGTCTCTCTTAGAAGTGAAAGGCCGTTCACTTCTCAGACATATGGCCATATGCTTCTTAACCATGGCCGTTCATTTCTCCTGCCAGATTCTCCCAAATCTACCTCACTAATGAGAGTAGTGAGTATTAAAAAGGAATAAAGTGCATTAAAGGGAGCATAAAGAGAATTGAAGGGGAGTATAAAGAGGGTATAGCTATACTATAAGGGGAATATCTAAGGGAAGATATCAAGAGACACGTCATTCTAGCGTAATTAGGAGACCTTCCAACCCTTGAAAGCATATGTGCATACCTTTATAGATGTATGTCTGTACGTGAGAAAGTGAACATCTGTACCTTTATAGCACATCATTATGCTTATATGGCAAAAGTTGTGCAGGTTGTAGAACCCACATGTTTTGATGAGGCTATTGGAAATGTGTGTTGGGAGAAAGCTATGGATGAGGAGATGGATGCATTGTATGGAAATGAGACTTGGGATTTGGTGCCATTGCCTGAAGGTAAAAAACCTATTAGCTATAAGTGGGTGTATAATAAACCTTGTACTCAGTCAACTCTTCATCTTATGTGAGCATTTACTCATTTTTGGGTATTTGCTTTTATTCTTTTGGATTTATCTCATCCCAACACTTGGATTAATCCAATTGGCCCATTGGAACCTTAATTGGACCATAATCCAAATTTTTTTGAAAATGTAGACTCTTAGGCTAAGGTCCCTTATACACATTTTCACCTTGGAAAGTTCATTTCCATTTTAGACATTAGGAGGATTTTTATATCCAAAGATATCTCAATTTTGGATTATCTCTCTCTAGGTATTTTCTCTCTCTAGGCTAAAACAGGGTAAAACAAGATCTTTCTTCTATTTCAGAGAGGGGAATAATTTCAAGAACAGAAGGGGAGGTTCTTACACCTTTACACCTCAAAATCTGGAGGGAGGAATCTTACAAATTTCTTGTTTCCTTCAAAATTAGCTAAAAATTTGCATAAGTGGCTTAATCTTGTATTTAATATTAGGTTATTAGGTTAAATTAAGCATTCTAGACATCATTGGATAGCTTGGGGTTAGCTTAAGTCATCCACAAGAAGAAAACCATTAAAAAACATTAAGAGAGGGCCAAAATCATAGAGAATTCAGAAGGGAAACTGGGCGTATTCAGTTTCGGCTAGTCTCTCTTAGAAGTGAAAGGCCGTTCACTTCTCAGACATATGGCCATATGCTTCTTAACCATGGCCGTTCATTTCTCCTGCCAGATTCTCCCAAATCTACCTCACTAATGAGAGTAGTGAGTATTAAAAAGGAATAAAGTGCATTAAAGGGAGCATAAAGAGAATTGAAGGGGAGTATAAAGAGGGTATAGCTATACTATAAGGGGAATATCTAAGGGAAGATATCAAGAGACACGTCATTCTAGCGTAATTAGGAGACCTTCCAACCCTTGAAAGCATATGTGCATACCTTTATAGATGTATGTCTGTACGTGAGAAAGTGAACATCTGTACCTTTATAGCACATCATTATGCTTATATGGCAAAAGTTGTGCAGGTTGTAGAACCCACATGTTTTGATGAGGCTATTGGAAATGTGTGTTGGGAGAAAGCTATGGATGAGGAGATGGATGCATTGTATGGAAATGAGACTTGGGATTTGGTGCCATTGCCTGAAGGTAAAAAACCTATTAGCTATAAGTGGGTGTATAATAAACCTTGTACTCAGTCAACTCTTCATCTTATGTGAGCATTTACTCATTTTTGGGTATTTGCTTTTATTCTTTTGGATTTATCTCATCCCAACACTTGGATTAATCCAATTGGCCCATTGGAACCTTAATTGGACCATAATCCAAATTTTTTTGAAAATGTAGACTCTTAGGCTAAGGTCCCTTATACACATTTTCACCTTGGAAAGTTCATTTCCATTTTAGACATTAGGAGGATTTTTATATCCAAAGATATCTCAATTTTGGATTATCTCTCTCTAGGTATTTTCTCTCTCTAGGCTAAAACAGGGTAAAACAAGATCTTTCTTCTATTTCAGAGAGGGGAATAATTTCAAGAACAGAAGGGGAGGTTCTTACACCTTTACACCTCAAAATCTGGAGGGAGGAATCTTACAAATTTCTTGTTTCCTTCAAAATTAGCTAAAAATTTGCATAAGTGGCTTAATCTTGTATTTAATATTAGGTTATTAGGTTAAATTAAGCATTCTAGACATCATTGGATAGCTTGGGGTTAGCTTAAGTCATCCACAAGAAGAAAACCATTAAAAAACATTAAGAGAGGGCCAAAATCATAGAGAATTCAGAAGGGAAACTGGGCGTATTCAGTTTCGGCTAGTCTCTCTTAGAAGTGAAAGGCCGTTCACTTCTCAGACATATGGCCATATGCTTCTTAACCATGGCCGTTCATTTCTCCTGCCAGATTCTCCCAAATCTACCTCACTAATGAGAGTAGTGAGTATTAAAAAGGAATAAAGTGCATTAAAGGGAGCATAAAGAGAATTGAAGGGGAGTATAAAGAGGGTATAGCTATACTATAAGGGGAATATCTAAGGGAAGATATCAAGAGACACGTCATTCTAGCGTAATTAGGAGACCTTCCAACCCTTGAAAGCATATGTGCATACCTTTATAGATGTATGTCTGTACGTGAGAAAGTGAACATCTGTACCTTTATAGCACATCATTATGCTTATATGGCAAAAGTTGTGCAGGTTGTAGAACCCACATGTTTTGATGAGGCTATTGGAAATGTGTGTTGGGAGAAAGCTATGGATGAGGAGATGGATGCATTGTATGGAAATGAGACTTGGGATTTGGTGCCATTTCCTGAAGGTAAAAAACCTATTAGCTATAAGTGGGTGTATAATAAACCTTGTACTCAGTCAACTCTTCATCTTATGTGAGCATTTACTCATTTTTGGGTATTTGCTTTTATTCTTTTGGATTTATCTCATCCCAACACTTGGATTAATCCAATTGGCCCATTGGAACCTTAATTGGACCATAATCCAAATTTTTTTGAAAATGTAGACTCTTAGGCTAAGGTCCCTTATACACATTTTCACCTTGGAAAGTTCATTTCCATTTTAGACATTAGGAGGATTTTTATATCCAAAGATATCTCAATTTTGGATTATCTCTCTCTAGGTATTTTCTCTCTCTAGGCTAAAACAGGGTAAAACAAGATCTTTCTTCTATTTCAGAGAGGGGAATAATTTCAAGAACAGAAGGGGAGGTTCTTACACCTTTACACCTCAAAATCTGGAGGGAGGAATCTTACAAATTTCTTGTTTCCTTCAAAATTAGCTAAAAATTTGCATAAGTGGCTTAATCTTGTATTTAATATTAGGTTATTAGGTTAAATTAAGCATTCTAGACATCATTGGATAGCTTGGGGTTAGCTTAAGTCATCCACAAGAAGAAAACCATTAAAAAACATTAAGAGAGGGCCAAAATCATAGAGAATTCAGAAGGGAAACTGGGCGTATTCAGTTTCGGCTAGTCTCTCTTAGAAGTGAAAGGCCGTTCACTTCTCAGACATATGGCCATATGCTTCTTAACCATGGCCGTTCATTTCTCCTGCCAGATTCTCCCAAATCTACCTCACTAATGAGAGTAGTGAGTATTAAAAAGGAATAAAGTGCATTAAAGGGAGCATAAAGAGAATTGAAGGGGAGTATAAAGAGGGTATAGCTATACTATAAGGGGAATATCTAAGGGAAGATATCAAGAGACACGTCATTCTAGCGTAATTAGGAGACCTTCCAACCCTTGAAAGCATATGTGCATACCTTTATAGATGTATGTCTGTACGTGAGAAAGTGAACATCTGTACCTTTATAGCACATCATTATGCTTATATGGCAAAAGTTGTGCAGGTTGTAGAACCCACATGTTTTGATGAGGCTATTGGAAATGTGTGTTGGGAGAAAGCTATGGATGAGGAGATGGATGCATTGTATGGAAATGAGACTTGGGATTTGGTGCCATTGCCTGAAGGTAAAAAACCTATTAGCTATAAGTGGGTGTATAATAAACCTTGTACTCAGTCAACTCTTCATCTTATGTGAGCATTTACTCATTTTTGGGTATTTGCTTTTATTCTTTTGGATTTATCTCATCCCAACACTTGGATTAATCCAATTGGCCCATTGGAACCTTAATTGGACCATAATCCAAATTTTTTTGAAAATGTAGACTCTTAGGCTAAGGTCCCTTATACACATTTTCACCTTGGAAAGTTCATTTCCATTTTAGACATTAGGAGGATTTTTATATCCAAAGATATCTCAATTTTGGATTATCTCTCTCTAGGTATTTTCTCTCTCTAGGCTAAAACAGGGTAAAACAAGATCTTTCTTCTATTTCAGAGAGGGGAATAATTTCAAGAACAGAAGGGGAGGTTCTTACACCTTTACACCTCAAAATCTGGAGGGAGGAATCTTACAAATTTCTTGTTTCCTTCAAAATTAGCTAAAAATTTGCATAAGTGGCTTAATCTTGTATTTAATATTAGGTTATTAGGTTAAATTAAGCATTCTAGACATCATTGGATAGCTTGGGGTTAGCTTAAGTCATCCACAAGAAGAAAACCATTAAAAAACATTAAGAGAGGGCCAAAATCATAGAGAATTCAGAAGGGAAACTGGGCGTATTCAGTTTCGGCTAGTCTCTCTTAGAAGTGAAAGGCCGTTCACTTCTCAGACATATGGCCATATGCTTCTTAACCATGGCCGTTCATTTCTCCTGCCAGATTCTCCCAAATCTACCTCACTAATGAGAGTAGTGAGTATTAAAAAGGAATAAAGTGCATTAAAGGGAGCATAAAGAGAATTGAAGGGGAGTATAAAGAGGGTATAGCTATACTATAAGGGGAATATCTAAGGGAAGATATCAAGAGACACGTCATTCTAGCGTAATTAGGAGACCTTCCAACCCTTGAAAGCATATGTGCATACCTTTATAGATGTATGTCTGTACGTGAGAAAGTGAACATCTGTACCTTTATAGCACATCATTATGCTTATATGGCAAAAGTTGTGCAGGTTGTAGAACCCACATGTTTTGATGAGGCTATTGGAAATGTGTGTTGGGAGAAAGCTATGGATGAGGAGATGGATGCATTGTATGGAAATGAGACTTGGGATTTGGTGCCATTGCCTGAAGGTAAAAAACCTATTAGCTATAAGTGGGTGTATAATAAACCTTGTACTCAGTCAACTCTTCATCTTATGTGAGCATTTACTCATTTTTGGGTATTTGCTTTTATTCTTTTGGATTTATCTCATCCCAACACTTGGATTAATCCAATTGGCCCATTGGAACCTTAATTGGACCATAATCCAAATTTTTTTGAAAATGTAGACTCTTAGGCTAAGGTCCCTTATACACATTTTCACCTTGGAAAGTTCATTTCCATTTTAGACATTAGGAGGATTTTTATATCCAAAGATATCTCAATTTTGGATTATCTCTCTCTAGGTATTTTCTCTCTCTAGGCTAAAACAGGGTAAAACAAGATCTTTCTTCTATTTCAGAGAGGGGAATAATTTCAAGAACAGAAGGGGAGGTTCTTACACCTTTACACCTCAAAATCTGGAGGGAGGAATCTTACAAATTTCTTGTTTCCTTCAAAATTAGCTAAAAATTTGCATAAGTGGCTTAATCTTGTATTTAATATTAGGTTATTAGGTTAAATTAAGCATTCTAGACATCATTGGATAGCTTGGGGTTAGCTTAAGTCATCCACAAGAAGAAAACCATTAAAAAACATTAAGAGAGGGCCAAAATCATAGAGAATTCAGAAGGGAAACTGGGCGTATTCAGTTTCGGCTAGTCTCTCTTAGAAGTGAAAGGCCGTTCACTTCTCAGACATATGGCCATATGCTTCTTAACCATGGCCGTTCATTTCTCCTGCCAGATTCTCCCAAATCTACCTCACTAATGAGAGTAGTGAGTATTAAAAAGGAATAAAGTGCATTAAAGGGAGCATAAAGAGAATTGAAGGGGAGTATAAAGAGGGTATAGCTATACTATAAGGGGAATATCTAAGGGAAGATATCAAGAGACACGTCATTCTAGCGTAATTAGGAGACCTTCCAACCCTTGAAAGCATATGTGCATACCTTTATAGATGTATGTCTGTACGTGAGAAAGTGAACATCTGTACCTTTATAGCACATCATTATGCTTATATGGCAAAAGTTGTGCAGGTTGTAGAACCCACATGTTTTGATGAGGCTATTGGAAATGTGTGTTGGGAGAAAGCTATGGATGAGGAGATGGATGCATTGTATGGAAATGAGACTTGGGATTTGGTGCCATTGCCTGAAGGTAAAAAACCTATTAGCTATAAGTGGGTGTATAATAAACCTTGTACTCAGTCAACTCTTCATCTTATGTGAGCATTTACTCATTTTTGGGTATTTGCTTTTATTCTTTTGGATTTATCTCATCCCAACACTTGGATTAATCCAATTGGCCCATTGGAACCTTAATTGGACCATAATCCAAATTTTTTTGAAAATGTAGACTCTTAGGCTAAGGTCCCTTATACACATTTTCACCTTGGAAAGTTCATTTCCATTTTAGACATTAGGAGGATTTTTATATCCAAAGATATCTCAATTTTGGATTATCTCTCTCTAGGTATTTTCTCTCTCTAGGCTAAAACAGGGTAAAACAAGATCTTTCTTCTATTTCAGAGAGGGGAATAATTTCAAGAACAGAAGGGGAGGTTCTTACACCTTTACACCTCAAAATCTGGAGGGAGGAATCTTACAAATTTCTTGTTTCCTTCAAAATTAGCTAAAAATTTGCATAAGTGGCTTAATCTTGTATTTAATATTAGGTTATTAGGTTAAATTAAGCATTCTAGACATCATTGGATAGCTTGGGGTTAGCTTAAGTCATCCACAAGAAGAAAACCATTAAAAAACATTAAGAGAGGGCCAAAATCATAGAGAATTCAGAAGGGAAACTGGGCGTATTCAGTTTCGGCTAGTCTCTCTTAGAAGTGAAAGGCCGTTCACTTCTCAGACATATGGCCATATGCTTCTTAACCATGGCCGTTCATTTCTCCTGCCAGATTCTCCCAAATCTACCTCACTAATGAGAGTAGTGAGTATTAAAAAGGAATAAAGTGCATTAAAGGGAGCATAAAGAGAATTGAAGGGGAGTATAAAGAGGGTATAGCTATACTATAAGGGGAATATCTAAGGGAAGATATCAAGAGACACGTCATTCTAGCGTAATTAGGAGACCTTCCAACCCTTGAAAGCATATGTGCATACCTTTATAGATGTATGTCTGTACGTGAGAAAGTGAACATCTGTACCTTTATAGCACATCATTATGCTTATATGGCAAAAGTTGTGCAGGTTGTAGAACCCACATGTTTTGATGAGGCTATTGGAAATGTGTGTTGGGAGAAAGCTATGGATGAGGAGATGGATGCATTGTATGGAAATGAGACTTGGGATTTGGTACCATTGCCTGAAGGTAAAAAACCTATTAGCTATAAGTGGGTGTATAATAAACCTTGTACTCAGTCAACTCTTCATCTTATGTGAGCATTTACTCATTTTTGGGTATTTGCTTTTATTCTTTTGGATTTATCTCATCCCAACACTTGGATTAATCCAATTGGCCCATTGGAACCTTAATTGGACCATAATCCAAATTTTTTTGAAAATGTAGACTCTTAGGCTAAGGTCCCTTATACACATTTTCACCTTGGAAAGTTCATTTCCATTTTAGACATTAGGAGGATTTTTATATCCAAAGATATCTCAATTTTGGATTATCTCTCTCTAGGTATTTTCTCTCTCTAGGCTAAAACAGGGTAAAACAAGATCTTTCTTCTATTTCAGAGAGGGGAATAATTTCAAGAACAGAAGGGGAGGTTCTTACACCTTTACACCTCAAAATCTGGAGGGAGGAATCTTACAAATTTCTTGTTTCCTTCAAAATTAGCTAAAAATTTGCATAAGTGGCTTAATCTTGTATTTAATATTAGGTTATTAGGTTAAATTAAGCATTCTAGACATCATTGGATAGCTTGGGGTTAGCTTAAGTCATCCACAAGAAGAAAACCATTAAAAAACATTAAGAGAGGGCCAAAATCATAGAGAATTCAGAAGGGAAACTGGGCGTATTCAGTTTCGGCTAGTCTCTCTTAGAAGTGAAAGGCCGTTCACTTCTCAGACATATGGCCATATGCTTCTTAACCATGGCCGTTCATTTCTCCTGCCAGATTCTCCCAAATCTACCTCACTAATGAGAGTAGTGAGTATTAAAAAGGAATAAAGTGCATTAAAGGGAGCATAAAGAGAATTGAAGGGGAGTATAAAGAGGGTATAGCTATACTATAAGGGGAATATCTAAGGGAAGATATCAAGAGACACGTCATTCTAGCGTAATTAGGAGACCTTCCAACCCTTGAAAGCATATGTGCATACCTTTATAGATGTATGTCTGTACGTGAGAAAGTGAACATCTGTACCTTTATAGCACATCATTATGCTTATATGGCAAAAGTTGTGCAGGTTGTAGAACCCACATGTTTTGATGAGGCTATTGGAAATGTGTGTTGGGAGAAAGCTATGGATGAGGAGATGGATGCATTGTATGGAAATGAGACTTGGGATTTGGTGCCATTGCCTGAAGGTAAAAAACCTATTAGCTATAAGTGGGTGTATAATAAACCTTGTACTCAGTCAACTCTTCATCTTATGTGAGCATTTACTCATTTTTGGGTATTTGCTTTTATTCTTTTGGATTTATCTCATCCCAACACTTGGATTAATCCAATTGGCCCATTGGAACCTTAATTGGACCATAATCCAAATTTTTTTGAAAATGTAGACTCTTAGGCTAAGGTCCCTTATACACATTTTCACCTTGGAAAGTTCATTTCCATTTTAGACATTAGGAGGATTTTTATATCCAAAGATATCTCAATTTTGGATTATCTCTCTCTAGGTATTTTCTCTCTCTAGGCTAAAACAGGGTAAAACAAGATCTTTCTTCTATTTCAGAGAGGGGAATAATTTCAAGAACAGAAGGGGAGGTTCTTACACCTTTACACCTCAAAATCTGGAGGGAGGAATCTTACAAATTTCTTGTTTCCTTCAAAATTAGCTAAAAATTTGCATAAGTGGCTTAATCTTGTATTTAATATTAGGTTATTAGGTTAAATTAAGCATTCTAGACATCATTGGATAGCTTGGGGTTAGCTTAAGTCATCCACAAGAAGAAAACCATTAAAAAACATTAAGAGAGGGCCAAAATCATAGAGAATTCAGAAGGGAAACTGGGCGTATTCAGTTTCGGCTAGTCTCTCTTAGAAGTGAAAGGCCGTTCACTTCTCAGACATATGGCCATATGCTTCTTAACCATGGCCGTTCATTTCTCCTGCCAGATTCTCCCAAATCTACCTCACTAATGAGAGTAGTGAGTATTAAAAAGGAATAAAGTGCATTAAAGGGAGCATAAAGAGAATTGAAGGGGAGTATAAAGAGGGTATAGCTATACTATAAGGGGAATATCTAAGGGAAGATATCAAGAGACACGTCATTCTAGCGTAATTAGGAGACCTTCCAACCCTTGAAAGCATATGTGCATACCTTTATAGATGTATGTCTGTACGTGAGAAAGTGAACATCTGTACCTTTATAGCACATCATTATGCTTATATGGCAAAAGTTGTGCAGGTTGTAGAACCCACATGTTTTGATGAGGCTATTGGAAATGTGTGTTGGGAGAAAGCTATGGATGAGGAGATGGATGCATTGTATGGAAATGAGACTTGGGATTTGGTGCCATTGCCTGAAGGTAAAAAACCTATTAGCTATAAGTGGGTGTATAATAAACCTTGTACTCAGTCAACTCTTCATCTTATGTGAGCATTTACTCATTTTTGGGTATTTGCTTTTATTCTTTTGGATTTATCTCATCCCAACACTTGGATTAATCCAATTGGCCCATTGGAACCTTAATTGGACCATAATCCAAATTTTTTTGAAAATGTAGACTCTTAGGCTAAGGTCCCTTATACACATTTTCACCTTGGAAAGTTCATTTCCATTTTAGACATTAGGAGGATTTTTATATCCAAAGATATCTCAATTTTGGATTATCTCTCTCTAGGTATTTTCTCTCTCTAGGCTAAAACAGGGTAAAACAAGATCTTTCTTCTATTTCAGAGAGGGGAATAATTTCAAGAACAGAAGGGGAGGTTCTTACACCTTTACACCTCAAAATCTGGAGGGAGGAATCTTACAAATTTCTTGTTTCCTTCAAAATTAGCTAAAAATTTGCATAAGTGGCTTAATCTTGTATTTAATATTAGGTTATTAGGTTAAATTAAGCATTCTAGACATCATTGGATAGCTTGGGGTTAGCTTAAGTCATCCACAAGAAGAAAACCATTAAAAAACATTAAGAGAGGGCCAAAATCATAGAGAATTCAGAAGGGAAACTGGGCGTATTCAGTTTCGGCTAGTCTCTCTTAGAAGTGAAAGGCCGTTCACTTCTCAGACATATGGCCATATGCTTCTTAACCATGGCCGTTCATTTCTCCTGCCAGATTCTCCCAAATCTACCTCACTAATGAGAGTAGTGAGTATTAAAAAGGAATAAAGTGCATTAAAGGGAGCATAAAGAGAATTGAAGGGGAGTATAAAGAGGGTATAGCTATACTATAAGGGGAATATCTAAGGGAAGATATCAAGAGACACGTCATTCTAGCGTAATTAGGAGACCTTCCAACCCTTGAAAGCATATGTGCATACCTTTATAGATGTATGTCTGTACGTGAGAAAGTGAACATCTGTACCTTTATAGCACATCATTATGCTTATATGGCAAAAGTTGTGCAGGTTGTAGAACCCACATGTTTTGATGAGGCTATTGGAAATGTGTGTTGGGAGAAAGCTATGGATGAGGAGATGGATGCATTGTATGGAAATGAGACTTGGGATTTGGTGCCATTGCCTGAAGGTAAAAAACCTATTAGCTATAAGTGGGTGTATAATAAACCTTGTACTCAGTCAACTCTTCATCTTATGTGAGCATTTACTCATTTTTGGGTATTTGCTTTTATTCTTTTGGATTTATCTCATCCCAACACTTGGATTAATCCAATTGGCCCATTGGAACCTTAATTGGACCATAATCCAAATTTTTTTGAAAATGTAGACTCTTAGGCTAAGGTCCCTTATACACATTTTCACCTTGGAAAGTTCATTTCCATTTTAGACATTAGGAGGATTTTTATATCCAAAGATATCTCAATTTTGGATTATCTCTCTCTAGGTATTTTCTCTCTCTAGGCTAAAACAGGGTAAAACAAGATCTTTCTTCTATTTCAGAGAGGGGAATAATTTCAAGAACAGAAGGGGAGGTTCTTACACCTTTACACCTCAAAATCTGGAGGGAGGAATCTTACAAATTTCTTGTTTCCTTCAAAATTAGCTAAAAATTTGCATAAGTGGCTTAATCTTGTATTTAATATTAGGTTATTAGGTTAAATTAAGCATTCTAGACATCATTGGATAGCTTGGGGTTAGCTTAAGTCATCCACAAGAAGAAAACCATTAAAAAACATTAAGAGAGGGCCAAAATCATAGAGAATTCAGAAGGGAAACTGGGCGTATTCAGTTTCGGCTAGTCTCTCTTAGAAGTGAAAGGCCGTTCACTTCTCAGACATATGGCCATATGCTTCTTAACCATGGCCGTTCATTTCTCCTGCCAGATTCTCCCAAATCTACCTCACTAATGAGAGTAGTGAGTATTAAAAAGGAATAAAGTGCATTAAAGGGAGCATAAAGAGAATTGAAGGGGAGTATAAAGAGGGTATAGCTATACTATAAGGGGAATATCTAAGGGAAGATATCAAGAGACACGTCATTCTAGCGTAATTAGGAGACCTTCCAACCCTTGAAAGCATATGTGCATACCTTTATAGATGTATGTCTGTACGTGAGAAAGTGAACATCTGTACCTTTATAGCACATCATTATGCTTATATGGCAAAAGTTGTGCAGGTTGTAGAACCCACATGTTTTGATGAGGCTATTGGAAATGTGTGTTGGGAGAAAGCTATGGATGAGGAGATGGATGCATTGTATGGAAATGAGACTTGGGATTTGGTGCCATTGCCTGAAGGTAAAAAACCTATTAGCTATAAGTGGGTGTATAATAAACCTTGTACTCAGTCAACTCTTCATCTTATGTGAGCATTTACTCATTTTTGGGTATTTGCTTTTATTCTTTTGGATTTATCTCATCCCAACACTTGGATTAATCCAATTGGCCCATTGGAACCTTAATTGGACCATAATCCAAATTTTTTTGAAAATGTAGACTCTTAGGCTAAGGTCCCTTATACACATTTTCACCTTGGAAAGTTCATTTCCATTTTAGACATTAGGAGGATTTTTATATCCAAAGATATCTCAATTTTGGATTATCTCTCTCTAGGTATTTTCTCTCTCTAGGCTAAAACAGGGTAAAACAAGATCTTTCTTCTATTTCAGAGAGGGGAATAATTTCAAGAACAGAAGGGGAGGTTCTTACACCTTTACACCTCAAAATCTGGAGGGAGGAATCTTACAAATTTCTTGTTTCCTTCAAAATTAGCTAAAAATTTGCATAAGTGGCTTAATCTTGTATTTAATATTAGGTTATTAGGTTAAATTAAGCATTCTAGACATCATTGGATAGCTTGGGGTTAGCTTAAGTCATCCACAAGAAGAAAACCATTAAAAAACATTAAGAGAGGGCCAAAATCGTAGAGAATTCAGAAGGGAAACTGGGCGTATTCAGTTTCGGCTAGTCTCTCTTAGAAGTGAAAGGCCGTTCACTTCTCAGACATATGGCCATATGCTTCTTAACCATGGCCGTTCATTTCTCCTGCCAGATTCTCCCAAATCTACCTCACTAATGAGAGTAGTGAGTATTAAAAAGGAATAAAGTGCATTAAAGGGAGCATAAAGAGAATTGAAGGGGAGTATAAAGAGGGTATAGCTATACTATAAGGGGAATATCTAAGGGAAGATATCAAGAGACACGTCATTCTAGCGTAATTAGGAGACCTTCCAACCCTTGAAAGCATATGTGCATACCTTTATAGATGTATGTCTGTACGTGAGAAAGTGAACATCTGTACCTTTATAGCACATCATTATGCTTATATGGCAAAAGTTGTGCAGGTTGTAGAACCCACATGTTTTGATGAGGCTATTGGAAATGTGTGTTGGGAGAAAGCTATGGATGAGGAGATGGATGCATTGTATGGAAATGAGACTTGGGATTTGGTGCCATTGCCTGAAGGTAAAAAACCTATTAGCTATAAGTGGGTGTATAATAAACCTTGTACTCAGTCAACTCTTCATCTTATGTGAGCATTTACTCATTTTTGGGTATTTGCTTTTATTCTTTTGGATTTATCTCATCCCAACACTTGGATTAATCCAATTGGCCCATTGGAACCTTAATTGGACCATAATCCAAATTTTTTTGAAAATGTAGACTCTTAGGCTAAGGTCCCTTATACACATTTTCACCTTGGAAAGTTCATTTCCATTTTAGACATTAGGAGGATTTTTATATCCAAAGATATCTCAATTTTGGATTATCTCTCTCTAGGTATTTTCTCTCTCTAGGCTAAAACAGGGTAAAACAAGATCTTTCTTCTATTTCAGAGAGGGGAATAATTTCAAGAACAGAAGGGGAGGTTCTTACACCTTTACACCTCAAAATCTGGAGGGAGGAATCTTACAAATTTCTTGTTTCCTTCAAAATTAGCTAAAAATTTGCATAAGTGGCTTAATCTTGTATTTAATATTAGGTTATTAGGTTAAATTAAGCATTCTAGACATCATTGGATAGCTTGGGGTTAGCTTAAGTCATCCACAAGAAGAAAACCATTAAAAAACATTAAGAGAGGGCCAAAATCATAGAGAATTCAGAAGGGAAACTGGGCGTATTCAGTTTCGGCTAGTCTCTCTTAGAAGTGAAAGGCCGTTCACTTCTCAGACATATGGCCATATGCTTCTTAACCATGGCCGTTCATTTCTCCTGCCAGATTCTCCCAAATCTACCTCACTAATGAGAGTAGTGAGTATTAAAAAGGAATAAAGTGCATTAAAGGGAGCATAAAGAGAATTGAAGGGGAGTATAAAGAGGGTATAGCTATACTATAAGGGGAATATCTAAGGGAAGATATCAAGAGACACGTCATTCTAGCGTAATTAGGAGACCTTCCAACCCTTGAAAGCATATGTGCATACCTTTATAGATGTATGTCTGTACGTGAGAAAGTGAACATCTGTACCTTTATAGCACATCATTATGCTTATATGGCAAAAGTTGTGCAGGTTGTAGAACCCACATGTTTTGATGAGGCTATTGGAAATGTGTGTTGGGAGAAAGCTATGGATGAGGAGATGGATGCATTGTATGGAAATGAGACTTGGGATTTGGTGCCATTGCCTGAAGGTAAAAAACCTATTAGCTATAAGTGGGTGTATAATAAACCTTGTACTCAGTCAACTCTTCATCTTATGTGAGCATTTACTCATTTTTGGGTATTTGCTTTTATTCTTTTGGATTTATCTCATCCCAACACTTGGATTAATCCAATTGGCCCATTGGAACCTTAATTGGACCATAATCCAAATTTTTTTGAAAATGTAGACTCTTAGGCTAAGGTCCCTTATACACATTTTCACCTTGGAAAGTTCATTTCCATTTTAGACATTAGGAGGATTTTTATATCCAAAGATATCTCAATTTTGGATTATCTCTCTCTAGGTATTTTCTCTCTCTAGGCTAAAACAGGGTAAAACAAGATCTTTCTTCTATTTCAGAGAGGGGAATAATTTCAAGAACAGAAGGGGAGGTTCTTACACCTTTACACCTCAAAATCTGGAGGGAGGAATCTTACAAATTTCTTGTTTCCTTCAAAATTAGCTAAAAATTTGCATAAGTGGCTTAATCTTGTATTTAATATTAGGTTATTAGGTTAAATTAAGCATTCTAGACATCATTGGATAGCTTGGGGTTAGCTTAAGTCATCCACAAGAAGAAAACCATTAAAAAACATTAAGAGAGGGCCAAAATCATAGAGAATTCAGAAGGGAAACTGGGCGTATTCAGTTTCGGCTAGTCTCTCTTAGAAGTGAAAGGCCGTTCACTTCTCAGACATATGGCCATATGCTTCTTAACCATGGCCGTTCATTTCTCCTGCCAGATTCTCCCAAATCTACCTCACTAATGAGAGTAGTGAGTATTAAAAAGGAATAAAGTGCATTAAAGGGAGCATAAAGAGAATTGAAGGGGAGTATAAAGAGGGTATAGCTATACTATAAGGGGAATATCTAAGGGAAGATATCAAGAGACACGTCATTCTAGCGTAATTAGGAGACCTTCCAACCCTTGAAAGCATATGTGCATACCTTTATAGATGTATGTCTGTACGTGAGAAAGTGAACATCTGTACCTTTATAGCACATCATTATGCTTATATGGCAAAAGTTGTGCAGGTTGTAGAACCCACATGTTTTGATGAGGCTATTGGAAATGTGTGTTGGGAGAAAGCTATGGATGAGGAGATGGATGCATTGTATGGAAATGAGACTTGGGATTTGGTGCCATTGCCTGAAGGTAAAAAACCTATTAGCTATAAGTGGGTGTATAATAAACCTTGTACTCAGTCAACTCTTCATCTTATGTGAGCATTTACTCATTTTTGGGTATTTGCTTTTATTCTTTTGGATTTATCTCATCCCAACACTTGGATTAATCCAATTGGCCCATTGGAACCTTAATTGGACCATAATCCAAATTTTTTTGAAAATGTAGACTCTTAGGCTAAGGTCCCTTATACACATTTTCACCTTGGAAAGTTCATTTCCATTTTAGACATTAGGAGGATTTTTATATCCAAAGATATCTCAATTTTGGATTATCTCTCTCTAGGTATTTTCTCTCTCTAGGCTAAAACAGGGTAAAACAAGATCTTTCTTCTATTTCAGAGAGGGGAATAATTTCAAGAACAGAAGGGGAGGTTCTTACACCTTTACACCTCAAAATCTGGAGGGAGGAATCTTACAAATTTCTTGTTTCCTTCAAAATTAGCTAAAAATTTGCATAAGTGGCTTAATCTTGTATTTAATATTAGGTTATTAGGTTAAATTAAGCATTCTAGACATCATTGGATAGCTTGGGGTTAGCTTAAGTCATCCACAAGAAGAAAACCATTAAAAAACATTAAGAGAGGGCCAAAATCATAGAGAATTCAGAAGGGAAACTGGGCGTATTCAGTTTCGGCTAGTCTCTCTTAGAAGTGAAAGGCCGTTCACTTCTCAGACATATGGCCATATGCTTCTTAACCATGGCCGTTCATTTCTCCTGCCAGATTCTCCCAAATCTACCTCACTAATGAGAGTAGTGAGTATTAAAAAGGAATAAAGTGCATTAAAGGGAGCATAAAGAGAATTGAAGGGGAGTATAAAGAGGGTATAGCTATACTATAAGGGGAATATCTAAGGGAAGATATCAAGAGACACGTCATTCTAGCGTAATTAGGAGACCTTCCAACCCTTGAAAGCATATGTGCATACCTTTATAGATGTATGTCTGTACGTGAGAAAGTGAACATCTGTACCTTTATAGCACATCATTATGCTTATATGGCAAAAGTTGTGCAGGTTGTAGAACCCACATGTTTTGATGAGGCTATTGGAAATGTGTGTTGGGAGAAAGCTATGGATGAGGAGATGGATGCATTGTATGGAAATGAGACTTGGGATTTGGTGCCATTGCCTGAAGGTAAAAAACCTATTAGCTATAAGTGGGTGTATAATAAACCTTGTACTCAGTCAACTCTTCATCTTATGTGAGCATTTACTCATTTTTGGGTATTTGCTTTTATTCTTTTGGATTTATCTCATCCCAACACTTGGATTAATCCAATTGGCCCATTGGAACCTTAATTGGACCATAATCCAAATTTTTTTGAAAATGTAGACTCTTAGGCTAAGGTCCCTTATACACATTTTCACCTTGGAAAGTTCATTTCCATTTTAGACATTAGGAGGATTTTTATATCCAAAGATATCTCAATTTTGGATTATCTCTCTCTAGGTATTTTCTCTCTCTAGGCTAAAACAGGGTAAAACAAGATCTTTCTTCTATTTCAGAGAGGGGAATAATTTCAAGAACAGAAGGGGAGGTTCTTACACCTTTACACCTCAAAATCTGGAGGGAGGAATCTTACAAATTTCTTGTTTCCTTCAAAATTAGCTAAAAATTTGCATAAGTGGCTTAATCTTGTATTTAATATTAGGTTATTAGGTTAAATTAAGCATTCTAGACATCATTGGATAGCTTGGGGTTAGCTTAAGTCATCCACAAGAAGAAAACCATTAAAAAACATTAAGAGAGGGCCAAAATCATAGAGAATTCAGAAGGGAAACTGGGCGTATTCAGTTTCGGCTAGTCTCTCTTAGAAGTGAAAGGCCGTTCACTTCTCAGACATATGGCCATATGCTTCTTAACCATGGCCGTTCATTTCTCCTGCCAGATTCTCCCAAATCTACCTCACTAATGAGAGTAGTGAGTATTAAAAAGGAATAAAGTGCATTAAAGGGAGCATAAAGAGAATTGAAGGGGAGTATAAAGAGGGTATAGCTATACTATAAGGGGAATATCTAAGGGAAGATATCAAGAGACACGTCATTCTAGCGTAATTAGGAGACCTTCCAACCCTTGAAAGCATATGTGCATACCTTTATAGATGTATGTCTGTACGTGAGAAAGTGAACATCTGTACCTTTATAGCACATCATTATGCTTATATGGCAAAAGTTGTGCAGGTTGTAGAACCCACATGTTTTGATGAGGCTATTGGAAATGTGTGTTGGGAGAAAGCTATGGATGAGGAGATGGATGCATTGTATGGAAATGAGACTTGGGATTTGGTGCCATTGCCTGAAGGTAAAAAACCTATTAGCTATAAGTGGGTGTATAATAAACCTTGTACTCAGTCAACTCTTCATCTTATGTGAGCATTTACTCATTTTTGGGTATTTGCTTTTATTCTTTTGGATTTATCTCATCCCAACACTTGGATTAATCCAATTGGCCCATTGGAACCTTAATTGGACCATAATCCAAATTTTTTTGAAAATGTAGACTCTTAGGCTAAGGTCCCTTATACACATTTTCACCTTGGAAAGTTCATTTCCATTTTAGACATTAGGAGGATTTTTATATCCAAAGATATCTCAATTTTGGATTATCTCTCTCTAGGTATTTTCTCTCTCTAGGCTAAAACAGGGTAAAACAAGATCTTTCTTCTATTTCAGAGAGGGGAATAATTTCAAGAACAGAAGGGGAGGTTCTTACACCTTTACACCTCAAAATCTGGAGGGAGGAATCTTACAAATTTCTTGTTTCCTTCAAAATTAGCTAAAAATTTGCATAAGTGGCTTAATCTTGTATTTAATATTAGGTTATTAGGTTAAATTAAGCATTCTAGACATCATTGGATAGCTTGGGGTTAGCTTAAGTCATCCACAAGAAGAAAACCATTAAAAAACATTAAGAGAGGGCCAAAATCATAGAGAATTCAGAAGGGAAACTGGGCGTATTCAGTTTCGGCTAGTCTCTCTTAGAAGTGAAAGGCCGTTCACTTCTCAGACATATGGCCATATGCTTCTTAACCATGGCCGTTCATTTCTCCTGCCAGATTCTCCCAAATCTACCTCACTAATGAGAGTAGTGAGTATTAAAAAGGAATAAAGTGCATTAAAGGGAGCATAAAGAGAATTGAAGGGGAGTATAAAGAGGGTATAGCTATACTATAAGGGGAATATCTAAGGGAAGATATCAAGAGACACGTCATTCTAGCGTAATTAGGAGACCTTCCAACCCTTGAAAGCATATGTGCATACCTTTATAGATGTATGTCTGTACGTGAGAAAGTGAACATCTGTACCTTTATAGCACATCATTATGCTTATATGGCAAAAGTTGTGCAGGTTGTAGAACCCACATGTTTTGATGAGGCTATTGGAAATGTGTGTTGGGAGAAAGCTATGGATGAGGAGATGGATGCATTGTATGGAAATGAGACTTGGGATTTGGTGCCATTGCCTGAAGGTAAAAAACCTATTAGCTATAAGTGGGTGTATAATAAACCTTGTACTCAGTCAACTCTTCATCTTATGTGAGCATTTACTCATTTTTGGGTATTTGCTTTTATTCTTTTGGATTTATCTCATCCCAACACTTGGATTAATCCAATTGGCCCATTGGAACCTTAATTGGACCATAATCCAAATTTTTTTGAAAATGTAGACTCTTAGGCTAAGGTCCCTTATACACATTTTCACCTTGGAAAGTTCATTTCCATTTTAGACATTAGGAGGATTTTTATATCCAAAGATATCTCAATTTTGGATTATCTCTCTCTAGGTATTTTCTCTCTCTAGGCTAAAACAGGGTAAAACAAGATCTTTCTTCTATTTCAGAGAGGGGAATAATTTCAAGAACAGAAGGGGAGGTTCTTACACCTTTACACCTCAAAATCTGGAGGGAGGAATCTTACAAATTTCTTGTTTCCTTCAAAATTAGCTAACACTTTGCATAAGTGGCTTAATCTTGTATTTAATATTAGGTTATTAGGTTAAATTAAGCATTCTAGACATCATTGGATAGCTTGGGGTTAGCTTAAGTCATCCACAAGAAGAAAACCATTAAAAACATTAAGAGAGGGCCAAAATCATAGAGAATTCAGAAGGGAAACTGGGCGTATTCAGTTTCGGCTAGTCTCTCTTAGAAGTGAAAGGCCGTTCACTTCTCAGACATATGGCCATATGCTTCTTAACCATGGCTGTTCATTTCTCCTGCCAGATTCTCCCAAATCTACCTCACTAATGAGAGTAGTGAGTATTAAAAAGGAATAAAGTGCATTAAAGGGAGCATAAAGAGAATTGAAGGGGAGTATAAAGAGGGTATAGCTATACTATAAGGGGAATATCTAAGGGAAGATATCAAGAGACACGTCATTCTAGCGTAATTAGGAGACCTTCCAACCCTTGAAAGCATATGTGCATACCTTTATAGATGTATGTCTGTACGTGAGAAAGTGAACATCTGTACCTTTATAGCACATCATTATGCTTATATGGCAAAAGTTGTGCAGGTTGTAGAACCCACATGTTTTGATGAGGCTATTGGAAATGTGTGTTGGGAGAAAGCTATGGATGAGGAGATGGATGCATTGTATGGAAATGAGACTTGGGATTTGGTGCCATTGCCTGAAGGTAAAAAACCTATTAGCTATAAGTGGGTGTATAATAAACCTTGTACTCAGTCAACTCTTCATCTTATGTGAGCATTTACTCATTTTTGGGTATTTGCTTTTATTCTTTTGGATTTATCTCATCCCAACACTTGGATTAATCCAATTGGCCCATTGGAACCTTAATTGGACCATAATCCAAATTTTTTTGAAAATGTAGACTCTTAGGCTAAGGTCCCTTATACACATTTTCACCTTGGAAAGTTCATTTCCATTTTAGACATTAGGAGGATTTTTATATCCAAAGATATCTCAATTTTGGATTATCTCTCTCTAGGTATTTTCTCTCTCTAGGCTAAAACAGGGTAAAACAAGATCTTTCTTCTATTTCAGAGAGGGGAATAATTTCAAGAACAGAAGGGGAGGTTCTTACACCTTTACACCTCAAAATCTGGAGGGAGGAATCTTACAAATTTCTTGTTTCCTTCAAAATTAGCTAACACTTTGCATAAGTGGCTTAATCTTGTATTTAATATTAGGTTATTAGGTTAAATTAAGCATTCTAGACATCATTGGATAGCTTGGGGTTAGCTTAAGTCATCCACAAGAAGAAAACCATTAAAAAACATTAAGAGAGGGCCAAAATCATAGAGAATTCAGAAGGGAAACTGGGCGTATTCAGTTTCGGCTAGTCTCTCTTAGAAGTGAAAGGCCGTTCACTTCTCAGACATATGGCCATATGCTTCTTAACCATGGCCGTTCATTTCTCCTGCCAGATTCTCCCAAATCTACCTCACTAATGAGAGTAGTGAGTATTAAAAAGGAATAAAGTGCATTAAAGGGAGCATAAAGAGAATTGAAGGGGAGTATAAAGAGGGTATAGCTATACTATAAGGGGAATATCTAAGGGAAGATATCAAGAGACACGTCATTCTAGCGTAATTAGGAGACCTTCCAACCCTTGAAAGCATATGTGCATACCTTTATAGATGTATGTCTGTACGTGAGAAAGTGAACATCTGTACCTTTATAGCACATCATTATGCTTATATGGCAAAAGTTGTGCAGGTTGTAGAACCCACATGTTTTGATGAGGCTATTGGAAATGTGTGTTGGGAGAAAGCTATGGATGAGGAGATGGATGCATTGTATGGAAATGAGACTTGGGATTTGGTGCCATTGCCTGAAGGTAAAAAACCTATTAGCTATAAGTGGGTGTATAATAAACCTTGTACTCAGTCAACTCTTCATCTTATGTGAGCATTTACTCATTTTTGGGTATTTGCTTTTATTCTTTTGGATTTATCTCATCCCAACAAAGGTAAAAAACCTATTAGCTATAAGTGGGTGTATAATAAACCTTGTACTCAGTCAACTCTTCATCTTATGTGAGCATTTACTCATTTTTGGGTATTTGCTTTTATTCTTTTGGATTTATCTCATCCCAACACTTGGATTAATCCAATTGGCCCATTGGAACCTTAATTGGACCATAATCCAAATTTTTTTGAAAATGTAGACTCTTAGGCTAAGGTCCCTTATACACATTTTCACCTTGGAAAGTTCATTTCCATTTTAGACATTAGGAGGATTTTTATATCCAAAGATATCTTAATTTTGGATTATCTCTCTCTAGGTATTTTCTCTCTCTAGGCTAAAACAGGGTAAAACAAGATCTTTCTTCTATTTCAGAGAGGGGAATAATTTCAAGAACAGAAGGGGAGGTTCTTACACCTTTACACCTCAAAATCTGGAGGGAGGAATCTTACAAATTTCTTGTTTCCTTCAAAATTAGCTAAAAATTTGCATAAGTGGCTTAATCTTGTATTTAATATTAGGTTATTAGGTTAAATTAAGCATTCTAGACATCATTGGATAGCTTGGGGTTAGCTTAAGTCATCCACAAGAAGAAAACCATTAAAAAACATTAAGAGAGGGCCAAAATCATAGAGAATTCAGAAGGGAAACTGGGCGTATTCAGTTTCGGCTAGTCTCTCTTAGAAGTGAAAGGCCGTTCACTTCTCAGACATATGGCCATATGCTTCTTAACCATGGCCGTTCATTTCTCCTGCCAGATTCTCCCAAATCTACCTCACTAATGAGAGTAGTGAGTATTAAAAAGGAATAAAGTGCATTAAAGGGAGCATAAAGAGAATTGAAGGGGAGTATAAAGAGGGTATAGCTATACTATAAGGGGAATATCTAAGGGAAGATATCAAGAGACACGTCATTCTAGCATAATTAGGAGACCTTCCAACCCTTGAAAGCATATGTGCATACCTTTATAGATGTATGTCTGTACGTGAGAAAGTGAACATCTGTACCTTTATAGATGTACAGCCACACATGAGAAAGTCAACGTCTATACCTTTGTAGACGTATGATCGTATGTGAGAGTGAACGTCCGTTCCTTTATTGATGTATGCTCGACGGTCATACCCTTATTAGCGTATGCATGTTCCTTCTAAAGTGTATGCACGTTTCTTATGGAGCCATGCCCATTCCAACTAAAGCATATGCCCATTCCTTCCCTTAGCAAACAGTCGTACCCTTATCCAGCGTACGCCCATTCCTTCATAAGCCATGCCCGTACCTTTACATTGTACGATCGTACCTTTAAAAAAAACAATTAGAGGGTCCCCTGTTTAGAAGGTAAGCCATCACTATCATTTGCCACATTCATGCACCTACGTTTAGGAAAATTGGTGCAAAACAACCCTCTATCTGACGATGCTGAACCTTCTTACGTACAATCGTGAGATTATATCCTTCGGTCAACACCATGTGGAGTGAAACGGTGTTAGTCATTGATAGCACCATTGAGAGACCAAAGAACATCCTAGCATAGGACGCACTACCCCCCTAACCTAGAGGCGGGAGAGTTGGCTACCCAGTGCATAGACAGATCGTTGATCCTCAAGCAAGACCCTGAATCCCCTGCACATTCGCAAAAGAAGTCTTGCCAGTGAGACTCAAGAACTTTATCCTGGGAAACGTGCAATTAGACGATCCTCATCCCAAGGATAGAGGCATGGAATACCAGCCAGAGAGAGTGGCCACACCACCACTAGACCACATACCAGAGATAGGGCAGAGCGAGAGGAATCTGATCCAGACTAATCTAGATGTAAGATTCCTCCCCAGCCTCTTAAGATGTCTAGCATCTTTCCCTGTAATCAAATCCCTCTTCAGAAATATAAAAGATCTTGTTTCTACCTGTTTTGGCCTAGAGAGAGAAAATATTCTAGAGAGAGATTATTTAGATTTTGAATATTTTTGGATGGAAAAATATTTCTTCTTATTAAAATAAGTTCCCCCGAAACAAAAGTTCAAAAAGATTTTCAGAAGGTGCATTAGAAATCATGTATAATCTGTTCAAGAGGCCTTACCCTAGGGGTCCAGATTTTCAAAAAAATTGAAATTAAGGTTTTGAGGGGCCAATCAGATTCATCCAAATGTGTGGAGAAGATAAATAGAAGAAATAAAGAAAATCCCCCCAAAAATGAGTAAATACTCACATAAGATGAAGAGTGGACTAAGGACCAAAGGAATTACTAAAAAAATGGACACCTCACAATAGGGATTCCCCCCTCATGAATGAAGCGCCTACTTCACATGTGTGGTGGAGTTTTAAATCATCAAAAATTGAGATATTTCATCTCTCCTCTCTCCTTATTCAAGTCTAGTTCCAAAAAGTAAGCTAAACTGACCTAAAAATGGTCAAAAATTGACTAAATTGATCTGGAAAATTCTAGAATCAGTTTGCTTGGTTAGGAGCTCACTTTTTCCTACAAATACAAGCCTCCCCCTTTGTTGAAGCTTAATAGTGTTTTATGCACTGTTACTCTACTCCTCCCAAGAGACAAGAACTGTAAATTTCTTAATAATTCACTAGTTTTTGACCATTCCCTCTTCTAAAGAATTGGTGGCCACTCTTGTTGCAAACAAGAGTAGAACCCTCAAACCATCAAGCCAAAGGAAAGCTCCCAAAATTCATGTAAGTTAGAAATCTTATATTTTTCTTTATTCTTTTAATGGTTTTCTAAATTGTTTGTTATCTTAAAATGATAAACAGATGCTATGCCTTCTTGGAAAGGCTTTTCCCCTCTCTCATTCTTAAAATCAGCCCTTCTTTATCCTAGTTAAGTGATCTAATTGTTGGAATTAAACTTTTCATATTATTTCTCTCTTAAAAGTGAAAATTGATTAGTTTAGAATGCTTTAAACCAATTGGGGATAATTCCTAAGTAGATTAAGGCTAGAAAAATTAAAAAATGGTCAGCCATACAAAGGAGGCTATGGCAAAATTTTCTAAAAATTTGTGAAATAAATTTCATCTTTTATTAATCAAAAAGAGTAATCCCCATCGTTTGTGTATTCTAAAAGTGTCATTTTCATTCATGCATAGAAAGATGCATATTGATTATTTTTATTATAAAAGAGTGATTTTCAATAGAATTAAGTTCTATGCATATAAAGATGCATATTGATTATTTTTTTATTATAAAAGAGTGATTCTTAATAGAATTAAATTCTATGCGTAGAAAGATGCATATTTATTATTTTTTATTATTATAACAGAGTGATTTTTAATAAAATTAAATTCTATGCATAGAAAGATGCATATTGATTATTATTTTTATTACAAAAGTGTTTTCATCAAAATGGATTTTTATGCATAAATAGATGCATAAAAGAATAAATTTTTATTATAAAAGTGTTACCTTCATCATTATTGATTTTTATGCGTAAAATGATGCGTAAAAGAAATGTTTTTAACTATAAAAGTGTTACCTTCATCATTATTGATTTTTATGCATAAAATAATGCATAAAATTTTTTTTTATTGTAAAAGTGTTACTTTCACTAATATTGATTTTTATGCATAAAATGATATATAAAAGAATTATTTTATTATTAAAGTCCTTCAACCTCGGATACTCCACCTGCTCTTATCGTCCGACTCCTTCGATGCATCCCCAATCAACCACTTGCTTCTCCAACCCCCCATTATATGGTCGCTCCCTCCGATGAAGCATGCAAGCTTTCGAAAGAGCTGCCAACCTCGCCAAAACCTCATTGGAGCCGCCTTCTCGCTCTCGCAAATTGGGCCAAGAGTCAGTACAAAACCCACAATGGGGTGCTTACTATATAGCCTTGGGGTACAAAACCTGTTTAAACGCTCACCTTGGTCTTTTGAGCCAAGGGCGTTGATTTATTTAAAAGTTTCCAAAGATTATCAGACTTTGTCAACAAGAAAGTTCTCAAAATTATCTCCTAGATATTGTGGTCCATTTCGAGTTATACATCGGATTGGCACGGTTGCGTATGAGCTAAAACTGCCTCCACATGTTAGAGTTCATCGAGTCTTTCATGTCAATAGATTAAAAGAAAAACTGGGAGATGAGGATAACACAGTTACTCCTTAAGAACTCATTGAAGTCGAAGATTTATCCTATGTTCCACATGAACCTGAAAAGGTACTTGAATTCAAGGAAAGGAAACTTCGTAGTCCTCTAATTCCTGAGGTTAAAATTTTGTGGAAAGATAGGGAAATAGAGGATTTGACTTGGAAGTCGGTTGAGAAGGTTCAGCGCAGATTTCCTTCTTTTCATTGCAAGAGTACAATGTTTTGAGAGAGGGGAAGTATGTTATGTGCATATTATATGTGCATATACTAGGAGGCCTAACCCACATTAGGCTTGTGAGCATGGGAGCATGGGAACAAGCTCTAGTGGAGCATGGGTTAGGGCTAACTTTAGGGGTTGAGGTTAGGGTCAGGCATCCAAGGGTCACACATGGGAAATGGAGAGTCAAGAGTCACTTGAGGGCCCTCCTATATAATAGGGGCATGGGGCACACTCAAGGGATGTTATGTTATGTTCTCTTGGGTAGAGGATTGTATCTACTCTCATGCCATTTCACACTAGAGCTATGTGCTACTAGAATGATGTTATAGCTCTTGGTGGTATGGGACACCAAGGTAAGGTATTTGGTACTTCATTGTATTTATTTGTGAACCCTTGGGCTTGGGGGTGGTTGGGTGGATGAGTTTATGCCTGGTTTATGCATGATAATTATCTAGAGAGATCTTAGGGTTTTAACAGTCGGCCACCACTTCGAGGAATATGGGAAGCATCTAATTCAGCTTTCCCACTCGAGCGAGACTCTCATGAAGTAGTTCTTCATGGGCCACACCATCCACAGCCTCATGAAGAATACCCACAAGGTTGAGCACAAATTTCTCTACTACACCATCCACAGCCTCATGAAGAATACCCACAAGGTTGAGCACAAATTTCTCTACTACACCAAACCTTGTTATCAGGCTATAGCAAACCCAACCATTGTTTCCCACCTTGGAGCAAATAGGGCTTGATGGCTTACCCACCCTACAGCCCTGGGGGACTGATCTCCTGAATTGCTTATAGTTCACGGAGACTTATGATGCCAACCATGCCACAGGGCACGTCATCGATAATGAAGGCAACACCCAAACTATCCACCTAAGCCTTGACCTCATTCGGGATGCCCTCCATCTTCCCCGCATCGAGCAACCATACGTCAGGTAGAACAATGTTATGCGCTATGTGTGTAATGCCTACCAAGGGGGGCCGACCACTAAAGATGGAGTGGAGTCACCACATATCTCTCACCCCGAACTTGTGATGCTCGCCAGGGCCCTGACTTTCCTCCTCAACACCTGCTGGACCGGCAAGTTTAACCAATGTAACATGTCTGCCTTAGCTCATGGCCTTGACTTTCCTCCTCAACACCTGCTGGACCGACAAGTTTAATCGATGTAACATGTCCACCTTAGCTCATGTCCACCAAGGCGTGCAGGTCAAATGGGCCGAATATGTACACAAAGAGCTTCATTCGGTTTGCTCGAACCCCCAGGGAAATCTCGCTGCATCCTCTCTTAACCAAGGTCATTTATCATGCAGCAGGATGGGAGGAGCTACCACAACCTACCCGCATTCAAAGCCTAGCCACCATTCCACCCTTTATTCTGGAACCCATACCCTCTTCAACTTCTCCTCCCCCCAAATGCCACCCCGTTGATACCCAAAAATAGGAGGAAGCTCGCCAGAAGAAGCTCAGCTCAAAGCTGCACAGAAGGAAGAAGCCCAATGCAAAGCGTAAGAACAAGAAGACATCCACCGTACAACCGAGTTTTTCGATGAATCAAAACCCCAAGCCTCGGAGGCCACTACTTACCCTCTCCACCCCCAATTTTTCTAGATGAAGGATCCTCATCACCATCCTCCTCTCAACGGCACACTATGGATACCTTCTTGCAATGGGTCCATGCTGGCAATTTTCGCTCAGCACCATCCCAAATTTTGTACAAGTTTTCCAATGTCGCCTGCGTGAACTAGTCACCTCAATGAAAGAGTATATGCAATGCCAACAAGTGGCAGCCGTGCTCCTAGCCAAAGCAAACCAGCCAGCAGACCCAGAAGACCCTCTAGGAAGCCACCCTCGCCAACCAACGACAATTGCATGCGGCCCTGAGGATAGAGAAGCAACTTTGGCCACCACCCTCTCCACTGTAGAAAGCTTCAACATCAACTCTAGGAAGCTCACGAGGCTACCCGCAATGCCACACAAGCCCTTTCCCTCGCCCACAATGAAATCCAAGATCTTGGGCGGGAGAGCCACAAACGCAAAGGCCGAATGCAACCGCATTCGACTTTCCTTCAAAAAATACCAACAGGTGACTGAAATGACATTAATTTAGAAGGATGCCCTGCGTGAGCACAACAACATCCACCCCCACCCTCTGGGCCGGTACTAAGCGTAGCTGAGCGCAAGGTCGACGCACTCATGGACTCAACCCCGTTGAGTTGCCACACCTTGCACCCTCGCAAAACCCACACTAGCTCCTCGACCTCCAATACCGTGCCCTCTGCCTCTTTATGCCCTGACACAATATTTTCCTTGATGACCCCATCTCTCCCACCATGCTCTCTTATCTCCTCAACAAACTCCCCTCCCACTCCATACCCATTCTAGTCACTCTTTTCTTCCAAAATCAAATCTCCTTCTTTGACCCCACATCCCTCTTCACACTTCCCATCCACCCCCTTATTACCGTCGCAAACCTCTTCAACTAGGCAAATCTTATGCGATATGGGCATGCCACTGATGATGATGCCCCAATTGACCTTTCTGTTCCCCATGGCCTCTGCCCATACCCATATGCAGCCTCCAAATCTGCAGCAGCTCTCAACTTCCTTAAACACCAAGGTTGGGAAACAATCTACTGGGCGTGCAAATCTCTTTGCCGATGGGAGTTCCCACCTTATTTTCCCTATGGGCTTTTAATCCTTTATCGCAGGTGCTACCTTTAGGTACAAGTCCTTGTCGCCACCGGGATTATGCAATTTGATGATTCCCATGTGGCATATCCTTTCGACATATCCCCCAACAAGGCAAAAGAATTTGGGCCTTCTTATACTCCAAACGCCCCAGCTACGACTCCGACCAACAGGACGGCACCAACATGCCCCCAAATGATCCCCCGCCTCACAGTCTCCTCCACATCACCCTTTTCCCCCACCATGTCACCAATCCCAACTAGAGCCTAGCTCTCAACCCCTAGCCCACACTGGTACCCACCACCGCTCCTTGACACCCCCCACCTCTTCAACCACCACCCTACCACTTTTCCCCTCACCATCCTCCACACCACCTCCCATTTCCTCTCCACCTCCCTTACCCACACCTCCGTCACTCCCTCCAACCCTCCATCTCCACTTGGGCCTCCCCAAGCACATCACCGATATACCCTCAAAATCAGTAGGGCCATAACTTTTCCTTAATGCTACCCTCGCCCCACTGTTATCTCTACTTCAGCTGTTCCTCCACCTCTATCACAATTTCATGCTAACCTCCCTTCGCCCACACCCTTGGAGGAAGGTGAGATTTCCCCACCACTCCCGCAAGGACATGGAGAAGTAAATCTGCCACACTCAACCCGCTTAATTGGTGTGACCCCTTGGATTGCACAGAGTTCGAGCAGGCCATCAATATCCTACTCGGTCTTGACAACTCCAAAGAGTTCCCATCACCAAGCTTACAGATTATCTAGACATAAATGTCCTCCGACCTTACCTCGATGCTAACCACAAAGCATGGAAGTGCCAACATATACATCGGCAACGTGGAGGTTACCAGCAGTCCTCCGCCAACGCTCGGCTCATCACTTTTGACCTTATGGGCGGGAAACCCATCTAGCATTGACCATTCCTATTGAAACCTTATGTTTGGGTGGAATACTGCAAGGCACTCCGCCACTTTTGCGGATCAATCTTGCATACCTACCCATCCGCAGATGCTGGGCCTGGGACTTGTTTCGACAAGAGCAAACAACGAACCCCAAATTGCAATATAACTTCCCGTGGTTTTTCCCATCGACGTCCGAGAGCCCATGTACTAAGGCCATCATGCTAGCAAAGATACGCACTTTCATTGGTCGTCAATATGTTCAAGTTCCCGACCCCACCATCTTGGCCACAATCATATTTTTCAACCTCATCACATCACACTCCTAGAAGCCTTTCTGGAGTGGGACCACTACTAGGAGGGCAACCAAGGCCCCGCCTTTGACCTTAATAAGGGCCCTATCTTGAAGTAGCTATTTAGCTCCTATGAGCGCATCCATGGATGCTTGCCTAGAGACTCCAAACCTTTGAGGATATGATGGAGACAGCATTTTGGACTAGCTACTACAAAGTCTTTCACCAATACCCCCCCTTATCCCAAATCACGGTACGACTTTATCAGAACAAATTCCATCTACTATTGCTGATTTTACTTTGCCAGCTCCAAGGATGGATCTGAAATAGGGAGGGGGGTATGTTAACCACACTAGTTAACATTGTTTTTATAAGCATGGTTATGCTTTGTGTAACTCATTTTAATGTAATTGTGCTAAGCGCTTCATATAAACGATAAATGGGATGAATGAGCTTACGACTTATGTAATGCCATCCACAAGAATAAGCCTAGGTGTACATAGAGCTAGAGAATTAGTTTTGGTCCCCCAATTGTTAAATGGGAGGCGGACCATTGTAAAAAGAGAGCACATTTATATAAGTGACTTATGAAATATGAAAAGGGACAATTCCATTATCACAATTGAGTTTTCCTTCTCCCTCTCTCTCACACTCTTGTGGTGGTGGCTGGTGGGGTAAGCATTTGTAGGTTTATGCTTGCTTGCTGAATTGTTGGTGTGTGCATGTAGGTGATGGTTCCTTGGTTTGCTTCCTCTTCTCCCTCTTCTTATCTTCTCCCTCATCTTCACTCTTGCACATATGAAGGCATGGAGTAGGAGTTGAGCTCTCCATAGCTCCCTCTCTCCTTGCTCATTACCTAGCTTGTGGAAGCTCCACTTGAGTGACATAAGTGGTGCTGGAGTGAGCCCCTAGTGGCCTCACATAGGGGAGTTAAGCCTCATTAGGGTTGGCTAATTGCTAGTTCCCGAACTAACCCTTGCATAGTCATCTTCCTCTTCTCCTCACCCTATCTTTTGTGTAAGGAAGCATGTTCGATTTGATGAACAGCATGGAGCAGGCCAAGTACAAGCAAATTATTCTCTCTCTCTCTCTCTCTCTCTCTCTCTCTCTCTCTCTCTCTCTCTCTCTCACACACACACACACACACACCCCTTTCTATATCAAATCTTCTCAACCATCTCTCTCTCTCTCTCTCTCTCTCTCTCTCTCTCTCTCTCTCTCTCTCTCTCTAGCAAATCGTCTCACCCTGGTAGACTTGTGAAAATGACTTGCATAATAGTGATGGTGATACCCTAAACCATAATTAACCTTTCTCTCCCTGTTTTCCATCAAGCATAATCTAAAAATTAGTTGGTTGTGCAGAGATTTAGTAGGAGAGTTTATCTCGTCTCTCTCTCTCTCTCTCATAGCGTTGGCCATGACTCTCTCTCTCTCTCTCATGCCATTAATGAATCTTGATTAACTAATCTTTATTTACAATTAACACCATCACTAATTAAATAAATTAATTAGTATTTATTAACAACTCTTGATTAATATATTTAATAAATCATCTCACTAATTAAACTGATTATACTAATTTATCATCACAGTCACTAATTAGACTAACCTATGAGATCAATGAATCTAATCTATCACTATCTATTAATGAATTTAATTAAAGTATATCTAATTTATAATCTATTGCAAGTAATTTAATCTAAGATTATGCTTATATTTAAATAAGAAAGATGTATCTTTTGATCTGTGAATGGATTCCCTTCCCTTTAGCTCTTTAGCTCTTCAAATATATATCTTTGTCCCTAGAGTTACACTAGAATTAAACTCCTCCACAAAAATGAAAGACTTCCTCTTTTAATCTAGAACCATTCACACATAACATAAAGATTTGGATAGTGGACTATAACCTTGGTCACCCACTTGTCGGATCCTTCGGCACATGGTTTGACATGGGAAAGTTGGACAAAGATTTGGATAGTGGACTATAACCTTGGTCACCCACTTGGTTAGATCATTGGGTAGAGCCACTTAACCAAACCCTTGGATAGTGGACTATAACCTTGGTCACCCACTTGGTTAGATCATTGGGTAGATCCACTTAACCAAACCCTTGGATACCATCATCATGGTTTGAAGTGGGATAGTTGGACAAAGATATGGACAAATATTAAAGTTATCCAAATTCCTTCCTCATAGATGCCCAATATAATATTTGACTCAAATCAGTATCCCTAGACTATATCCTTTCTCACCCCACTTTACCAGATTCTTAGGTATCCACTTAACCAAACCCCTAGACAATGTTCTCACTTTACATGAGAGTTGGAAAAAGATATGAACATATTCATTCAATTTGTCCAAATCCCACCAACATACATTTGGCCAAGTGTCCAAATCTACATAAGATAGGAACTGTATAATGACCATCACATGTAGCCTAGCCCTTTTGGGGAATTAATGCTAACCCCAACTATTGGGGACTTGCTTAATGCTCATGTCACCAGATTTGGCCAACTATTCTATACAGATTTGGACAATTTTCCAAATCTAACTACAATTCATAGCCCACTCCTATTTTGGGGAATTCCATAATGCTCCTCGCTGGAGAGACTTTCCTAAGACTAACCCTTATAGGGGATTTGCGTAATGCTCATATCACTAGGTTTGGCCAACCATTTAATATAGATTTGGACAATTGTCAAAATCTAACTACAATTCATAGCTTATTACTATTGGGGACTTCCATAATTTTCCTCTCACTAGACCTCACCCCTATTGGAGACTTACCTAAGGCTAACCTTTATTGGGGATTTGTCTAATGGTCCTCTTGCTGGATTTGGCCAACCATTCATTGATATAGTTTTGGGAAATTATCCAAATCTATATACAATTCATGGCTCATTCCTATTGGGGATTCGCCTAATGCTCCTCTCACTAGATTTAACTAACCATTTAGATTTGGACAACCATTTAGATTTGGACAATTGTCCAAATCTATATATAACTCATGGCTCACTCCTACTAGGGATTCTCCTAATGCTTCTCTCACTAGATTTAACTAACCATTATATATAGACTTAGATAATTAGCCAAATCTATATATAATTCAGAGCTCACTCATATTAGGGACTGCAATATAGATGTGGCCAACCATTTAATAAAGATTTAGACAATTTTCTAAATCTATCTATAGTTCATAGGTCATTCTTATTGGGGACTTTCCTAATGCTCCTCTGACCTCACACCTATTGGAGATTTTCCTAATGCTAACCTTGACCATGGACTTGACTAATGCTCCTCTCACTAGATTTGACCAACCAACAATGTAGATTTGGATAATTGTCCAAATCTATATGTAATTCATAGCTCACTCTTATTAGGGACTTACTTACCTAATGCTCTTCTCACCACATTTGGCCAACCATTCAATGTAGATTTTGAGAATTGTCCAAATCTACCTACAATCCATACCTCACCCCTATTGGGGACTTACCCTATTGCTCCTATCACTACATTTGGCCAACCATTCAATATAGATTTAGACAATCTAAATATATTTATAATTCATAACTCACCCCAATTGGGGACTTGACTAATGCTCATCTCAGTAGATTTGGCCAACCATTCAATACAGATTTGGATAATTGTCTAAATCTATTTATAGTTCTTATGGGACTTGTCTAATTTGCCTCTGACTATAACTCACCCCTATTGGCAACTTTTCTTATACTAAAACTGCTACCATGAACTTGTCTATTCTCACTAGATTTGACCAACCACTTAATGTAGATTTGGACAATTTTCTAAATCTATATACAATTCATAGCTCACTCTTTTTAGGGACTTGCCTAATGCTCTTCTCAAAAAATTTGGCCAACCATTAAATGTAGATTTGGACAATTCTTCAAATCTACCTACAATCCATACCTCACCCCTTTTGGGAACTTACCTAACGTCACTACATTTGGCTAACCATTCAATAAAGATTTGGACAATCCAAATATACCTACAATCCATACCTCACCCCTTTTGGGAACTTGCTTAATGCTGCTATCACTACATTTAGCTAACCATTCAATAAATATCTAGATAATCCAAATCTATCTACAATTCATAGCTCACTCTTTTTGGGGACTTCTCACTAGAACTCACCCTTATTAGAGACTTTCCTAAAATGATAACCCTTATTGGAGACTTTCTTAATGATAACCCTTATAGGGGACTTGCCTAATGCTCCTCTCACTAGATTTGATAACCCTTATAGGGGACTTTCTTAATGATAACCCTTATAGGGGACTTGCCTAATGCTCCTCTCACTAGATTTGACTAACCGTTCAATATAGATTTGACCAACCATTCAATATAGATTTGGACAATTATCTAAATATATATACAATTCATAGCTCTCTCCTATTAGGGACTTACCTAATGCTCTTCTCACTAAATTTGGTTAACCAATCAATGTAGATTTGGTTAATTGTCTAAATCTATCTATAATTCATACCTCACCCCTATATTAGGGACTTGCTTAATGCTCCTCTCACTAGAGTGGCTAGCCATTTTAGACAATTGTCCAACTCTATCTACAATTCATAGTTCACTCCTATTGGGGACTCGACTAATGCTTATCTCACTAGACCCCATGCCCCTATTGATGGTTTGCCTAATGCTAACCCTTATTGGGGATTTTCCTAATGCTCATATCACTATATTCAATTCATAGCTCACCCCAATTGGGGATTTGCCTAATGCTCATCTCACTAGATTCAACCAACAATTCAATACAGATTTGGACAATTGTTTAAATCTCATAGCTCACTCCTATTGGGGACTTCCATAATTCTCCTCTCACTAAACCTCACCCCTAAGTCTAACCCTTATTGGACTTGCCTAATGCTCATCTCAATATATTTGGCCAACCATTCAATAAAGATTTAGATCTTTGTCTAAATCTAACTACAATTTATAGCTCACTCCTACTCAAGACCGGTTTCGGTTTCGGAATGACCACCAGATTAGTCTCGTGTCCGGACATTCGAGGGCGAGGCCCCGAGTGGGAAACCCTGCCTCGCATAAGAAAAAGCTACTTTCACTGCTAGCAACCGGGAATCCGGTGTGCGGAGGGTGTAGTGGGATCTCACGACACCAAGGCACCACCCTATTAATAGGGCACCCATGACTAGATAAAATCTCATCCAATCCATGATTATCCAATCACGCTAATCTCAAAATCTTAACACCCTCCCTCAATAATGAAATGGTTAGTAAAGTATTGCACTAGATCAATATAAACAATGAAGGAAAGACCTTTATAACACAGGCCTATTACAAGATTGGGTTGAAACTAATCATGGTACAAAGGAAATAATCATCATCAAAGGAGTGTGTCGGATAAGGAGGACGGTTGACTAGCCTTCTTCCTTTTTATGGGTTCACTCTCGACTAAAGTGACCGTGCTCTCCACAATTGCCGCACTTCTTGCGCATAGGATCCTTCTTAAAACACTTGGCTTCTGTGTGTCCCTTTCTTTTACAAGAAGAGCATTTAAGTGAGCCAGATTGAGTGTACAAACCCTCATTGATGGTACTACTAGATGATGATGTGTCGCATTTTCCTTGATCCTCTTTTCTTTATCAACAAGAAATGAGATGACGCCCCCGAAATCATGTTTGCTTTAAATCGCTTGTGGTACCGACCCCACTGTAAGTCATATACAAAGGCCTCCAGAATCCTGTCTGCTTTATATCGTTTGGTACCGACCCCACTATGATAACGTTGGTCATGGGGTCAGTACCAAGCGATTCAAAGGCCTCTGGAATCCTGTTTGCCTTATATATCACTTGGTACCGACCCCACTATGAGTCATGGGGTTAGTACCAAGTGATACAAAGGCCTCCAGAATCATGTCTGCTTTATATCGCTTGGTATCGACCCCACTGTGATAACGTTGGTCATCGGGTCAATACCAAGCGATTCAAAGGCCTCTGGAATCCTATTTGCTTTATATCGCTGCATACTGACTCCACTGTGAGTCATGGGGTGGTCAGTACCAAGCGATACAAAGGCCTCCAAAATCCTGTCTACTTTATATCGCTTGGTACCGACCCCACTGTGATAACGTTGGTCATGGGGTCAGTACCAAGCGATACAAAGGCCTCCAAAATCCTGTCTACTTTATATCGCTTGGTACCGACCCCACTGTGATAACGTTGGTCATGGGGTCAGTACCAAGCAATTCAAAGGCCTCCGGAATCCTGTCTGCTTTATATCACTTGGCACCGACCCCACTGTGATAGCGTTGGTCATGGGGTTAGTACCAAGCGATTCAAAGGCCTCTAGAATCTTGTTTGCTTTATATCGCTTGGTACGGACCCCACTGTGAGTCATGGGGTTAGTACCAAGCGATACAAAGGCCTCCAGAATCTTGTCTACTTTATATCGCTTAGTACCAACCCCACTGTGATAACATTGGTCATGGGGTCAGTACCAAGCGATTCAAAGGCCTCCAGAATCCTGTTTGCTTTATATCGCTTGGTACCGACCCCATTGTGAGTCATGGGGTCAGTACTAAGCGATTCAAAGGCCTTCGGAATCTTGTCTGCTTTATATCGCTTGGTAGTACCGACCCCACTATGATAATGTTGGTCATGGGGTCAGTACACCAAGCGATTCAAAGGCCTCCGGAATCCTGTTTGCTTTATATCGCTTGGTATCGACCCCACTGTGATAACATTGGTCATGGGGTCAGTACCAAGCAATTCAAAGGCCTCCGGAATCCTGTCTGCTTTATTTGGTACCGACCCCAGTGTGATAACGTTGGTCATGGAGTGAGTACCAAGTGATTCAAAGGCCTTCGGAATCCTGTCTGCTTTATATCGCTTGGTACTGACCCCACTGTGATAACATTGGTCATGGGGTCAGTACCAAGCGATACAATGTACTATGGAATCCTATTTATGTTATATCGCTTTGGTATTGGCTTTTTTAAATATGTTTCTCATCACGCTTTGTTTAATTGTTTAGATGGCTCATACCAAGACAACTGCTTGGAGGCTTGAAAGACCTACCGAGTCACTGTAGGTGCAAGACAGAACAAGGAGGTATCAAGCTCATAAGGTAGTTTTGCAGGAGCTTCGTCGCATTGAGTGACACATGCAACATACGATATCCAGGCTCCCTTTCTAGAGGATTGTGCATGAAATTTGTGAGCAATGGAGTATTGGCATGCGGTGGCAATCATTTGCATTATTGTGGCTTCAAGAAATCAGTGAGGACTGGATCATTGAGTTTTTTGAAGATGCTTACTTTCTAGCCGCTCATGCCCATAGGCTGACAATAATGCCGAGGGATTTTGATACCCTTCGTCGATGCGGTATAGATACGACCATATGCTTGTTCATGTTTCTGTAAGCGATCCTCAAATACAGAATATCCTTACAGTTCCCCCCCTCCATCCTCGTACAAGGCCATCTGAGAGCTCCCGTGCTCCTCACGATAGGGACACCCGTTCGCAAAGTAGGTTAAGACTTGAACACCCTAGTGATGATGCCACTCAAGTAGAACCTCACAAATAACTAGAACCGGAGGTACAACCACAACCGGAGGCTCCTGCAGCATAGCCACAGCCCTTTGCTATCTGCTGAAGTTGAAATTGTTGTAGAAGAAGAAGAAGCAAACAGGATAGAGAGGGAATTAAGTCTGATTGAAGCAGACAATATCAGAGAATTGAGAGTTTTGGAGGCTGCTGCCGGTTAGAGTGGCATTTTCACTTCGGGGCCAAAGAGTTGTCAGGTGTCTAGATGGATACGATTTAAATGTTTTAAGGAATGACGCAATGGAAATCACAGATAACATTGTCAATATTTTACTATGGTATGTATAGCATATATAATGCATGATGTATATAGTATGATGCATGACTGAGCTGTAAGTACCAGTGGACTAATTCTTTGTTCTTTTCTTTGTTGCCTTTAGGGATTGTATACTACTACTACTAGAAGAGGTCCAAAACTGTACATATATTGTGGATCCTCTCATTTTTCTCGGCATTACAAAATGATAGCTCATCATTTTTGAACCTTATGTCTTGGTTTGAACCAGTGAACCTCGATTTGGTAAGACTTATTTTCACGGCTTACCATGAAGAGTGAGTCTCATGTTAAGTTTAAAATTGACATCAAATATTTGGTAATCTATATTTTTTTTTCCTTTAATAACACCTATGTCCTCTTTGTTTTTTTCAACCGACACTGGAGTTTGCTTTTGTAAGACATTGAGCAAAACACATGTTATTTTGTAAAACTCTGTTCAACAATACCATGGCTGCATCTCAGAGAGAGTCCCTATATTGACATTTCCCTCTTCCACAAGCATGTAGATTTATTTAAGCAGGATAAGCTGATGCTTGTTTTTCGACCTCTCAGATGTGCTTAAAAATTTGTATATGAATTGGAACATCTCCTAATGGAGTCGAACCTTGTACAACACATGACATATCTGTTGAAATTAGAGCATTGTGATGAGCTATGGTGGATCAAACACTAGAATCAACATCATTAACAAAGTGATTAGCAAATAATTAAGATGTAATTAGTGGGTAATTAACAAATAAATTAATGTAAGCATGGATAATCAAAAACCAGCAAATTCTCATTAGGGCAATGCCTCAATTTATAGAGCTTACATCCAAGCATCTAATCCCACTGATTTCTCCATGATTCACTCCACCTCTTTTCCCTGATTCTCTCCACCTCTTCACTTTTCCCAGAATATCTCCACACTTCCCAGAATATCTCCATACTTCCTAAATCTTCTCATGCTACCCTTTATTCTCTCCCAGTATATTCTTCTCACCTTTTCACAGGTTCTTTCACATTTACTCATTCTCTTTTACAGTCTCTAACCAAGGGCTTGTTCCCACACACACCCTATTCACTTGTATTTTCAACACCTCCCCTCAAGTGAATACTCTCTAGTACACCTAGACCCTATACCAAGTTTGCCTCCCCTTACTTGGTTGATAGTCCATGACTAGTGCCTAGCACACCTCCCCTCAAGTTATCGTAGCACACCTAGACCCTATATCAAGTTTCTCTCTTACTTGATAGCCTGCGACCAATGCCTCGAGTCCCTAAACTCATAGTCCTTGACACTCTCTGTCTCTATGTGTCCAAGGCTTACTATAGTTGCCCGTGACCTTGACTAAAGTGCTCACACATACATCTGTACGTGGCCTAAATCATCGGTGGCTCAGAGGTGGTTTTACTTTGTACATTGGGTTGTGGGGTCTCTCTCTCTCAGAGATTTTCACATGGCTCCTCACTCTTTGGAGCCTCACATCTTCTCTTGTCTTCAGTCGTCTTGTCGTGGGGTAGCTTCTCTCCATGCGGCCATGTCTTCTTTCAGTCTTCTTGGGGTAGCTTCTCTTCTCGTGTCCATGTCTTCCTTCAATGCTTTCTTTAGATTTTCTTGGTGTGGATCTTCCTCTTGGAAGGAGATGTTCTTCTTCTTTCATGGCTGGGGCCATGAGCTTGTCCGTCAAGTCTTCTTGCTCCATGTGAGCAGCATGTTTAAATGTTTTGCTAAAAGTTTCTTTGGGCTTTTGATGTTCATCTTGTGTCATTATGCAATGCAAACCCAAATTTATGCGGGAGGTCTTACCTCTTGCCTTATTCTGGACAAGGGCAGTGTCTGATCCCATATTTACACTGATGTAATGTGCCAAATACATAATGCGTATAGCATTCATTCTTATGCACATTCCAACTCTTGCCTTATTCTGGACAAGGGCAGTGTCTGATCCCATATTTACACTGATGTAATGTGCCAAATACATAATGCGTATAGCATTCATTCTTATGCAACTCTGGCTGTGAATAATCTTGAATTTGAGTGAGATTTATAGGCATTAACCAAGGGTTAAATGCAAAATGATGATTATCACAAATTTATCAGCACAATTTTTCCAAAAATTACATTAAATCAAGGGTAACCAATTTGTACGGAATGGTTGGAGTATCAAAACAACTCCGAATTGTAATCTGAAGTTATAGGGATCTGTATCAGATACCTAATGGTTGATTTGAACCCTCAATTGTACCAAAAAATAGTGATTAGCACTGATTAATCATTGATTAGCAAATTAATCCACTGTTTTGTGTGCAAAAAACAGAGTATGCGGGGAGTCCAGATCTGGTGCCTTAGACTTCAAATGAGCTCAAATGATTTCAAAGCCATCAATAGAAATGAGTCTAGTAGAGGATTAAGCCAAGAAACACAAGATTTGACCAAATATTGAAAGCTTAATCGCTATTTTACCAAAGTCACCTACAGATTTGATAAAGAGCTTGGATCTCACTGTAGACTTGATGAAATTGAATTTTGTCTTCGCCAGATTGTAGAGCATGCTTGAAAACCCTCAGAGCTAAGAGGAATTAGAGCAATTTGATTTGATGAAGTGGAAATTACTGATTTGCTGCAGAAAAATGGAGCTTGATAAAAACGCGATTTCTCTTCATCCGGTTAGCGGTTTGCGCTTCTGATTTGACTGGCTCGAGTAGCAATGAGTTGGCTATCTATGCCTAGAAGGGTTTGGGCTAATTTTATGTGTGCAAGGAGAGGGAGCTCCTCCACCACTGGCTAGGGGTACAGAGGCTAGTTGAAAAAAGAGGGAAATTTTATAATTTTCTACTAATCCTAATTAGCAAAATAATTAGCAAGATAATGGGCTCACAAAATGATGGATTCTAGGCATGGCTCTGATATCATGTTGAAATTAGAGCATTGTGATGAGCTATGGTGGATCAAACACTAGAATCAACATCATTATCAAAGTGATTAGTAAATAATTAAGATATAATTAGTGGATAATTAATAAATAGATTAATGTAGACATGGATAATCAAAAACCAGCAAATTCTCATTAGGGCAATGCCTCAATTCATAGAGCTTACATCCAGGCATCTAATCCCACTGATTTCTCCATGATTCACTCCACCTCTTTTCCCTGATTCTCTCCACCTCTTCACTTCTCCTAGAATATCTCCACACTTCCCAGAATATCTCCACACTTCCTAAATCTTCTCATGCTACCCTTTATTCTCTCCCAGTAGGTTCTTCTCACCTTTTCATAGGTTCTTTCACATTTACTCATTCTCTTTTACAGCCTCTAACCAAGGGCTTGTTCCCGCACACACCCTATTCACTTGTATTTCCAACAATATCGTAGTATAAGGGTGCCAGTCCAACCAAATGATGTCAACTGTGGATGGAGGACGGCTCTAAACGCCTACCTTTTAATAAAGAAAATTTTTGATATTCCTGATGTAAGTGATGTTTGTTAAGTGATGTTTATAACGTAGACTTGCATATCAAACATAGCTATAATGTCCCTAACAAAGCTTTTCTCTGTGTATAGGAAATAATTTTGAACAAATATGCTCCCTTGCACATAAAATAGTTCAGGACCAAAGCTGTATAAAGAATTATTTTGGCTATCCATGATCGTGTAGAAGAAGAGATCAGGAGGGCAGACGAATTTGCAAGGGAAGCTGCAAAGAGAATACATCAGTGAGACGAGGAACAGCCAAAGACATTTCGAAGAACATGTGGCTACCCTCAATGAGTATGAGAGGCTGCAAGCTGAGGTGGATGAATGGGTGGAGTCTAAGAGGTAGGTCGAGATGCAGGCACAGAGGGAAAGAGAAGAAACACTGTGGGAAGAAATGGAAAGACTGCAAGAGAAGCAAAATTGAAGGCCGCCTCAGTCCCAAGTGCAGTTGAGTTCTCAATCATGGCGTCGCTTCCGTGCCCCAAAGTCTTCTGATCAATTTCAGCATCATTAGACTTATATTTACATTTGTAACATTAACATTAATTTTGTAAGAGTCTTGATATTGTTTTGTAAGAAAAAAATCTTTCATATATACAATTGCTTTTGGAGTTACAATGTCTCAATACTATCATCATTCAACGATTAATCAAATGAAAAGTATGAGAGAGAGATTCTTTGCAGAAAGTCATTTTCTCTTTTCGCCTTTGACACCTGTAAAAAGGGGTTTTGTTAGTGGTATCTTACATAATGTTATGCACAGCATACTAAATGGTGAATGTAAATATAAATGGTTTACCTTTTTAGTATCCATTGTAAATGTATAATCTTTTGGCAATTGTTCAATCTCCTCATATGTAAGGTCTTCTCTAATTTGAGAAAGAGATGTTTTAGATAGTGTGTTCAGCATTGTATGCAATTGCCCTTCCAAATATATCTCCATTACTAGAGACGTATTCTCGAGATTTGACTCCAAATCTTGATCTAATGGAACAAGGTTGCCATTAACATAATGATATCTGGTGTAGTGAAAAGTTGCAACAACAATGAAGTTTTGAGAGCCAATAATGTACTTGTAAACTATTGACTTCTTCTCGAAAACAAAAATGATGCCTTCTGTCTTTCTCTTGTCCCAACCATTATCCAAAAAGTCCAGTGCCTTACTTGACTTGCAAATAAACATTGTTGAAGTATTTCTTATTTCTTCATCAAAGAAAAAGTCAACAAACACTTCAATAGGCATAAAAATAGTAAGCTTGACATTCTTTGTTGTTGCAACAGATGCCTTAAGAGACTTCTGTATGTCGTGTTACAACCTGATCCTATAACTTTCACTAGTTTGTAAAGTTGGCAATGGCCAATCTTTGCTTCCAAATAATGGGAGGGGTAATGGAGTCAAATGACCCCATCTAGAAGACGTGTTTGGTTCAAAGTATTGCATATCATAGAAAAATATGATGTGGTCTGCAAGATCTCTACGAGTTCTTCCTTTGTAAATTTGTTCTCCTACATATGCATGGAAAGCGTCAAAAATCCCACTTATACTCTCTCCACTGGTTGCCAGTCTATCCTATTGGATGGATAAATATCTGCATAAAACCAAAAGATTATACATTTTTAAAACAACAATTAAACACTTTTAAAACAATAAGGAGACAAGATTGAATAAAAAACTTTATAATAACAACAATTAAACACTTTTAAAACAAAAGAAGCTTTGACTAAGATACTACTCACATTTGGGACAATATCGTGAAAGACCAAGAGTAAATTTTTTCACCCTCAAGTCTACATGCTAGAAAACATGTTGTATTAGTACCTCTGTCACGCGCTTGCTAGATTCACATACCTTGAATTTTTTAACTTGTCCCTTGAATGGCTCCACTAATTCACTAGCATTTCTCCTCTTCCTCTTCCTTCTCTGTAGAAGTACCCAGCTCCCGATTATAATTGTAGATGGTATCCATGTCCCATCGTCCGTATTATAACTACTGAATACACTAATTAGATGAAATGCTAGTATGAGGCTTTCTACAGGTTGCCATTTTGTGTAGCAAAAGACACACAGAAGAAGAAGATGAGAGCTTAATTTGGAGGAGACTTAGAAAAAGAAAGAATGACTATGTTGGAGATGAAGAAGATCAGAGCTAGTTTTGGGGGGAAACTTAGAGATTCTCTATCATTAACTACCATTCTCTATTATTAACTACCACTATCTTTTAGCATACATGCAAAGATTCAATAGTATTATTTTATTATTATTTTAAGTTGAGTAAAAAGTATTATTTTATTATTATTTTAAGTTGAGTAAATATTATTTTAAGATGCATTTTGAGCATAATTTTACTCTATTTACTTGAATTCTTGCTTTAAAATGCCGAATTTCTCTGTTACAGAAGCCTCTTCCTCATTGGTTAAGGGACACTCTCTCTCTAGAACTAAAAGACCCAAAATTGAGTCCACATTTCTCCTCATGCAATTAGAGCAGTTCTACATCAACTAGGAGTTGTTTTGGTTAACTGAGGTCAGGAGAGCTTTTAGGAGAAAGGTCGGAGGTTTTAGAGGTCTATGCTAACCTAAGAGAACATCTGGAGACATCACAGTTGGATCAGATAGGGATGTTGGGAGGGTGTTGAGATGTCCCATTGAGTTAGCTGGAGGGCTGGGGACAAGAGCTTAGTTGATTGGTGCCCTTGGAGCTGGGATTTCAGTGTCCCCTAGTGGTGATCCCATTGTTCCTTCTTATTGTGTATGTGTAGGTGGTGTATTAAGGGCCATGACAAAGCACCTTCAGAAGAAGAGGACCAAAAAGAGTCAAATCATCTATAAAAATTTAACCTGCATTTTTAGGTCACAAGCATGGGGAGTATAAATTCATCATATGGCTTCCAAACACATCATTATTATTCCTAGCATAGCATGTATGAGTCAATTCCACTATCATTTAAAGCCTTTTTATATGGAAACGGAGCTATCCCAATAGTTTGTTGATACATGGCTAAGGTTTCCTACACCTATAAAAGTTACCTTTTTGTTCATTTTTTGGCTATTATTGCTTAATCCTTTTTTTTATCTCTCTCTTTGTTTTTCTATGCTTGTAGTATGTCTTTTATTTTTTATTTAATAGGATGATTACTTGAGATTAAAGCTTCCTAATGATATGCACAATACAAGCTAGTTGAGCTAAGATTAATGGTTGATTGAAGCCCTTAATACCTAAAAGCTTACAAAAACCACTATTGAAAAAAAAAAAAGCAAAGCATGAATCAATGAGAAAGAGTAGAAATACCTACTTGAACACTTGAATCTTGACCTTGAGGGAATGCTCCAAATCCCCCATATTTCCATGGCTCCAAGAAAAGCAATAAAATAATAAAAAACACACGAGTTATATGAAATAACTAGTAGATATGCACTCCGTCACAAGGCAATGTAAAACACCAAATATGAAAGTAGTCATTAGCTAGGGAACCCCCTTGGCAATGGTGCCAAATATACTCACAAAATAGGAACACTTTTGCCTTACATGAGGAATGCAAGGGTTATAGTTAGTTTGTACCCTTAGCTATTCAAGATTGAACAACCCTCTCTTATGGAGAAGCAAGGGTCCTCAACCTTCCATTGGTGTCACCATAATGGGTAGGGAGCAAGGAGGGAGAGAACTATAGAGCTAAACCTCAACCTCAATGCCAATCTTATGAGTGTAAGAATGGGTGGTAGATGGAGAGGGAGAGGGAGAAGGAGAAGGAGAGAAGAGGAGAGCAAGCAACTTCACTCTATACACTCACACACACAATACACTAGTAACATGAGAAAGAAGCAAGCAAGCCTCACCATAAGAGTACAAGATAGACTCAATTTCAATAATGGAATTAATTGTATCCTCATTAGTTCAAAATGGAATTATGTGTATCCTCATTAGTTCAAAATAACTTATATACATGCCTTATATTTAGAGCGCCCCTAACTTATATACATGCCTTATATTTAGAGTAACAAGTAATGTCCAAGGGCCCAAAAAGTAGAAGGAACAAATTTCCTAGGCTTTGTATAGGGCTACCAATGCTACATGTTGTAAGCCTAAAAACTACGTATTAACCAGAATTACGTGTTGTAAGCTTCGATGATATCCATGTGTTGGATATCAATGCTCTAACCTCATATTATATTACCTAGGAATCGACTAGGTCATGTTTGTACAACCCCCATTATGAGCCATGGTTGAGAGCAGCTCGGGTGCCTAGGATCCTCGTATTCACATGAGAAGGTGGCCTAGGAGTGATGAACAACAGGTATAGGGAGAGGAGACACACACACAGAAGCAAACCCTAATGTATTAGTCAAACCCTAACCATAGAGGGAAGCCATGTCCCATCTCACACAATGCATAAAGCCATAATCCAAAAGCTACAACACACTACTTGTGTTATGTCCACACACAGCTAACCCTAGCTACTGTCCACACACTATTACCAGCTGGACACGGTCATTTATGTCTCACACATGTTACTACCTAACATGCCAGCACATAGTGCAACTGGCACAAGCTGACATCGAGCTTGAATATCAATAGCCCCTCTCAAGCTCATGATGTACTACCATAGATGAAGATGTAGATGAGCTTGGGCTATCAAAGCTCTCAACACTCCCCCTCAAGCTCATCCCATGTACTCCCAACATAGTACGGAAATACTCAAACTTATCCCTGCTAAGTGGCTTTGTAAAGATATCGGCCACTTGCTCTTCAGTCTTCACATACTGCAAATCCACTGTACCATCCAACACTTTCTCTCTGACAAAATGATAGTGGACCTCTATATGTTTGGTCCGCGCATGAAATACTAGATTCTTGGCCAACTATATGCCGCTCATGTTGTCACAATGAATGACAACCTTGCCATCAATAGGCTCACCCAAATCAGCCACCACCTAAATCAGCCAAGAGACTCTTTAACCATACTCCTTCACATGTAGCTATGGCTGCACCCCTGTATTCATCCTCTGTACTAGATAAAGCAATAGTAGGTTTCTTCTTACTGCTCCAACTCACCAGTGCACTTCTAAATGTAAAGGCATAACCACTAGTAGACCTCCTGTCATACGAGCTACCTACCCAATCTGCGTCTATGTAGCCGTGTACATCCAAGCCTTTACCTTGCTCATAAAGAAGACCATAATGTGCAGTGGTCTTTACATATCGCATAATGCATCTCACTACATCCAAATGAGGTCTTCTGGGGCTCTGCATAAATTGGCTTACTAGCCCCACAGCATAACTGAGATCCGGTTGTGTGATAGTCATGTAAATAAGACTGCCAACCATCTTTCTATAAATAGATGGATCATCCAACTCTTCACCAAAATCAGCCCCCACAACTTCACATTCTGCTCCAAAGGTGTACTCATTGGCTTATACCCTGTCATCCCATATTTTGCCAACATATCCAATGCATATTGGCGTTGCACTAACCATGTTCCTCCATGGTCTTTGATCACTTCAATCCCAAGAAAATATCTCAATTCACCCATGTCTTTCATAACAAACTGCCCACTCAATGCCTTCTTGGCATGCATAACATCTGTAGCATGGTCTCCTGTAACAATCAAGTCATCCACATAGATGACAAGCAAGACAATCCCATGATCTGTTTTCCACATAGAGTGAAGAATCTACTGAAGAAACCTGAAATCCAAGGGAGATAAGATATCGGCTTATCTTATCACTCCAAGCACGAGGTGCTTGCTTCAAACCATATAATGCTTTCTTTAACCTGCATACATGAGTGGGGTACCTCGGGTGTACATATCCTTTTGGATGTGCCATATAAACTTTCTCTTGTAAGTCACCATTTAGAAATGCATTTTTCACATCCATTTGATGCATTTCCCAACCATTTGCTACAGCCATAGCAATGGCTACTCTCACTGTTCCCATCTTTGCAATTGGACTAAATGTTTCATCATAGTCCAAGCCTTGGGTTTGTGCATAACCCTTAGCTACCAGCCACGCTTTATGGCACTCAATGGAACCATTTGATTTGCATTTCACCTTATAAACCCATTTGCAACCAATATCATTTTTGCCTTGTGGTAAGGCAACCAAATCCCAAGTTTCATTATGGACCAATGCATCCATCTCAACATCCATTGCCTTCTCCCATACATGCTTTCCAAGAGCTTTTGTATAGCATGTAGGTTCCACATGCTTCACCAAAGAGGTCATACATGTGTAATGCATAGCAAAGTCATGATATGTCAACCTATCAACTGGATACCTGACCCTTTGGGATCTCCGTAGTGTATGTAGATCACTCTAAACACCTGTCACTCTAGCATGTGGAGGCACATATCTATCCTACCTTGCAATCTTGTGCATACCCAATAAAAATGCACTTTACTGCCTTAGGATATAACTTCTTCCTTCTCTCATCTGGCACATGCACATAATCTATGCTACCAAACACTTTGAGGTGTCCAATGTCTGGCCTAAAACCTGTAAGATGCATCTCTTGCATACTTCCATGTATGGCAGCTGTGGGTGTCTTATTAAGTACATACACCGCTGTGGCACATGCTTCTGCCCAATAATAGTCTGGCATGCTATTGAGTATTTCCCTAGCCACATCACCAATGACTCTATTTTTCCTCTCAGTAACACCATTTTGCTGAGGTGTGTAGCTGCCTTCTTATGCCATTCTTTCTCTTCTCAAGAAGTTCTCTAGTCTGGCATGCTATTGAGCATTTCCCTAGCCACATCACCAATGACTATTTTTCCTCTCATCAACACCATTTTGCTGAGGTGTATAGCTGCCTTCTTATGCCATTCTTTCTCTCAAGAAGTTCTCAAAAGCATGTGAGGTGTATTCACCACCTCCATCTGTCCTCAAACATTTTATCCAAGAGCCATGCAAAAGCATGTGAGGTGTATTCACCACCTTCATCTGTCCTCAAACATTTTATACAAGAGCCATATTGCTTCTCTGCAAAAGCTTTGAAGTCCATAAACTTTCCCAACACTTCACTCTTCTCTTTGACAAAGTAAATCCAAGTCATTCTACTGAAATCATCAATGAATGTCACATAATACAAGCTGCCTTTAATAGATGGGTTTTGTGCAGGATCCCATACATCACTATGAACATCTCAAGTGGCCTGCTACTCATGTTGCCTTCTTTAGGAAATGGCAACCTTGCTTGCTTTCCAAACTGGCAAGCATCACATACATGCATATTCCCATCATACTTGAATCTAGGCAGCCCACCAACAATGCCTCTTGCTTGCATGTTCTTTAACTTTTGTATGTTCACATGTCCAATCCTTTTATGCCACATTTCAATGTCTTGTACCACATTTTGGCTTTTAGAGAACATAGTCGATTTCAACTTAGGAATCCCAGCATCCAACTTAAATAACGTGCCTTCTTTCTTGCCTTTGGCAATGACTGTACATCCATTTTTGAAATCTTCAATAAAGCAACCATGCTCGTTGAAATGAACCTGTAAACCTTGTTCAACCATTTGACCAACTCAGGCCAAACTCTGTGTAATAGAAGGCACATACAAGACATCTGACATAGACTTCATTTCACCATTATGCACCACCAATGGTACACTCCCAACATGAGTGATAGCATGCTGGGAATCATCACCTGTCTCCACATAGCCTTTCACATCCATTGGCTTCATATGTTCAAACCATTTGCCATGACAAGTCATATGGTTTGATGCTCCAGAGTCCATATACCTAGTGTCATCACTGTCACCATGTGTCATCATAGACCCCACGACATATTTCATGGCAAACAAGTGATTTGCACTTCCATCGTGTGACTGCTTGATGCAAAATTTCCACCATGTTGTGCTCTACCCCCTCTCAAATCATTTTGTTTGCGGTAACAGTCATGTGCCATATGACCAAACTTCCCACAATAATGGTATTCCACATTTTGCATAGATGCTTGGCCTTGCCAACGTCCTCTTCCACGAGGAGGATTACCTCTACCTCTCTGAGGTGTATATCCAACGACCACCTCTAGCACCATATAAGGGCTGAAAATTCTATTGTGGTGACCTATCCTGTCATCCACGACAATTACCACAACCTCGTGATGCGAATCTCCCCCTACCTCTAAATCCCCTTTGTGAATAGAAAGCTTGATTCATGTCATTATCATCATGGCTAGTAGATGCATCATGAAAAGAGTCACTGAGTTTGATTTCCTCAACAAGCAAGAGTGAAACCAACTCATCAAAAATCTGGTAAACCTATACTCCAAACAAAGATAGATGTATCAAAAGACTTTTACTCCTTGCCAAGACCACGCAAGGCAATGTCTACCAAATCATCATCAGGCATGGGGGCATTAATAGTTGCCAATGCATCTGCATACTTCTTTATCTCTTGTACATAATCATGAATACTCCTTCCTTTCCGCTTCACATTATGAATTTGTTGTCTCAACTGAGACTTACGAGCACTAGTATCAAACACCTTTACCAAAGTATCCCATGCATCCTTGGGATTCTTAGCATCATGTATATGCATGAGTATAGCATCCGATATACATATAGACAAGTAATGCAAAACTTTGTATGCTCTCTCTGACCATTGTTTATGTAAGATCCCGGTCCCCACCGCGCAACGGATTCGGGGTGCTAGCAGCAGAAGTAGCACATCTTGCGCGAGGCAGGGTCCCACACTCGGGGCCTTGCCCACGGATATCCGAACAGGTGACTAATTCCTCGATTCTTCCAAACCGAACTCGAAAAAACTTCTCTTGCCCGGAAAGCACGGGCGATTCCACCAGGATAACTTTTCCCTAACATAGTCAAAAGCCTTAACTAACTGAGCTCATCTGACCGAACCCGTACGTCCCATAGTCAGATCAGGGAAAAAGACTGTACTTGGATCATAGAGATCAACGCTTTTTTCCTCATTGAGAGGCACAGCCATTGATTCTTTTCCATAGAACAATTTTTGTCCGAGATTTACTTCATCTATCGAACTAAACAGAAATTGAGTCTCGATTTACGGATCCATCAGTCCAGCCTAACCCCATCCAGTCCCATGGGTTAGCCAACCGCCCAACCACTGTAGTGATGGGATCCAATTTAGAATTTGGTTAGGTTTTGTCCCGGGTACCAGGGAAAAGAGTTCCCAGGCCCCCTAGCCGGAAGTTCAAGCAAACATAAACTAGTCACACCACTTACACACAATATGAAATTGCCTTTTTCTCAGCATCATCAGCTAACTTTAAAACAATCCTTTAATGAAACCATTATGTCATTGATCACTATCCTCAAAATCTGTGGTTGAATCCATATTTTCAATCATTCATTCAATCGGTGTACTTATGGCATCATTGGTAACCAGAACGCTCACCACATGTTCACTCAGGGGCCTTTACGATAGTTTCTAGCTCATAGTAACCGGCAATATATTCACATAACAGAATGTAATCTCCGTGGAAGATCAGCAAGATCAACCAACAGATCCGTATAAAAGAGCCATGGACTCATCTGTTGAGGACCAGCAAGGTCAATCAACCAGATCCATGCCCGGTTTTAGAAAACAACTCTTACTCCTTATTCCAATATCTTCCATGATGCACGTGTGGGTATCTTCGGCGACCCAGAGCCTGAGCATCGTATGGTCAGCACCCTCTAGGATCCTTCCAGGTCACCTAGCGCTTCACTCATAGGCTGCTTCCTTGGTCCCTCATCCACCGTACCGGAAGCTCACCATTTAAATCGAACCGAGGCTGGTCAAGACCTCGGTCGATCTTGCTACGCGAGACGTCCTCCATTGACTCTCCGTCAGCTGTTGTAACTTTATCAGGTAGGTCTCTATGACCACATACTCAAGACAGTCAAAATGCTTCCCCAACATCTTTGACATAAAACAGTCATTTACAAATAGTTTACAAATACAGTTTCTATATTGAACTCTCGTCATTCCACATTATTCCATATCAATCCATATTACTTAATCCAATTCCAAATCATATGTGTATCCATTCTTGACCAGATACATCATTTTCCATCCCATCACATCGGATTCATTCACTTCACATAACATCCATTCCTATCTTTCTTAATTTACATTACGTCTCATCACATCCATTTCTCATTATATCTCATTCGTTCAGATCTTATATTATTCATTCACATTCTGATGATTCACATGACATATCATCTCATCCATTCGCTCATATCGACTTCATATCCATTCACATTCATATTTGCATTCATTATTCCACACATCCACATTCGTACATCCACACTCACATCTACATTTATACATCCATTTTCACATCCACATTCATACATCCACATCCAAATCCACATTCATACATCCACATCCACATCTACATTCATACATCCACATTCACTTTCACATCCATACATCCATATCCACATTCACTTTCACATCCATACATCCATATCCACATCCACATCCTCATTCACATCCACATCCACATTCTATATCTACACCCATATCCCCATTCACACATCCACATTCATATTCACATACATCCACATTCACATTCCATATCTACATCTATATCCCCATTCACACATCCACATTCACATTCACATACATTCACATTCACATACAGGCATCCATATCCACATTCCACATCCTTATTCACATTTACATACATCCACATCCACATCCACATTCCATATCTACATCCATATCCACATTCACACATCCACATTCACATTCTCATCCATACATCCATATCCACATTCCACATCTACTACATCTATTCCTCGTTCATTTTCATCTAATTGATTCGTTCCACATCCTCATATCTATTTATAGAATACAAGAGAATTCTTATTTTCGATATAAGATTTCTTTACGCATTTATTTATGCATAAATTCCATTTTAAGGAGACTAACACTCTCGAAATAAAAATCAATCTTTTATGCATCTTCCTATGCATAAATTCATTTTAAATGAGAATGACACTTTTGAATAGAAAATCAAATCTTTAATGCATCTTCCTATGCATAAAATCAAAATTGACGAAAATAACTCTTTTGAACTAAAAATAGATTTCTTTATGCATCTTTCCATGCATAAATCCAATTTAGTAGGAATTACACTTTTAGAATAAAAGAATTTTTCTTATGCATCCTATTTATGCATAAAATTATTTATGATGAAAATCGCTCTTTTAATATAAAAAATATATCTTTTATGCATATGATTATGCATACAATCATTTATGATGAAAATCACTCTTTTAATATAAAAGAATTTCTTTTATGCATATGATTATGCATATAATCATTTATGAAGAAAATCACTCTTTTAATATAAAAGAATTTCTTTTATGCATCTAATTTATGCATAAAATCATTTATGATTTTATGATGAAAATAACACTTTTATAAAAAATAATCTTTTATGCATACTTCTATGCATGAAAATCAATATAAAAGTTTTATTTTCATTTATGATGAAAATAACACTTTTATAAAAAATAATCTTTTATGCATACTTCTATGCATGAAAATCAATTAAATCAATTATGATAAAAGTAACACTTTTACAATAAAATAATAATCTTTTATGCATACCTCTATGCATGAAAATCAGATATGATAAAAGTAACACTTTTATAATAAAATAATAATCTTTTATGCCTTAAAATCCATTTTGATGAAAGTAACACTTTCATAATAAAAGAAAACTATTCCTTTATGCATAAAAATCTATTTTGATGAAAGTAACACTTTCATAATAAAAGAAAATTATTCCTTTATGCATAAAAATCTAATTTGATGAAAGTAACACTTTCATAATAAAAGAAAATTATTCCTTTATGCATAAAAATCTATTTTGATGAAAGTAACACTTTCATAATAAAAGAAAATTTTTCCTTTATGCATAAAAATCTATTTTGATGAAAGTAAAACTTTCCTAATAAAAGAAAATTATTCCTTTATGCATAAGAATAATAATAATCAATATGCATCTTGTATGCATGAAAATGACACTTTTAGAGTATAGAATTGATAGGAATTACTCTTTTAGCGTAATAAAAGATAATTCTTATTTCCAAAAATTTTGCCATAACCTCCTTTGTATGGCTGACCATTTTTTAATTTTTCCTACTTAATTTTGTCTTAAAAATTAACTCTAATTGATTTAAAGTAATCTATACTAATCAAAATTCACTTATAAAAGAGAAAACATTATAAAAAGTTTAATTCTAACAATTTTCACTCAACTACTAGTATAAAGAAGGGTTGATTCTAAGAAGAGAGAGGGGAAAAGCCTTTCGATCAAGGCATAACATCCATTTATCACTTCAAACAATCATAAACATTAGAAAAACATAAAATCAATAAAGAAAAATACAAGAATCTCTACTTACATAATTTCTTGGAGCTTTTCTTTGGCTTGATGGTTTGAGGGTTCAACTCTTGTTTGTAACAAGAGTGGCCACCAATCTTTGGAAGAGGGAAATGTCAAAAACTAGTGAATTATTAATAAATTCACAGTTCTTGGCTTGGGAGGAGCAGAGTAACAGTGCATAAAACACTATTAAGTCTCAACAAAGGGGAGGGCTTCTATTTATAGGAAAAAGTAAACCTCTTACCAAGCAAACTGATTCTAGAATTTTCCAGATCAGTTTGTTCAATTTTTGACCATTTTTAGGTCAGTTTTGCTCACTTTTTGGATCTAGTTGAAATAGGAGAGAGGAGAGATGAAAATATCTCATTATTTGAGAGTTTAAAACTCATTCAAGCATGTGAAATAGGCGCCCTCTTCATGAGGGAAATTCCCCCATGCAGAGGTGTCAAAAATGCATCATTTCACCTAAATATCTCTCTTTTTTAACTATTAACCTTGTCCTTAGTCAACTCTTCATCTTATGTGAGTATTTACTCATTTTTGGGAGATTTTCCTTTTATTTCTTCATTTATCTCCTCCCTACATTTGGATGAATCTTATTGGTCCATAGGAACCTTAATTTAAAATTTCGAAAAAATCTTCACCCCCGGGATAATGTCTCTTGAACAGATTATACTTAATTTCTAATGCACCTTTTGAAAATCTTTTTGAACTTCTGTTTCAGGGGAACTTATTTTAATAAGATGAGGTATTTTTCTATCCAAAAATATTTAAAATCTGAATATTATCTCTCTAGAATATTTTCTCTCTCTAGGCCAAAACAGGTAGAAACAAGATCTTTTATATTTCTGAAGAGGGGAATGAATTACAGGGGAAGATACTGGACATCCTGAGAGGCTGGGGGAGGAATCTTACATAGAGGGTGGTGGGATGGGGTTGCAAATTTGGACACTTTGTGCTGGTATGGTTAGCTTGACAGATCGGGCACCATACACAGGCTCCTCTTCGAATAGAGATGGGCTTGGCCGACGACCCGACCTCGGCCGGTTCTCCAATGTTGCGTCATCTACTGCATTAATGCAGAGGCCAACTCCTCAACTTGTTGTCCAGATGTGGACTCTTTGATCTTTCTGTGAGATGTGTTAGTGGTCTTGAATGAGGTTTCTGATGTACCCTCATGGAGTTCTCGGGAATGTGTTTCCTTAAAGTTGTCGTCAAATTCCATAACACTCTTATAGCATTGCTCAAAGGAGGTATGGGCATACAATGAATTGTGTAAGGGTACGTCATCCAGACCTTCTTCCAAAAAATCTCTTTATTAATCTCTCATCAGAGAACTTGTCTTTAGCATTGCAGTGAGAGGAGATATTTGACTCTGTTGATATAGTCTCAAATGGTTTCATCATCCCTTTATCTGATGTTGTGTAACTACTCCACCGTGTTCCATCTGGTACCTTGGCAAGAATATCCTACCTTGAAGGCCTCAAGGCTTCAAAGGTAGCCTTGTCCTCAGCTTGCAAGGACCTAAACCATTGGCTTGCTTTACCGTCTAGGGTGAGTGCCTCACCCTAACTTGATCTTCCACGTGGCCAAAGACTTCACAGATTTGGTTGAACATCTCCAAATAAGGGATGGGTTCTCCTATCCCATACAATTTAGTGATTAGCTTTTAGATTTTTGCGGGTTTATTCTGTTCTAATCTGGGTCTTGGTGTAGGTTGCACTAGAGCTGGGGGCGTGATGCCCCACAACCACCCCCTCCCTATTTCCATGGCTAATCTTAACATTTTTGGTGTTATCCGTACCATGGCTGGAGCTGGTATTGGTTGAGGAATGATTGGAGGATTAGCAAGGGGGCTAGGTGGATAATAAACCATTAGAGGCCCTTGTCTTATGGGTGGGTTCAGTTGTGCCCCTTGTGGTCCCATGTGACCCATGGGTATGCTCCCTGTTGAAAGATCCTTACCCCCTCCGCGCAACGCAACCTGGGGTGCTAGTAGCGGAAGTAGCACTTCTTGCCCAGGGCAAAGTCTCTCACTCGGGGCCTCGCCCACCACGGATATCCAAACAAGAGACTAATCCCTTGGTTCTTCTAAAAGTCGAACCCAGAAAAACTTTCCTCGCCGAGAAAGCACGGGCGATTCCTCCAGGATATTTTTATTCTAACGTAGTCAAGAGCCTTAACTAACTAAACTGATCCGACCAAACCCGTAAGTCTCATGGTCAGATCAAGGAAGAGACTATTTCTAATCATTCCTTCATCGGTGTACCTATGGCATCATTGGCAACCATAAAAATCTATTTTGATGAAAGTAACACTTTCATAATAATAAAAAATTATTCCTTTATGCATAAAAATCTATGTTGATGAAAGTAACACTTTCATAATAAAAGAAAATTATTCCTTTATGCATAAGAATAATAATAATCAATATGCATCTTCTATGCATGAAAATGACACTTTTAGAGTATAGAATTGATAGGAATTACTCTTTTAGCATAATAAAAGATAATTCTTATTTCCAAAAATTTTGCCATAACCTCCTTTGTATGGCTGACCATTTTTTAATTTTTTCTACTTAATTTTGTCTTAAAAATTAACTCTAATTGATTTAAAGTAATCTATACTAATCAAAATTCACTTATAAAAGAGAAAACATTATAAAAAGTTTAATTCTAACAATTTTCACTCAACTAGTATAAAGAAGTGTTGATTCTAAGAAGAGAGAGGGGAAAAGCCTTTCGATCAAGGCATAACATCCATTTATCACTTCAAACAATCATAAACATTAGAAAAACATAAAATCAATAAAGAAAAATACAAGAATCTCTACTTACATAATTTCTTGGAGCTTTCCTTTGGCTTGATGGTGTAAGATTCCTCCCCCAAACCCCTTTTTGATGTCTAGTATCTTCTTCTATAATCAATCCCTCTTCAGAAATATAAAAGACTTGTTTCTAACTGTTTTAACCTAGAGAGAGAATATTCAGATTTTTAATATTTTTAGATAGAAAATTATCTCATCTTATTAAAATAAGTTCCCCTGAAACAGAAATTCAAAAAAGAACGTTCCAATGTGCAATTGGAATTAATTAGAAATGTGTATAAAGGACCTTAGTCTAAGGGTCTAGATTTTCAAAAATTTTTGGATTATGGTCCAATTAAGGTTCCTATGGGCCAATAGCATCAATCCATGTGTAGGGAGGAGATAAATCCAATTTGAAAAAGAAGATACCCAAAAATGAGTAAATGCTCACATAAGATGAAGAGTTGAAAATGTACAAGGTTTATTAGTAAAAAAATTATGAGCAATATTAAAAGTATGACATATGTAAGGAAGAGGAGTTCTTTAAAGGAGGTGCATATTTCACATAAGATGAAGAGTTGAAAATGTACAAGGTTTATTAGTAAAAAATTATGAGCAATATTAAAAGTATGACATATGTAAGGAAGAGGAGTTCTTTAAAGGAGGTGCATATTTCACATAAGATGAAGAGTTGAAAATGTACAAGGTTTATTAGTAAAAAATTATGAGCAATATTAAAAGTATGACATATGTAAGGAAGGGGAGTTCTTTAAAGGAGGTGCATATTTCACATAAGATGAAGAGTTGAAAATGTACAAGGTTTATTAGTAAAAAACTATGAGCAATATTAAAAATATGACATATGTAAGGAAGGGGAGTTCTTTAAAGGAGGTGCATATTTCACATGCTTGAATGAGTTTTAAACTCATAAAAATTGAGATATTTTATCTCTCCTCTCTCCTCATTTAAGTCTAGTTCCAAAAAGTTAGCTTAACTGACCTAAAAATGGTCAAATATTGACCAAACTGATTTAGAAAATTCTAGAATCAGTTTGTTTGGTTAGGAGCTCAATTTTTCCTATAAATAGAAGCCTCCCCCTTGTTGAAAAATATATAGTGTTTATGCATCGTTACTCTACTCCACCTAAGCCAAGAACTGTGAATTCATTTAATAATTCACTAGTTTTTGGAGCTTCCCTCTTTCTTCAATCCCCATTAGTGGCTCCATCAACATACTTAACCAATTGATTGGTTGGGGGCCTCTACCGTGAACAAAGAATCAAGCAAGTTGTAAGGTAATTAGTGAATATTGATCTTTCTATAATTTCTCAATGTTTCTCTCTTCTCAACCCCTCTCAAGCTTGAGAAGTTTAATTGGTATGGTTTTTTTTAAATGCTATTGAAGTTTGAATAGTAGTGAAGAGTTACATAATTTAATAAATGCTATTGAAGTTAATTTTCATTTATGATTAAATTCTAATGATTCTTATGTAAATTCTCTCTCTCACTCAAGAAATGGTCATACTCATGACCCGTTCTCAATCCAAATCAAGCTTTTCATAAAGCTTTTCCTTAACCCAAGATTAAGCTATGCTTGAGGCCAAATTAATGGCTTTTTTTCTATACTTTTAGTTTATGAATATTGATGATTCAATCCATTATGGATTAATAATCCAATTAGAGATCATTTTAATTATTTCCTTTATGATAAGCATTATCCCTTAGAAAAATTGAGATTTATCAGTCATAGCAGCGGAGCTATGGCAAAATTTTTATAAAAATTATGCATAAAATAATCTCATTCAAAGTATAAAAAGAGGACTTCCTACCATATTCTAGGAATTATCATCCTAGATTAATTCAAAGAATTTCATTACAATCATGGAGAAATTGAATTTTAATATTAGGCATAATGGATAAATTTTTATATCAAAAGTGTTATTTTTACCATTTTTATTTCATGCATAGAAGTATGCATAATGGATAAATTTTTATATCAAAAGTGTTATTTTTACCATTTTTATTTCATGCATAGAAGTATACATAATGGAAAAGTTTTTATATCAAAAGTGTTACTTTTATCATATTGGATTTCATGCATAGAGGTATGCATAAAAGTTGATTATTTTATTATAAAAGTGTGACTTTTATCATAATTGAATTTCATGCATATAGGTATGCATAAAAGATATTCTTTTTATACTAAAAGTGTGATTTTCCTCATAAATGGATTTTATGCTTAACTTAGATGCATAAGAGAAATTTTTTTATTCTAAAAGTGTAATTCCTACCAAATTGAATGTATGCATAAGAAGATGCATAAAAGATTGATTTTTTAATTCAAAAGTGTCATTCTCATCTAAATTGAATTTATGTATAGAAAAATGCATAAAAGATTAAAATTTAATTCAAAAATGTCATTTTCATTAAAAATGAATTTATGCATAGGAAGATGCATAAAAGATTGATTTTTACTTTGAAAGTATTGATCTCCTTAAATAGAATTTATTCATAAATAAATGTGTAAAGAAATCTTATATCAAATGTAAGAATTCTCTTGTATTCTATAAATAGATAAGAGATGTGATAGGATGTGATAAGAGGTGTGATAAGATGCTTATGAAATAAGTTAGGAGGTGATAAGATGAATTAAGATGTGTATGGGGGGATGAGGTAAGAAGTGTATGTGATAGGATAAGATGTATATGGGTTGTGATAGGGCGAGAATGGATGTGATGTAAAAGATTAGATGTGAAGGTATATGGGGTTATATAAATGGGAATGTGGAAATGGATGTATGTATGTGGATGTGTGGATGTGGAGATGGGAGTGTGGATGTATGAACGTGAAAATGGATATATGCATGAAGATATATATGCATAGATGTGAATGTGGATGTAGATGTGGATCTATAGATGTGAATGGATGTGGATGTATAGATGTGAATGGGAATGTGGATGTGGATGTATGTGAATGTGGATGTATAGATATGAATGTGGAATGTGGATGTGGATGTATGTGAATGTGGATGTAGATGTGGATGTATAGATATGAATGTGGAATGTGGATGTGGATGTATGTGAATGTGAATGTAGATGTGGATGTATGTGAATGTGAATGTAGATGTGGATGTATAGATGAGAATGTGGAATGTGGATGTATAGATGTGAATGGGAATGTGGATGTGGATGTATGTGAATGTGGATGTAGATGTGGATGTATAGATGTGAATGTGGAATGTGGATGTGGATGTATGTATGTATGTGGATGTAGATGTGGATGTATAGATGTGAATGGGAATGGGGATGTGGATGTATGTGAATGTGAATGTAGATGTGGATGTATAGATGTGAATGTGGAATGTGGATGTATAGATGTGGATGTATGGGAATGTGGATGTGGATGTATGTGAATGTGAATGTGGATGTGGATGTATGTATGTATGTGGATGTAGATGTGGATGTATGGATGTGTATGTATGAATGTGGATATGGGATGTGGATGTATAAATGAGGATGTGAAAATGGAGGTAAGCATGTAGATGTGGATGTATGGATGTGAATGTGGATGTATGGATGTGGATATGGATGTGTATGTATGAATGTGGATATGGGATGTGGATGTATAAATGAAGATGTGAAAATGGAGATAAGCATGTAGATGTGGATGTATGGATGTGAATGTGGATATGGATGTGGATGTATGGATGTGGATATGGATGTGAATATATGATATGTGATGTGAAGGAATTTGAAGTGAAGAGATGGAAAATGAGGTGATTGGATGAGTACACATATAAATGGAATGTGGAATAAGTAATGTGGATTAATGAGGAACAATGTGGAAAAATGAGAGTTAATATAGAAACTGTATTTGTAAACTGTTTGTAAATGCTGTTTGTAAATGGCTGTTTTATGTCAAGAATGCTGGGGAAGCATTTTGACCGTCTTGTGATTAAGGTCGTGGAGACCTAACTGATAAAGTTGCAACTGCTGACGGAGAGTCAATGGAGGACGTCTCGCGTAGCAAGGTCGACCGAGGTCTTGACCAGCCTCGGTTCGATTAAAATGGTGAGCTTCCGGTACGGTGGATGAGGGACCAAGGAAGCGGCCTATGAGTGAAGCGCTAGGTCACCTGCGAAGGATCCTAGAGGGTGCTGACCATACGGTGCTCGGGCTCTGGGTCGCCTAGGATACCCACGCGTGCGTCGAGGAAGATATTGGAACAAGGAGTAAGAGTTGTTTTGTGAAACCGGGCATGGATCTGGTTGATTGACCTTGCTGGTCCTCAACGGATGAGTCCATGGCTCTTTTATATGGATCTGTTGGTTGATCTTGCTGATCTTCAACGAGAGTCCATCTTGATAAATGATTATATTGCCGAGTATTATGGGCTAGGAACTATGGAAACGGCCTCTGAGTGGACAGGTGGTGAGCGTTCTAGTTTCCAATGATGCCATAGATACTCTGATGATGAAGGAATGATGGGAAATTTGAGAATCAACCGGATAATTTGGAAGACTATGATCAGTGGTACTATGGTTTCATTAAAGGATTGTTTTAAAGTTAGCTGATGCTAAGAATAAGGCAATTTCATATTGGGTGTGTAAGTGGTGTGCCTAATTTTATGTTTGCATGAACTTCCGGCTAGGGGGCCTTGGAACTCTTTTCCTTGGTACCCGGGACAAAACCTAACCAAATTCCAAATTGGATCCCATCACTACAGTGGTTGGGCGGTTGGCTAACCCATGGGATCGGATGGGGTTAGGCTGGACTGATGGATCCGTAAATCGAGACTCAACTTTTGTTAATACGATAGATAAAGTAAATCCCGGACAGTAATTGTTCTATGGATAGGAATCAACGGCTGTGCCTCTTGAATGGGGAAAAAAGCGTTGATCCCAATGATCCAAGTGCAAGTTTCTTCCTTGATCTGATCTAGTATCTTGAAGATACAATTGGATCAGCTTGATCAGAAATGATCTTGTCTTCGTTAGAGAAAAAAATTATCCTGGTGGAATCGCCCGTGCTTTCCGGTAAGGGAAGTTTTTTCCGGATTCGGTTTGGAAAAACCGACGGATTAGTCTCTTGTCCGGATATCCGTGGACGAGGCCCCGAATGTGGGACCCCTGTCCCGCGCGAGAAGTGCTACTTCCGCTGCTAGTACCCGAATCCGTTGCTCGGTGGGAACAGGGGGACCTCACAGTTGGTATCAGAGCATTTGGCTAATAAAGATCAACTGAGAAATCAAATATGTCAAAAATTTATCAAGAAGCACAAAAAAGGTTGTAATTGTGTGATATAATTCATACAATTTGATATTCAAACTGAAATTCGTAAATTGGTAATTGGGTCTTCAGATGGAAGTACCGCAATTATATAGAATCCCTGACTTGCTTGAGGCCTAGACATGATGGTATTTACCTTATAATTCCAAGGGCCGTGACTACCGTATATACCGAGAGTATAACTGCAGCTCTTTACTGACAGTATATACGAGTAAATCTAAGACTTGAAATTATAAGCGTTAATGCTATCCAGATGATGATTTCGAATGTGGTTGATATGATTTTTAGTTCTGTTTGGAAACCGATGAATTGATTTGGATTCTGATTGAAAAATGATGATCCCTGAAAATGGATTGAAATGTAATAAGCTGAGCGAAACCACAAGGTGGATGATTGGGACGAGTCCCTGTAATGATAAATGATGAAAATGATTCAGCAAATCACTATGAGATTAGTGGATTGTGCTGTCAAATTACTACTGTTAACACTTGACCGTTAGATCAAGTTAAGGGATGACAAATTGAGAACTTACTTGACTGAAATTCCCGTGGAGGAATGCTCAGAAGGAAATTTTTCGGTCTAATGGACCTTTATCATGTTAAAGATATGAATGATATGATCTGAATGAATTGTTATTTAATGATGAGTTCTAAGGGATATTTATCCCAGTATTCTGTTGGGTTGACCAGAATATAAGGAACCCCAGAATAAAATTGGATCTTAAGAAAAAGAGTTGTCCTCTACTTTATGAGATGAGGACATCTCGCACTTTTTAAGTGGGGTAGAATGTAAGATTCTCCCCCAGCCTTCGAGGTATACAGGAGTAAGAATCTCCCTTTTTGATCTTATAATTATTCCCTCTCTAAAATAAAAGAAAGATTCTGTTTAAAAAAGGAAGAACCTTTTTCCTGAATACTTCTCAAGAGTCCCACCTGTTTTAAGGATTCAGAACAACGAGTTCAGAAGTGAGAATCGATGTTTTGGATATCAAGGTTTTGGTCTTGAGTACGACCCAAAAGAAGTTCTTTATCTCTTGGGAAGTATAAGAAGTTATCTCCCAGATATTGTGGACCAAAGAAAGTAGGTGATTTAACTTATGAACTTCTTTTATCTCCTCATCTCAAAGTTCTTAATGCCTTCTATAGAAAATTGTGCCAAACCCAAATCATGGAAAGACGGTAAAACTTCAGTGGCAAGCTACCGTTGGCTTCTAAGTTACGCTAGCTCCTTCCTTTATATAAGTCGTAACTTTTACTTGTCGCTCACAGTAATCTTACTCCCATCGATCTCCTTTCTTCCTAATCTCCTTCATGGCTTGGCAACAAGAATTAGTTTTATCCATAATGATTCCTCACCTTCAAGACGCAAGTGAGTCTGTGAAGAAGGATTTTATAGAACAGTATGAGCGCTCACTTTTCCCTCACTTGGGAACTTCTGTAGCGCAGACCAAATGGCGGACCTATCAAGACATAACTAGGGTAACACCCTGGGGTCAGCAGCACTTTCGCAACAATGTCCGCTTGGCCATGGTTATTGAAGCCTTGGGTTTGGGTCCCCGATACTATTGCGTCATGAGATCAAGGCATCCTGGGTTTTCTGAGCGGGTCTTCTTATTGGCGTGTTTTCTTCCTCATGAGAAGATATGCCTTTACCCCGTTTTTGGCTTGCCTCTCAGAGGTCCTTTTGTTAGATCACCTCATACCACTGAGATAGGTGCGGCAATAACCAGCAGAATCATTCCCATAGATGAGTTACCCTATACTTGTGCAGCTTGTGAGTGCTGCTTTTGTGATCATATGATGGACGGGCTTATGGAAGTGTAAAGAGTTCTTCTATCTTTACTGTATAAGTTCCGAGAATGAATAAAGTTTAAATCTTGTTCTTATCTTGAATCTTGCTCTCTTTGAGACTTTTTCTTGGTGGTTAAATCCTGATTTAAATTTTTCTCTAAGTCTCATAATTCGTGCATCTTGCGAAATTATCCCAGTTTGCGAGATGAGGACATCTCGCGTTTTTTAAGTGGGGTAGAATGTAAGATTCCTCCCCCAAACCCCTTTTTGATGTCTAGTATCTTCTTCTATAATCAATCCCTCTTCAGAAATATAAAAGACTTGTTTCTAACTGTTTTAACCTAGAGAGAGAAAATATTCTAGAGAGAGAATATTCAGATTTTTAATATTTTTAGATAGAAAATTATCTCATCTTATTAAAATAAGTTCCCCTGAAACAGAAATTCAAAAAAGAACGTTCCAATGTGCAATTGGAATTAATTAGAAATGTGTATAAAGGACCTTAGTCTAAGGGTCTAGATTTTCAAAAATTTTTGGATTATGGTCCAATTAAGGTTCCTATGGGCCAATAGCATCAATCCATGTGTAGGGAGGAGATAAATCCAATTTGAAAAAGAAGATACCCAAAAATGAGTAAATGCTCACATAAGATGAAGAGTTGAAAATGTACAAGGTTTATTAGTAAAAAAATTATGAGCAATATTAAAAGTATGACATATGTAAGGAAGAGGAGTTCTTTAAAGGAGGTGCATATTTCACATAAGATGAAGAGTTGAAAATGTACAAGGTTTATTAGTAAAAAATTATGAGCAATATTAAAAGTATGACATATGTAAGGAAGAGGAGTTCTTTAAAGGAGGTGCATATTTCACATAAGATGAAGAGTTGAAAATGTACAAGGTTTATTAGTAAAAAATTATGAGCAATATTAAAAGTATGACATATGTAAGGAAGGGGAGTTCTTTAAAGGAGGTGCATATTTCACATAAGATGAAGAGTTGAAAATGTACAAGGTTTATTAGTAAAAAACTATGAGCAATATTAAAAATATGACATATGTAAGGAAGGGGAGTTCTTTAAAGGAGGTGCATATTTCACATGCTTGAATGAGTTTTAAACTCATAAAAATTGAGATATTTTATCTCTCCTCTCTCCTCATTTAAGTCTAGTTCCAAAAAGTTAGCTTAACTGACCTAAAAATGGTCAAATATTGACCAAACTGATTTAGAAAATTCTAGAATCAGTTTGTTTGGTTAGGAGCTCAATTTTTCCTATAAATAGAAGCCTCCCCCTTGTTGAAAAATATATAGTGTTTATGCATCGTTACTCTACTCCACCTAAGCCAAGAACTGTGAATTCATTTAATAATTCACTAGTTTTTGGAGCTTCCCTCTTTCTTCAATCCCCATTAGTGGCTCCATCAACATACTTAACCAATTGATTGGTTGGGGGCCTCTACCGTGAACAAAGAATCAAGCAAGTTGTAAGGTAATTAGTGAATATTGATCTTTCTATAATTTCTCAATGTTTCTCTCTTCTCAACCCCTCTCAAGCTTGAGAAGTTTAATTGGTATGGTTTTTTTTAAATGCTATTGAAGTTTGAATAGTAGTGAAGAGTTACATAATTTAATAAATGCTATTGAAGTTAATTTTCATTTATGATTAAATTCTAATGATTCTTATGTAAATTCTCTCTCTCACTAAGAAATGGTCATACTCATGACCCGTTCTCAATCCAAATCAAGCTTTTCATAAAGCTTTTCCTTAACCCAAGATTAAGCTATGCTTGAGGCCAAATTAATGGCTTTTTTTCTATACTTTTAGTTTATGAATATTGATGATTCAATCCATTATGGATTAATAATCCAATTAGAGATCATTTTAATTATTTCCTTTATGATAAGCATTATCCCTTAGAAAAATTGAGATTTATCAGTCATAGCAGCGGAGCTATGGCAAAATTTTTATAAAAATTATGCATAAAATAATCTCATTCAAAGTATAAAAAGAGGACTTCCTACCATATTCTAGGAATTATCATCCTAGATTAATTCAAAGAATTTCATTACAATCATGGAGAAATTGAATTTTAATATTAGGCATAATGGATAAATTTTTATATCAAAAGTGTTATTTTTACCATTTTTATTTCATGCATAGAAGTATGCATAATGGATAAATTTTTATATCAAAAGTGTTATTTTTACCATTTTTATTTCATGCATAGAAGTATACATAATGGAAAAATTTTTATATCAAAAGTGTTACTTTTATCATATTGGATTTCATGCATAGAGGTATGCATAAAAGTTGATTATTTTATTATAAAAGTGTGACTTTTATCATAATTGAATTTCATGCATATAGGTATGCATAAAAGATATTCTTTTTATACTAAAAGTGTGATTTTCCTCATAAATGGATTTTATGCTTAACTTAGATGCATAAGAGAAATTTTTTTATTCTAAAAGTGTAATTCCTACCAAATTGAATGTATGCATAAGAAGATGCATAAAAGATTGATTTTTTAATTCAAAAGTGTCATTCTCATCTAAATTGAATTTATGTATAGAAAAATGCATAAAAGATTAAAATTTAATTCAAAAATGTCATTTTCATTAAAAATGAATTTATGCATAGGAAGATGCATAAAAGATTGATTTTTACTTTGAAAGTATTAATCTCCTTAAATAGAATTTATTCATAAATAAATGTGTAAAGAAATCTTATATCAAATGTAAGAATTCTCTTGTATTCTATAAATAGATAAGAGATGTGATAGGATGTGATAAGAGGTGTGATAAGATGCTTATGAAATAAGTTAGGAGGTGATAAGATGAATTAAGATGTGTATGGGGGGATGAGGTAAGAAGTGTATGTGATAGGATAAGATGTATATGGGTTGTGATAGGGCGAGAATGGATGTGATGTAAAAGATTAGATGTGAAGGTATATGGGGTTATATAAATGGGAATGTGGAAATGGATGTATGTATGTGGATGTGTGGATGTGGAGATGGGAGTGTGGATGTATGAACGTGAAAATGGATATATGCATGAAGATATATATGCATAGATGTGAATGTGGATGTAGATGTGGATCTATAGATGTGAATGGATGTGGATGTATAGATGTGAATGGGAATGTGGATGTGGATGTATGTGAATGTGGATGTATGGATATGAATGTGGAATGTGGATGTGGATGTATGTGAATGTGGATGTAGATGTGGATGTATAGATATGAATGTGGAATGTGGATGTGGATGTATGTGAATGTGAATGTAGATGTGGATGTATGTGAATGTGAATGTAGATGTGGATGTATAGATGAGAATGTGGAATGTGGATGTATAGATGTGAATGGGAATGTGGATGTGGATGTATGTGAATGTGGATGTAGATGTGGATGTATAGATGTGAATGTGGAATGTGGATGTGGATGTATGTATGTATGTGGATGTAGATGTGGATGTATAGATGTGAATGGGAATGGGGATGTGGATGTATGTGAATGTGAATGTAGATGTGGATGTATAGATGTGAATGTGGAATGTGGATGTATAGATGTGGATGTATGGGAATGTGGATGTGGATGTATGTGAATGTGAATGTGGATGTGGATGTATGTATGTATGTGGATGTAGATGTGGATGTATGGATGTGTATGTATGAATGTGGATATGGGATGTGGATGTATAAATGAGGATGTGAAAATGGAGGTAAGCATGTAGATGTGGATGTATGGATGTGAATGTGGATGTATGGATGTGGATATGGATGTGTATGTATGAATGTGGATATGGGATGTGGATGTATAAATGAAGATGTGAAAATGGAGATAAGCATGTAGATGTGGATGTATGGATGTGAATGTGGATATGGATGTGGATGTATGGATGTGGATATGGATGTGAATATATGATATGTGATGTGAAGGAATTTGAAGTGAAGAGATGGAAAATGAGGTGATTGGATGAGTACACATATAAATGGAATGTGGAATAAGTAATGTGGATTAATGAGGAACAATGTGGAAAAATGAGAGTTAATATAGAAACTGTATTTGTAAACTGTTTGTAAATGCTGTTTGTAAATGGCTGTTTTATGTCAAGAATGCTGGGGAAGCATTTTGACCGTCTTGTGATTAAGGTCGTGGAGACCTAACTGATAAAGTTGCAACTGCTGACGGAGAGTCAATGGAGGACGTCTCGCGTAGCAAGGTCGACCGAGGTCTTGACCAGCCTCGGTTCGATTAAAATGGTGAGCTTCCGGTACGGTGGATGAGGGACCAAGGAAGCGGCCTATGAGTGAAGCGCTAGGTCACCTGCGAAGGATCCTAGAGGGTGCTGACCATACGGTGCTCGGGCTCTGGGTCGCCTAGGATACCCACGCGTGCGTCGAGGAAGATATTGGAACAAGGAGTAAGAGTTGTTTTGTGAAACCGGGCATGGATCTGGTTGATTGACCTTGCTGGTCCTCAACGGATGAGTCCATGGCTCTTTTATATGGATCTGTTGGTTGATCTTGCTGATCTTCAACGAGAGTCCATCTTGATAAATGATTATATTGCCGAGTATTATGGGCTAGGAACTATGGAAACGGCCTCTGAGTGGACAGGTGGTGAGCGTTCTAGTTGCCAATGATGCCATAGATACTCTGATGATGAAGGAATGATGGGAAATTTGAGAATCAACCGGATAATTTGGAAGACTATGATCAGTGGTACTATGGTTTCATTAAAGGATTGTTTTAAAGTTAGCTGATGCTAAGAATAAGGCAATTTCATATTGGGTGTGTAAGTGGTGTGCCTAATTTTATGTTTGCATGAACTTCCGGCTAGGGGGCCTTGGAACTCTTTTCCTTGGTACCCGGGACAAAACCTAACCAAATTCCAAATTGGATCCCATCACTACAGTGGTTGGGCGGTTGGCTAACCCATGGGATCGGATGGGGTTAGGCTGGACTGATGGATCCGTAAATCGAGACTCAACTTTTGTTAATACGATAGATAAAGTAAATCCCGGACAGTAATTGTTCTATGGATAGGAATCAACGGCTGTGCCTCTTGAATGGGGAAAAAAGCGTTGATCCCAATGATCCAAGTGCAAGTTTCTTCCTTGATCTGATCTAGTATCTTGAAGATACAATTGGATCAGCTTGATCAGAAATGATCTTGTCTTCGTTAGAGAAAAAAATTATCCTGGTGGAATCGCCCGTGCTTTCCGGTAAGGGAAGTTTTTTCCGGATTCGGTTTGGAAAAACCGACGGATTAGTCTCTTGTCCGGATATCCGTGGACGAGGCCCCGAATGTGGGACCCCTGTCCCGCGCGAGAAGTGCTACTTCCGCTGCTAGTACCCGAATCCGTTGCTCGGTGGGAACAGGGGGACCTCACAGATGGTTTGAGGATTCAACTCTTGTTTGTAACAAGAGTGGCCACCAATCTTTGGAAGAGGGAAATGTCAAAAACTAGTGAATTATTAATAAATTCACAGTTCTTGGCTTGGGAGGAGCAGAGTAACAGTGCATAAAACACTATTAAGTTTCAACAAAGGGGAGGGCTTCTATTTATAGGAAAAAGTGAGCCTCTAACCAAGCCAACTGATTCTAGAATTTTCCAGATTAGTTTGGTCAATTTTTGACCATTTTTGGGTCAATTTTGGTCACTTTTTGGATCTAGTTGAAACAGGAGAGAGGAGAGATGAAAATATCTCATTATTTGGGAGTTTAAAACTCATTCAAGCATGTGAAATAGGCGCCCTCTTCATGAGGGGAATTCCCCCATGCAGAGGTGTCAAAAATGCATCATTTCACCTAAATATCTCTCTTTTTTAACTATTAACGTTGTCCTCAGTCAACTCTTCATCTTATGTGAGTATTTACTCATTTTTGGGGGATTTTCCTTTTATTTCTTCATTTATCTCCTCCCTAGATTTGGATGAATCTTATTGGTCCATAGGAACCTTAATTTAAAATTTCGAAAAAATCTTGACCCCAAGGATAATGTCTCTTGAACAGATTATACTTAATTTCTAATGCACCTTCTGAAAATCTTTTTGAATGTCTATTTCAGGGGAAATTATTTTAATAAGATGAGGTATTTTTCTATCCAAAAATATTTAAAATCTGAATATTATCTCTCTAGAATATTTTCTCTCTCTAAGCCAAAATAGGTAGAAACAAGATCTTTTATATTTCTGAAGAGGGGAATGAATTACAGGGGAAGATACTGGACATCATGAGGGCTGGGGGTAGGAATCTTACATTTTACCCCACTTTAAAAATGTGAGATGTCCTCATCTCGCAGGTGGAGTATGATCTTTTTAATTTTCTTCTTCTTCTTCAATTACTTCCAGCGTTACTGCCTTGGAAGTGGACGGCCGATTTGGGAACAACTCTCTTTGACTTCCCCTATTCTGAGGTGGAGGTCTTGCATTACTTTGGGTTGAAACTGCAGGTTGGATAGAGGGTCTACCTGTGGGACTTCGCTGATTTTGGCGGATAGAACCATGATTACTCTGGATGGAAGGGGCTGGAGTCTGGAATCTTGATCCCTGATTTCCCTGCCCTGAAAACCTTGATCTAAAAGGAGTTGGGCAATCGATACTGCGATGTCCAAATCCTTGACAGTTATAGCATTTCACTCTCTTGTTCAAGGGTGGAACTTCTGAAGTTGAAATCCAGGGAATTGAGTCTCGGGAAAAGGACATTTCTTCCATTCTGGAACTTCCCATATCCTGGGTTTGACTCTGATATCTCTTAGGCAGAGGAAGGTTGGAATCACCTTCTGGGAATAAAAACCTTTTGAAAGATGATGGTGCTGGCTTTGGCGGGACTTTGACATTAAAGGCTTTGGCAAAATCCTTCGCCATTCTTACTGCTTCGGCCATTGAGATAGGTTTTGCATTCTTGACTAAAGTATCCAATGGCTCGTTCATTCCCCGAATGAACCTGGCCATCAGCTGCTCTTCATCCAATTGAAGGGAATATTTAAGGAGAAGGGCAAAAGCCTGATGGAACTCTTCAATTGTCCGGTTTTCCTGCTTTAGTTCCAAGAACTCATTCATCTTAGTTTCAAGAAAGCTTGGGGGACAAAACCTCTTTCTGAGGTAAGCCTTGAGATCGGTCCAGGTTTGGGTATTTCGGTCGAGAGACGGTTTGTCTCGCAATGGTATCTCCATGCCACTCTAGCTGTCTCCACTATCTTCAACCTTGCAAGAGCCATTTTGCTCTTCTCAGTGTACCCGGTGACATCGAAGTATTCTTCCATTGATTCGATCCACTTCTCCACAGCCTCGCCCAAGTTTTCCCCTTCACCCTTGAAAGGTCCAGGCTGCGAACTATGAAGAGTTTTACGAACATCCAGGTCGAGTTCTTCTTCATTGAGTTGGGGGTTAACATTTCTACCACGACGACCTCGGTCCATGTTCCTATCAATACGAAAATTCTTATTAAGTCTCTTTATTTATGATTCAATCCGAATTTTGATTCAACTGATTCCGGGGTTCTCTAAATAGGTCGGCTCCCCACAGAATCAAGGGATAAAGATTCTCATATAGAACGCATTATTAGTTAATAATTCATTCAGAATATCTCATTCATATCTTTAACATAGTAATGGTCCATTAGACTAAATTTTTCTATCTGAACAGTTCTCCATGGGGATTTCAATTTTTCAAATTTTTAATTTATCATCCCTTAACTTGATCCACTGATCAAAAGTTAACAGAACAACTCATCAGTTCTCAACCAGAATTTAAAAATCATATCAACCACATTCGAATTCATCAACTGGATAGCATTAATGCTTATAATTTCAAGTCTTAGATTTACTCGTATATACTGCCAGTAAAGAGCTGCAGTTATACCCTCGGTATATACGGGTAGTCACGGTCCTTGGAATTATAAGGTAAATACTATCATGTCTAGGCCTCAAGCAAGTCAGGAATTCTATACAATTGCGGTACTTCCACGTGAAGACCGAATTACCAAATTACGAATTTCAGTTTGAATATCAAATTGTATGAATTTTATCACACAATTACAACCTTTTAGTGCCTCTTGATAAATTTTTGACATATTTGGCTTCTCGGTTGATCCTCATTAGCCAAATGGCTCTGATACCAACACGGTCCCCACCGTACAATGGATTCGGGGTGCTAGCAGTGGAAGCAGCACATCTTGCGCGGGGCAGGGTCCCACACTCGGGGCCTCGCCCACGGATATCCGGACAGGTGACTAATTCCTCGATTCTTCCAAACCAAACTCGGAAAAACTTCTCTTTCCCGGAAAGCACGGGCGATTCCACCAGGATAACTTTTCCCTAACATAGTCAAAAGCCTTAACTAACTGAGCTCATCTGACCGAACCCGTAAGTCCCATAGTCAGATCAGGGAAAAAGACTGTACTTGGATCATAGAGATCAACGCTTTTTTCTCATTTGAAAGGCATAGCCGTTGATTCTTTTCCATAGAACAATTTTTGTCCAGGATTTACTTCATCTATCGAACTAAACAGAAATTGAGTCTCGATTTACGGATCCATCAGTCCAGCCTAACCCCATCCAGTCCCATGGGTTAGCCAACTGCCCAACCACTGTAGTGATGGGATCCAATTTAGAATTTGGTTAGTTTTTGTGCCGGATACCAGGGAAAAGAGTTCACAGGCCCCCTAGCCGGAAGTTCAAGCAAACATAAACTAGTCACACCACTTACACACCCAATATGAAATTGCCTTTTTCTTAGCATCAGCTAACTTTAAAACAATCCTTTAATGAAACCATTATGTCACTGATCACTATCCTCAAAATCTGTGGTTGAATCCATATTTTCAATCATTCTTTCATCGGTGTACTTATGGCATCATTGGTAACCAGAACGCTCACCACCTGTTCACTCAGGGGCCTTTTCGATAGTTCCTAGCTCATAGTAACCGGCAATATATTCACATAACAGAATGGAATCTCTGTGGAAGATCAGCAAGATCAACCAACAGATCTGTATAAAAGAGCCATGGACTCATCCGTTGAGGACCAGCAAGGTCAACCAACCAGATCTGTATAAAAGAGCCATGGACTCATCCGTTGAGGACCAGCAAGGTCAATCAACCAGATCCATGCTCGGTTTCAGAAAACAACTCTTGCTCCTTATTCCAATATCTTCCACGACGCACGTGTGGGTATCTTCGGTGACCCAGAGCTCGAGCACCGTATGGTCAGCACCCTCTAGGATCCTTCACAGGTCACCTAGCGCTTCACTCATAGGCCGCTTCCTTGGTCCCTCATCCACCGTACTGGAAGCTCACCATTTAAATCGAACCGAGGCTGGTCAAGACCTCGGCCGACCTTGCTATGCGAGACGTCCTCCATTGACTCTCCGTCAGCTTTTGCAACTTTATCAGGTAGGTCTCTACAACCACCACATACTCAAGACAGTCAAAATGCTTCCCCAGCATCTTTGACATAAAACAGTCATTTACAAACAGTTTACAAATACAGTTTCTATATTGAACTCTCGTCATTCCACATTATTCCATATCAATCCATATTACTTAATCCAATTCCAAATCATATGTGTATCCATTCTTGACCAGATACATCATTTTCCATCCCATCACATCGGATTCATTCACTTCACATAACATCCATTCCTATCTTTCTTAATTTACATTACGTCTCATCACATCCATTTCTCATTATATCTCATTCGTTCAGAACTTATATTATTCATTCACATTCTGATGATTCACATGACATCTCATCTCATCCATTCGCTCATATCGACTTCATATCCATTCACATTCATATTTGCATTCATTATTCCGCACATCCACATTCGTACATCCACATTCACATCTACATTTATACATTCATTTTCACATCCACATTCATACATCCACATCCAAATCCACATTCATACATCCACATCCACATCCACATTCATACATCCACATTCACTTTCACATCCATACATCCATATCCACATTCCACATCCTCATTCACATTCACATACATCCACATCCACATTCCATATCTACATCCATATCCCCATTCACACATCCACATTCATATTCACATACATCCACATTCACATTCCATATCTACATCCATATCCCCATTCACACATCCACATTCACATTCACATATATCCACATTCACATTCACATTCACATACAGACATCCATATCCACATTCCACATCCTTATTCACATTTACATACATCCACATCGACATCCACATTCCATATCTACATCCATATCCACATTCACATTCACATACATCCACATTCACATTCACATTCACATTCTCATCCATACATCCATATCCACATTCCACATCTACTACATCTATTTCTCGTTCATTTTCATCTAATTGATTCGTTCCACATCCTCATATCTATTTATAGAATATAAGAGAATTCTTATTTTCGATATAAAATTTCTTTACGCATTTATTTATGCATAAATTCCATTTTAAGGAGACTAACACTTTCGAAATAAAAATCAATCTTTTATGCATCTTCCTATGCATGAATTCATTTTAAATGAGAATGACACTTTTGAATAGAAAATCAAATCTTTAATGCATCTTCCTATGCATAAAATCAAATTTGACGAAAATAACTCTTTTGAACTAAAAATAGATTTCTTTATGCATCTTTCTATGCATAAATCCAATTTACTAGGAATTACACTTTTAGAATAAAAGAATTTTTCTTATGCATCCTATTTATGCATAAAATCATTTATGATGAAAATCGCTCTTTTAATATTAAAAAAATATCTTTTATGCATATGATTATGCATACAATCATTTATGATGAAAATCACTCTTTTAATATAAAAGAATTTCTTTTATGCATATGATTATGCATACAATCCTTTATGATGAAAATCACTCTTTTAATATAAAAGAATTTCTTTTATGCATCTAATTTATGCATAAAATCATTTATGATTTTATGATGAAAATAACACTTTTATAAAAAATAATCTTTTATGCATACTTCTATGCATGAAAATCAATATAAAAGTGTTATTTTCATTTATGATGAAAATAACACTTTTATAAAAAATAATCTTTTATGCATACTTCTATGCATGAAAATCAATTAAATCAATTATGATAAAAGTAACACTTTTACAATAAAATAATAATCTTTTATGCATTCCTCTATGCATGAAAATCAGATATGATAAAACTAACACTTTTATAATGAAATAATAATCTTTTATGCCTAAAAATCCATTTTGATGAAAGTAACACTTTCATAATAAAAGAAAATTATTCCTTTATGCAGTAACACTTTCATAATAAAAGAAAATTTTTCCTTTATGCATAAAAATCTATTTTGATGAAAGTAACACTTTCATAATAAAAGAAAATTTTTCCTTTATGCATAAAAATCTATTTTGATGAAAGTAAAACTTTCATAATAAAAGAAAATTATTCCTTTATGCATAAGAATAATAATAATCAATATGCATCTTCTATGCATGAAAATGACACTTTTAGAGTATAGAATTGATAGGAATTACTCTTTTAGCATAATAAAAGATAATTCTTATTTCCAAAAATTTTGCCATAACCTCCTTTGTATGGCTGACCATTTTTTAATTTTTCCTACTTAATTTTGTCTTAAAAATTAACTCTAATTGATTTAAAGTAATCTATACTAATCAAAATTCACTTATAAAAGAGAAAACATTATAAAAAGTTTAATTCCAACAATTTTCACTTAACTAGGATAAATAAGGGTTGATTCTAAGAAGAGAGAGGGGAAAAGCCTTTCGATCAAGGCATAACATCCATTTATCACTTCAAACAATCATAAACATTAGAAAAACATAAAATCAATAAAGAAAAATACAAGAATCTCTACTTACATAATTTCTTGGAGCTTTCCTTTGGCTTGATGGTTTGAGGGTTCAACTCTTGTTTGTAACAAGAGTGGCCACCAATCTTTGGAAGAGGGAAATGTCAAAAACTAGTGAATTATTAATAAATTCACAGTTCTTGGCTTGGGAGGAGCAGAGTAACAGTGCATAAAACACTATTAAGTTTCAACAAAGGGGAGGGCTTCTATTTATAGGAAAAAGTGAGCCTCTAACCAAGCCAACTGATTCTAGAATTTTCCAGATCAGTTTGGTCAATTTTTGACCATTTTTGGGTCAGTTTTGGTCACTTTTTGGATCTAGTTGAAACAGGAGAGAGGAGAGATGAAAATATCTCATTATTTGGGAGTTTAAAACTCATTCAAGCATGTGAAATAGGCGCCCTCTTCATGAGGGAAATTCCCCCATGCAGAGGTGTCAAAAATGCATCATTTTACCTAAATATCTCTCTTTTTTAACTATTAACCTTGTCCTTAGTTAACTCTTCATCTTATGTGAGTATTTACTCATTTTTGGGGGATTTTCCTTTTATTTCTTCATTTATCTCGTCCCTGGATTTGGATGAATCTTATTGGTCCATAGGAACCTTAATTTAAAATTTCAAAAAAATCTTCACCCCCAGGATAATGCCTCTTGAACAGATTATACTTAATTTCTAATGCACCTTCTGAAAATCTTTTTGAACTTCTGTTTCAGGGGAACTTATTTTAATAAGATGAGGTATTTTTCTATCCAAAAATATTTAAAATCTGAATATTATCTCTCTAGAATATTTTCTCTCTCTAGGCCAAAATAGGTAGAAACAAGATCTTTTATATTTCTGAAGAGGGGAATGAATTACAGGGGAAGATACTGGACATCATGAGGGCTGGGGGGGAGGAATCTTACAGTTTATGAGCTACAACTTGTTGTTGTGTAGGTTGTCAGGGTAGATCCAGCTTTGGCTCCGCACCTGTAACAAGATTCCAAAATCCTTTTCCTTTCAGAAAGCTTTTAATTCTGTACTTCCATGCATGGACGTTCTTTCTATCCAACTTCTCACCCACAATCTGAACTGGGTTGTCTGACATATTTGCTCAATGCAAATGCACCTTCTGTACACATCCGATTCTGTAAATGAGCCTTCCTCAACTCAACCACACTCTAATAAGTGTTCCAGATACTCCAAAGTACTCAACCAACTTAACTGTTGATGTAGAAAATCACATTGATTGCATTCAAATTGAACTGGCATACTCAGTCCAAAATACCCTGTTTTGGCGCGCTTTCCAAGGCTTCCAATTGCAATATAGTGGTTCAATCAAGTGTGGATAACTTACATTGATACCCAAACAAGCTCAATGATTAAAAATAGGTAGAGGGAGAGGAGACACACACACAGGAGAAAACCCTAATGTATTAGTCAAAATAACCATAAAGGGAAGCCATGTCCCATCTCACACAATGCATAAAGCCATAATCCAAAAGCTACAACACACTACTTGTGTTGTGTTCACACACAGCTAACCCTAGCTACTGTCCACACACTATGACCAGTTGGACGCGGTCATTTATGTCTCACACATGTTACTAAGCACATAGTGCAACTGGCACAAGCTGACATCGAGCTTGAATCTCAACAGCCCCTCTCAAGCTCATGATGTACTGCCATAGATGAAGATGTAGATGAGCTTGGGCTATCAAAGCTCTCAACAAGGAGATCAAATGGTTTAGAGATAGCTTGGATTAGATTTTGCATACTACTAAATAAGCTACATGCTACACGAGACTATAATCTCATAATGACTCAAACATGGAGTAGGTAGACTTTACTCTTGAACATGCTTGCTCAAATGGGCCCCAAGATGAGTCTGGATGGCTTAGATTAGATTTGGCATGTTACTAAATAAGCTACATGCTACACTAGACTATAATCTCATAACGGTTCACACTTGGAGTAGGTAGACTTTACTCTTAAACATGCTCACCCGAATGAGCCCCAAATGAGCCTAGATAGCCATGGGAGGTGGGATAAGTGCATAGTAGTTTCTAGTTCATTTTTATGGGCCAAGTCTATATCGTGGAATTTGACCATAAGTGGGGGGTGGGATAATTACATAGAAATTTATAGTTCATCCGAGTTTAGATTGTGGACAGTATGGACAGTGGAGCCAACTATGATTGTGGGCCTATGTAGTCATGTTATGGCCACCTTGCATATACATACATATTATTCACTATTTTGGGAATACTTGAGCCTTGTACAAGAGAGAAAAATTGAAGAATGCAAGGGTCTATGCTAATCTACACCCTTAGCTATTCGTGGTTAAACAACCCTCTCTTGTGGAGAAGCTAAGGTCCCCAATCTTACCTCCCTTGGTGTCACTAGAATGGAGCTTAGCACTTGGGTAGTCAGCAAAGAGGGAGAAAGCTATGGAAAGGGTATATAAAAAGCTCAATCTCAACCTCAGTACCTATGTGAGTGTCATAATGGGGGAGAGATGGAGATGTAGTAGGAGATGGAGATGTAGTAGGAGAAGGAGAGGGAGAATAAGAAGAGAGAAGAAACGGTATGTTACACCACAATAGACAACGGATAAAATATTCTCTTGATTTGAGATACATAGAGTATGTTTGCTGATAGCTTCTTCTTCACCTGTAGGCTGCCACAAAAGAGATGGTTCCATACCCTTTGATTAGACATTTAGCATTATTCCAGACCCTTTGATGGCAGCCTACAGGTGAACCATCTCTTTTGTGCCATCGTCACCTGTAGAGGCTTATAGAATTATACCAGGCCTTTTTATTGGTCATGTGTTGAGATGCTTCACTATCCAAAATCCATGAATCATCAACACAATTGGATCTTGAGCAAATGAGCATACCTCTTCAATAGCGACCCAAAGTTCAAGCTTGGTCTCGGTGTTGTTAACTGACTCCTTTCCCTTCCATGAAGACTTCACGGTGCCATTCTTCTTGTCGCACCGCTTTGACGAGGGCCCCCAAGGCCTTGCTATTGAAATCAAGAAGGGCCCCACTCTCAAGTAGATAATTGGCTATTATATGTGAGTGCACTGGCTCTAAGGCTGACTCATCACCTTTTAGAGACGACCTTCTCTACTGAGTGCACTGGCTCTAAGGCTGACTCATCACCTTTTAGAGATGACCTTCTCTAGACCTCTTATCACTCCACCCACCATAGCACATAGTATGTAACTTAAAGTACGCTTTAAGAAAACTGAAGCAAATATTTTAGATGCTATTGGTAAGTTAGTTGAAAAAGGAGTAAGGTGCAATAATCTGTACGAGCTAAGTTCCCTGACAATGATAGCTAAGTTCCCTTACAACGATTGTAAAAATAAGAGCACAAGTAGGCTTTGGCATGAGCGATTTGGTCACATCAGATTTGCAATGCTGAAGGAGATGCATGACAAGGAATGATAGTTAGTTTGCCTGCATTTTTAAAATTATAGGAACCATGTGAGGCTTGTATGATGGGCAAGCAGCACAAGGCATTTCCACGGGAGTGTAGCAATAAGGCATAGACTCCTCTAGAGCTGGTACATGCTGATCTCTATGGTAAGATGTCTGTTGGAATTAGGGTTAGGGTTGCAACAATGTACACACACAAGATAGAGAAGCTTGAGATAGATAAGAGGGTGTACATACGCACGGGGGAAAAAACCCCCCAGTGAGGGAAAACGTGCCCCAACAGTCCTAAGTGTGTTCACACACATCACTACCATATAATGCTACAAATCCCCCCTGGAGTGATGATGTGAACATGTACAGGGTATGGCCGATCAATCCTGAAAAGGCAGTAAGCCCAAAGCTCTACAAAAAGCTTTGAACTTTTCCACGAGGAAGAGCCTTCATGAATAAATCTGCCATGTTGTCATGTGTAGGAACATAGACCAAGATGATCTTTGCTTTGCAGAGAGTCTTTCCTTGATATAGTGGTAATGCACCTCAATGTGCTTAGTGTGAGCATGAAACACTAGGTTCTTCGCAACTGCTAATGCGCTCTGGCTGTTCAGTGAAAATCATAGTGCTAGATGACTGTCCAACACCCAAATCAGCCCATAAGACGTCTGAGCCACACACACTCAACTGTAGCTATAAAAGTTGCCCTATACTCAGCTTCACAGTTGGAAGTGGCCACTATAGGCTGCTTCTTGTTGAGCCATGATATACATGAATCATCAAGGCGAAAGCAAAACCCACTAGTGGACACTTGTGTGTCATAACATCTAACCTAATCTGAATCATTGAAAGCATGCAGCTGTGACTCACCCCCCTTTGGATAAAATAATCCAAAATACTAAGTACCCTATAAATAGTGGAAAACCTTCTTAACAGCTTGCCAATGCTTCATACCTAGGCTATGCATAAATCTACTCAATTGTGAGACCACATACTGTATATCTGGCCTCATGTTGCACACATAAAGAAGGGATCCAATAGCCTGCTGATACAAACTAGCATCAAAAGAGTCTCCTGCATCTTGAATACTAAGTCGAGTACCTGTCTCCATAGGTGTAGCCACAGGTTTACAGTCTTCAATAGCTTTTATATATATATAGACTGCAGCATAACAATGCCATCATTGCGCTGCATAAACTGAATCCCCAAATAGTAATGCAAGGGCCCCAAATCTGACATCTCAAACGATGACTGCAAATCAGCAAGAATACACCCCTCAGATACATGTCTAGCAAGGGTCTCAAGAGTTGGCAACTCTCAGACACCATATCATGCCTTTGAAGGCGTAACAAACTACCATAATTCAGATGGCCAAATCGTGCATGCCATAATTTTGCATCACTCATATAGCACAAGTCGTAGAGGCTGAGGAAGCATCATGCTACAACTTCTCAAATACATCCATCTTGTATAAGCCATGAAACATCCAACTTCTCAAATACATCCATCTTGTATAGGCCATGAAACAAGGTACCTGAGTCAATGATAGAATAGCTATCATTTCTATCTTGAATTGTACATCTATCATCCATAAATTTCACCACCATCAAACTTGACAAGGCTAAGGATGAAACTAATAGCAAGTTCTTCTTAATGCCTGGAACATATAAAACTTTAGAAAAAGTAAATGTGCCCCCATTTGCAGCAGTGAGCACAACTCTACCAACTCCTTTGACAGGATATGAAGAACCATTTGCACATGTGACGATTCCTGCACTTGGGACAGATTCCAGAGATGAGAACAATTTTTTTTGTGAAGTAATGTACTTACTAGCACCACTGTCAAAGTACCAAGCATGCGATTTTGCCACTGACATGCATACATCATGAACAAAAGGGTCATAACTGCAATGTATAGTCCATGCTCAATCATCTTGATCAAAACTTGTAGATTCCTCCTTCTCTGCACTTGGTACAGATGCATCAGCCACCACCACAACCATGCCCGATTCTTTCTTTTTCTCCTTCTTTAGCTTTTTCTTGCACTCATTTATGTAGTGCCCTGGTTTCCTGCAACAATAGTGACACTTGCCCTTCTTTTTAGTCTTATCACCTTCTTTCTCTGCATCCTTACCTGAGGATTCTGATTTTGGCTTATAGCAACCATGCGAAGAAGCTTTACCTTTGCCTTTCTGACTAGCAACAACAAAAGCTTGGTCACCAACTCGCATAATGTAATGAAGTAGGTTGGGGTAATGGGGCCTAGGCACTTGGGCTTAGGGACATTTACATGTGTACTTTTAGGGGATCCTATATGAGACATAGGGCTCATGGACATTATACCCTTTTTTATCATATTCACTCTATAGACATTCTTGTCTTCTTGGTGCTCATGCCCAAGTTTCCATGGCCTTCTTGGCTATTGCCCTAGGATGGTGACCCACACCCATGTTGTCACTCCATGCTTTGAGTGGCCAGGATGGTGACCTACACCCATGTTGTCACTCCATGCTTTGAGTGGCCAACCCTAATCTCTTGCACATAACAAATCTATTTTGCCTAGACTACTCTTCTTGCAAAATTATTGAAACCCGCTCATCAAATGTAAGGTCATTTGGATTTCCCTTCATCATGAGTCTAAGGGTAGAGGCAAAACTCTGATAAGAATCCGGCAATGCATTGAGAAATGTGGGCACCAATGTACTATCAGGATATATCTCATCCACACTAGCAAGCTACTTCTTAAAATCTTTGATCTTGGTCAAGAAGTTGTCCATTGAGTCTCCCTCATTCATGGGCTCAGACTCGAACTATTTGCGCAAATATACAACACATGCTTCATTACGCACCTGGTATAATGCATGTTGCCTATTTTGAATTCTTACATGACTGAATATGAGGAATAATTCTTTACTTCACAGAAAGTCCAAGCAATGCATGTGCTTGTGCATCTCTTCCATCCCATCTCGTTTGAGCAGCAGTGGGAGGTACTGGTGGTGCATGTGGAGGAGCCACATCTATATCATATTCTACTTCAAACGTACCTACAGCACTTGGTTGCATTGGTGGTTGTGAACCAGGATGAGTTTCACTACCACTGACCACATTCCAATACATGCCTCATCATATAGGATCACAATGGGTAGTTAGTCCCATTAGGTTTGTCCTCAGTAGTAGACAACATGTTGAATACATCACTATTGCCAGTCTCATGACTGTCTACCAAATGCAAAATCTTTCAACACACTACAAGTACTCAGTATTCACTGAATGCAACCCCGGACGACTGCCAAGTGACTGAATCACCTGCAAAGTGTATGAAAAATAACACAGAGTAGAGAATGGAGTGTTACTAGTGAAAGTATGATGGTCGATATTGTTGAAGACGTTGTTGATGCTGCTGCATACCAAATCTTTACCGCTACATAGCCCAAATACCCAAAATCGAGCAAAACCAATCCAAAATGATACCTCTCCAAAACATATGCAAAAATCTTACAGTGCCCAAAATGTGTCTGAAACACGCCCAAATCACGTCGCGGACCCCGAACATTTTGTATACTTTGTATACAACATACTACAATATATACCTTCTTCTCCTAAGAGGGTATCTCAATTAGACAGAGAAAAACAAGGTCGTGAGGAGGGAGGCAGACTATTAAATCAAGTGTCAAGGAAGCTAGCTCTGACACCAATATTGGAATTAGGGTTAGGGTTGCAAAAATTCACACACACAATATAGATAAGCTTGAGAGCAACATTGGGCAAGAGATTGTGATTCCAAGAAATCAATTTTTGGATATTCTTTTTCGCTTAGTTTCTCTTGGACCAATGTAAGAAGTAACCTACATAGTGGCACTTTCTTTTATAGAAGATGAGTACAAGGCAGCTTATTTTTTTGCTTGTGAAGCAATATGACTGAGGAGAATTTTAGTGGACATGGGAGTTTAGATTAATAGGGCTATCACCTTACAATAGGAAAACCAGAGTTGTATGGCTTTTGCCAAGAACCCTGTGTTTCATGCTTGAATGAAGCACATTGAGATTCAGTATCATTATTTGTGAGAGTTGATTGAGGATGAGATAGTGGAGCTGGAGTACTGTTATGTGCAGACTAGAACTATACCGACATCTTCACCAAGGCTCTTAGGAAGGATTAGCTCACTTGGCATCTTCATCGACTTAGCGTTGGGCCAAAAAACATAATCTATTTTTGGGCACGCTTTCAGGGGGGGTGTTAGTATATACTCAATGGCCACCTCCCAGCATGTATCTCACATCTATGTTTGGTGTACATTTGTAAGGACCCCATCATAGAAGCCATTGGTGTACATTTGTAAGGACCCCATCATAGAAGGCATTGGTGCACGTGTCTTTGGTGGGAGCCCTGGCTTAGATGGGATCGTTTTATTAACCATTGATGGTTAGGAGATGGTCAGGGTCCATGCATTAGTGGGTTCATTATTAGTGGGTGATGGTCAACGACCATGTTTTGAGGCGGTGATCGTGTTTATGTTGTGTAATCGCCCAAGTTGTATATGCACCTACCACACCACTTGTAATCCTAGATATGGATATAATTACCACAAGCTAAGGCATCCAATACTTGTGAGTATCCACACCCTCTACACTTCGTAATTCCTCCATCTAGAGTCTAGTTAGATCGCCATCTAAGATCTACTTTTTAACACATGGGTGGATAGTATCATTACATTGTACCTATCTGAGAATTTTAAATTATCTATATTGCATTGTCTATTGCACTTTGTTTTGCTATCTATCTTTTTGCTGTGCTATTTTCTTATAGAAAACTTCCCATAAAACTCACAAACATGAGCTCAAGAGAGAGCTAATAAACTCTCAAACAACATGTATCTCTTGCAAAAACGAAAGTTTACCACAATAGAGAGTAGAAAAAATTAGCGAGAAGAAAGAAAAAGGGACATTCGTTCTCATTGTAAGATTTCACATGTAAAATATAGAAATTAAATTTTATACAAAGTGCGGAGATAAGATAATGGCACTTAACACATGGCATTAGCCCATGCCTAAAACCTTATTCTTCATTTTATGTTGTTTATCCTCTATTAGATAATACAAACCTCGACACATTTATGGGCATACTCTTGTGCCACCCTAGGATCTAAGTTACTTAAAATGAGAAACAGGCATCGCATGATCCTTCTCGTCACGTATTTATTAATGTCATTACATGGTGCACATGTGAATTTTAGATCTTCTTAACCATTGCATGGACTACTAATGCGGTCAAGCAAAGTTAAATGATAACAAGGTTGATATGGCTAATTGTGGAGCAAGGGGTTAAAAAGTAAAATGATAACAAGGTTGATATGGCTAATTGTGGAGCAAGGGGTTAAAAAGTAAAATGGAGCTCAAAGATTTTGGTTGGGTTTATCACCATGGAATAAGGGTGGGTGGGGCCACATATGCTAGCTAAAACAGACAAAGTATTTTGTGAGGTTTATTAAACAACAAGGGTGTGTGGGATCATATGTACTAATTATCAAACTCTATATTGGTCCCTTATATATAAAATTAAAAATAAAATACCACATGAGAAATCCTTAACACCTTGCTCCACAAGTACCCATCAATGTGATGGCACATAACCCAACAAGCAATAGATTACCTAATGGAATGGAAAGATGAAAGGCTAAGCAACACCATATAGCTTCTCAACTATTTTCATTATAGTAGTATAGATAAGCTTTGTATGTTCCAAGACTGAACAAGAACAATGTTAAAAAATCTTTCGTTAATATGTTACATTAATACGTTGGAGGATAATATCTAAAATTTCATAAAACATTTTATGTTTAGTTTTCCAATATGGTTGTACTTCATGAAATTGTATGAACAATATAGATGAGGCGAATTTTTACTTGCAAATTTTAATCTGCAAAAAGCACGAGCAACATAGCCATCAACCATGGATGCAAAATGGAAGTGCAAAAGCCACTATAGTTTGATGGATGCAAGTGGTAGGGGAAAAAAAATATCTTTTAATCGACCTTAGATTGTGTACATCTTTCAATCTACCTTAGATTGTGTACATAGAACTCTTTGTGTATTTTAAGTAAAATTAATATATTCTCACCAACTTTGTTTGCTTTATCAACTTATTTAATGTTCACAGCCTTATCCATTTTGGGATGGTAGCATATTGTATGATATAACACTATAAAAGGCAACTAATGATATTACGAAAAGAAGAGTCTATAACAGAAGGCACTTTGAAGAGAATAATTTTTTAAGATATGGACAAGTATACAATGATGATATAATGAGGTTTGTGTGTTGTTACTTTTATTCATTCCCACACATGAGGTGGAAACACTACATGCCAAATATTGGTTGGTGAACTTTCCACCACTGAAGGTTTGAAAGGTGAAATTAGATGAATTGGGTTTGTTGATGCCAAAAATAAGAGGTATTGTGTGCATGTGCAAGTTTATTTGCATGCACTTGCACATGCATATGAAAATAAGAGGTATTTTGTGTATGTCCAAGGCATATGCATATATGCACATGCATATGCCTAGTCACACACTCATGTACACAACTCTCTCTCTCTCTCTCTCTCTCTCTCTCTCTCTCTCTCTCTCTCTCTCTCTCTCTCTCTATATATATATATATATATATATATATATATATATATATATATATACACACACACACACACACACATGTGTGTGCGTGTGTGTATGTGTGCGTATGCGCATGTGCATGTGCATGTGCATGGGTGTACTACATGAGAGAGAGAGAGAGAGGTGTTCTTTCATCCTAAAAATGTGAAAAAAATTAGCATAAAAAGGCCCTTGTAATGAGGCCCCTCTATGACACAACCATAAACTCACCTTAAGAGGCTTACACCTTCTTAGAACAAAGGAATTTAGGTGGGCTTTCAATATATGGAAGTAGATTAAGTTTGCTGAAAATACAAGCAAGTTGAGAAGTAAAAGATAACTTTTTGAAAGGTCAAAAAATGGAAAGGAAATGAAAAGCGCATAATATTGAGATACAGAGTGAATGGATTTATGTGGGTCATAGTGGGAAGGTGTGAACATCAAGGGATACCTAGATAATGATGAACCTACCAAAATGATGAAAAAGACTTGAAGGAAAAAAACAAATACAACCTTTGAATTTTCAAAGACTCTTTTTTATGGTGGAGAGAAGCCACGCATTCACATTATGATTTTGAGACAACACATACTTGTTTCAACTTTCACTCCCCATGTTTCTTAGTAAATAAGTGTAGCTTGTGTCATTCATCACTTGTAGAAACCAATTTAAGAGAGAGAGAGAGAGAGAGAGAGAGAGAGAGAGAGAGAGAGAGAGAGAGAGAGAGAGAGAGAGAGAGAGATGGTTGAATCCTTTCACCCTTATAACCCAAGAAACAAGCATACATGTTCTCTATGGCACTAGATACAACTTATATTAAGTTGACTAACACGCCTATATTACCCATGGGTAGAGAAATACCCTATCAATAGTATCACTTTTGCTATCAAGATGGTGCTCATTGCTCTCACACCACCCTAGCACATGCCTATGTTACCCATGGGTACAAAGAGAGAAATGCCCTATTGACACCATTGGTCTTGCTATCAAGATGCTCTCATACCACCCTTGCTCTTGTATATTACCCTCATGATACTGAATTTTAGGTGTTGGTTTTGTTATAGATTTTGATAGTAAAGAAGCAAGAAAGAGAAAATCGTCTTCAAAACCACAAACATGAGACCTATGTAATGTACTAGGTACTAAGTCTTCATTTTAACTAGAAAAGTTATGTTTAATTAAGGAGGAGAGATTGTTTTAAGTGTATTCTTATTTTTCTTTAAGTCATCTTTGACATTCTAAAGAAGAAAAGGTAAAGATTTCTTTTTCTTTTTGTGAGGTTTAACTTTGATTATAAAAGATAGAGTGATAGAGGTCACTACTTTTTTGAAGTCCTCTATGAAGTTTTCATTATCTTATCGTAGCTACTAAGCTCTAGGGTTAAACTTTAAATATACACTAATAGGCCATAAAAATCATTCCATTGCAATCTCACGCTTCAAGCCTTAAAAACTTAAAAAGTCATCTTTTCATGTGAATAAATTACTTGGCGAGTGATTTTCTAGGGGCCTACTCATAGATATCCTATACCCAACTCTCTTCAAAATTATGGAGGTGGGGCAATCAAATAAAAAGATCATGCATCAGCATATTGTCTTCACACATAAATAACAACACTTGAAATGTTCTAAAAGGCATATATTGTTACATCAAAGCTTTGAATGGCTTGAGAACAAAAGCCTTAGTAGAATATGCTCACTTATAAAAAAAGACATCTTTTCTAATGGTTTTTTAAAGGCTTACTCATAGGTATCCTAGAGCCATATCCTACACCCAACTCTCTTAATTTGGAATGATGGAGGTGAGATAATAAGATAAAGTGATCATACATGTTCTCGCTTCACACACAAACAACATCACTTGTTGATAGGTTCTAAAGGACATAAATGGTCACATCAAAGCACTTGAATGGCTTGACAACAAAGAGCCTTATTAGGTCTTAAAGACATGGTTAGTTGAGATCCTTTGATATGACAAGTAGGGGTGTAATGAGCTTCATTACCTAATACCAACTCTTCAAAAGAGGAAAGAGTGTAATTTGCAAATTTGCCAATTGCTCTTTCCATGCCAAACACCTATTCAACTTTTTGGTGTGCCTAGCATAGCGGTATCCTCCAGTGCCAACGTGCAGCCCATTGGTGGCATATTCACCATCTTATGAGGTGCATGTGTTCTAGGTCCTCATGTGAATACTACCTACTGCAACTTTAGAAGGAAGGTCATGTTTGAGTGAGGGGCACCTTAACTTATTATAAAGCCAGGTGGAATTCTAATTTTGCTTGTTGAACTCAACCTTACTCATTAGTGGAAAATCAAAACTTTTCTTGCAGTTTGATGGTTCATTACATATGCTTCTTGTGAAAGTGTTTCCCAAACATGAAAATAAGGCTTGCTCGAGATGGCCACTCCATTGGGTAACATAAAGAGTGTGTTCTCTACTTACACTTGTAGTAAAAATGTTGGTTTGACTTACCATCATATGGATTCACAAATGACCACCCAATTTAAACCCACCTAGAAAGAGTAGCTCTTGGAGGTAGTGGCGTTTAGGCTCATTTGGTTCAAAATTGAAGAGAAGAAGGATAACAATAAAGGGAGCCCTAAATGAATGACATTTTATTCTTTTGAATGTGGTATCATATAAGTTGTTCTAGTAATAATATCAAATGGTGTTGGCTTTTTTGTGTGTGTTGTTGATGCAAGTGATTTAGGGGATGTGTGCTATGGTTTGTACGGTGCATGGTTTTAGGCTTGCATGTGCGTGTTTTACAGTTTGAGTTCTTTTGTTCACATAAATATGTGTGTTTGTGTATGTGTGAGTGTTTTGAGTGAATCTAATATAAAAGTTTCACAAGTTATTGTCAAACACAATTGACCACAATATAAAGAGCCTTAGACTAGAGATGTCTCACTAAGGCCTACTGATGGTCCCATGGCAAAGCCATAAACCTTTTCATTTTCCTATTATTGAAAGGAGGTTTCAACTTTCAAGTATGGTTTGAGGTATATGCTTTCATAAGCATTTGTGTTGTGGTTCTTTTATTTTTGGTAAGGAAAGAGGAGAGAGAGAGAGAGAGAGAGAGAGAGAGAGAGAGAGAGAGAGAGAGAGAGAGAGAGAGAGAGAGAGAAGTGGAGTTGTTTTGAAAATTAGTTGCTTTGGCATACTTGTTTGAAAACACAATGGTGGCAATCTGTTTTCAAAACAACATTCTGTGATGTCATAGTTGTCAGGAAAAGAGCATGTGCAACATGTTGATGAGTTGGAAACAACTTAGGTGAACTTACAAGACTCCAAATTGCATTCGAAAGGTGCAAGGCGCAAAGAAAGTCGAGTAAGTAATGCCCATAAATAAATTACTCGAGCAACTTAGGGAATACTACCCAATCAAAAGAGGTTTCAAGCTCTGCACACACACACACACACACACACACACAGACACACACAGAGTAAGTGATAAATCAACCCTAGAAGAAATCCGACGTGGTGGAGTTGTTGACAGCTTATGAAGTTTTTGCCAAAGGAGGAGGTGAGGTGATTTCGAAGGTGCTCATTCGATCGATCAATCCATGTGAACCCACTCTTAGGTAAGTGCTAACAAGGAGGCTGGTCAAAGGGAGGAGACTGATGCACTCATTTGTGAAACTTTGGTGGGTGGTCCCACAAGCCGCCTGCAGCATTTGCTTTTGTCTGCAAATTCCCAATTTTCCTCCCAACCAAAGGCTGTCCGACCAGAACAATACACTCGAGAGTCTCAGATGTTGTCAGAGATAGAGAGAGAGAGAGAGAGAGACAGACACAGAGAGTGTGTGTGTCTCTCTCTCTCTCTAACACACACACACACACTCTCTCTCTCTCTCTCTCTCTCTCTAGAGACACACACCAGCTCCCACACACATTGATACGCGCGCGCGCACATTGAACAGTGCACGCTGCACACTCATAGAGTCTGGAGACTGGTACCTTGGACTCTCTCTCTCTCTCTCTCTCTTTGCCTCCAGGCTTCCATCGCTGCTTGCCCCATCATCATCATCACCCATTTCGACTCTGCCACTCCTCTGCTTCCTCAGAGCTTTCTCTTTCTCTCTCTCTCTCTCGTCTGCCTCTGTGGGCTTCTTCTCCCATGCTCATTTTTTGAATACATCCTTCCTTCCATCAGCACCTCATCTGCTTTCGAAGCTTTTTGTCTCCATGGGCAACTGTTGCTGCTGGGTGACTCGAGTGAAAGCCGAAAGCCCTCCTCATTCGAACCAAAGCAAATCAGGTTCGAAAACTTGCTTCTCCAGTCTCAGTTTTTTCTGCACTTATCGTAGGGTTTAAGCCTTCAAAGCAAGCCTTTTTGCTAAAAAACTAGGGCTTCGGTACTTCACTGCATTTCTAGCAAGCAAGGTCCCAACACTACGGTCTCTGTTTTTAGGGTTTCACAGATCAGGTGAAGCGAATTGGGGTTGCATTCAAGGCAAAGCAGGGTTTCTCTTCTTAGGGTCTCATTGCATTCTAAGAAAGCCAGTAAAAGAAAAAGTAAAAACCTACTGCATTCAAAGCATCTAGGTCCAAAAATAGTGCTTCTGTGCTTATAGGTTTGAAGTCAAAACAAGGGGTTTTCTGTGTTTTGGGTTTAGTGCATTCAGAGAAAACCAGGTAGTGTTTTGCCCTTAGGGAAAACTCCCCATCCTATCTGCAAAATCATGTTTTCTTCTTCTGCTTGCTTTCTCTCATCTTGAATTTTCAAAATTCCGTGTTTCTGAATGCAGAAGAAAAACAGGCAGAAATCTCTCCAAATGGCTCTAACAGCAAGCAAGCAGATGGAGATCGCGTGTGCCGTTCTACCAGCAGCACCTTGCGCCCCTTTACCTTCGCTGAGCTCAAGGCTGCCACTCGAAATTTCCGCCCTGATAGTCTTCTCGGAGAAGGGGGTTTCGGCTGTGTTTTCAAGGGCTGGGTAGATGAGCAGGGATTTATGGCTGCACGCCCGGGAACCGGCATTGTCATAGCTGTGAAGAAGCTCAACCTAGAAGGTCTGCAAGGGCACAAAGAATGGCTGGTAGTGTTCTGTTTCACACCATAACCTAGGGTTTTCTGTGATGTGTTTTCCCTTTCTAAGGCTCATGGTTTCTTTCTTTTGAAATTATGTCGGGTTTTTTCCTGTCTCTTCCTTGAAGCATGTCAGTCATGTCATTAAGCATGCTCAATTTAGGCCCATTTTATGCCAGCATTTTGCAGATGGACAAGCTGTGAACAGGCTTGATTGCCAGTCCATGACGCACCCCCCAAAATCATGAGATGTTCCGTCCGGTGGAACGGGCAGGCTATTTTCTGACTGCAGGAACAGGCGGGTGGTATGTGGGCCCATCATGCACAGCCTGCATTTTGCAGGTGTTGGATGGGCTTGAATCTTGATTGCCACCTGCTTCCAATTTATCCTCTGACAGCAGGAATGAGCAGGCTGTATGTGGAGGCCCATTGCATATACAGCCCACTTTTTGCTGATGGGTGGGTTGTGGATGGGCTTGATTGCACGTCCATGAGCAGCTACCCACCCACCGTCAGCAGATTTTCTGACTGCCAGAATGGGGGGCGCTGTATGTGGGCCTATTGCACATGCAGCCCACTTTTTCCAGAAAATGGAGGGGCTCGATTACCTGCCAATGAGTGCAAACGCTCCCCTCTTTACCTACAGAGGTTAAATGTACCCATTACATAACACTGCATTTTGTGGATAGGCAGGCTGTGGACAGGCCTGATTGCCAGTCCATATGCAGCAGTCTCCTGATGGTTTGCAGATTCAGAAATGGTCATGCTGTATGTTTAAGCTGCCCTCCACCTCCAGAGAAGTGATAGAAACTCAGTTCAATGGTTTATCTATAAAGATCCGTCTACTACGGCGACATATCTATATGCATGAACGCCCATCTACTGCTGGCGCTGATGATGTGAGTGGTGATGCCATAGCCTGTAGTCTATGCTATGCATGATGGAGTTAATAATCTGACACTTTGTCAGAAAACTCACGGTGTCAAGATCATGATTCCGTTTTGTTAAGTTTGGGAAATAACTTGAACTTGTATATCTTTCTGCCGTCTTAGTGGACTTGCATATTTTCTTTTGAAGTCTTCATCCAAGTTGTGGTCAGCTGGCTTATATTACTTCTGTCAATCCAAAGCGGTCATATCGCCCAACCAGCTATTGTGTGGGTATGTGTGTTCCCTCTAGTGCTATCCTTCATCATGGCCAAGCCTGCTCTTCACCTCCAGAAAAATGGTAGAAACTCGGTTTGACGATGTATGTATGCAGATTTGTCTATTACAGTGGCATAGCTTTATGCATGAACCTGCATCTAGTCTTAAGGGCTGATGATATGAGTGGGAGGCCATAGCATCTAGTGTAGCTATGCATGATGGAGTTGATGATTTGAAGCTTTGCTAGTAGATTTTCATGGAGTCAAGATCACACTTTGGTTTTTGTTAAGTTTGGGAAATAACCTGAACTTTGTCTCTGAAAATATCATGTACAGCTTTATACCCTTTTTTATCACAGACTCATGGTTTCCAAGTATTTTAGACTCTTCACAGACAACACACCCCCCCCCCCTCTCCCCTTCCCTCTATTCCCCGGTCGGATGGGTTGGGGTTGGCTTGGGACGATCCCCTGCCGATGAGGCATGGGTAGGTGAGTTCTCCCTTTGCAAAGGAAGGGTTTGTGTCTGTAAAGCCCCTCTAGTGTTTCTTTCCATCTTTCCTTACCAATGCTTTTTCCAAATCAAGTTTATGTGTGCTCTTCTTTGTTGTGGTGACTCTGAAAGTCGTCCTCGTTTTCCCATGTCATTTGAGTACCAGGTTTCTTTCATGGCATCCTCAATGCATGTTTTGAAAAAGTTATGTTTATTTATTTCAGGCAGAGGTACACTTTCTTGGCCAGCTTCATCACCCCAATCTTGTCCGGCTGATTGGGTTCTGTGCTGAAGATGATCACAGGCTACTTGTTTATGAATTCATGCCTCGGGGAAGCTTGGAAAATCATCTGTTTAGACGTGAGTGCTATTACATTTCCATATTGTGAAGTTATTATGGTGGCCCACTATCCAGCTGCAGCAATACCCGGACAAGTGCACGGGTGACTGCGTGTGTGATTCTTTGAAACAAGAAGTTTGTGCAGTCCCCATGGCACTGATCTTTTATCGCATGTTTTGGAACTGTAGGGAGTAGTCATGGCCATGCTCTTTCATGGGCAATCAGGATCAAAGTTGCTGTGGGTGCTGCTAGGGGTTTAGCTTTCTTGCATGAAGCAGAGAGACCTGTCATCTTCAGAGACTTCAAAACATCCAACATATTACTCAATTCGGTTTGTATCAACAAACCTTACAATAAATCAAGCCATGTTTTTCTTTTCGTTTCTCATTGAGCTCCATTTTCTTATTGAGCTCTACTGGTTTTCTTCTCTTGGTTTTCAGCAATTCAATGCCAAACTATCAGACTTTGGGCTTGCAAAAGATGGACCAACGGGAGACAACACCCATGTTTCCACACGTGTGATGGGCACGTATGGGTATGCTGCCCCTGAGTATGTTGCAACAGGCATGTATTTTGATTTGGACTGAACTTTCATCTTGGTACACAAATTTGAAAGAAATCACTGATAACTATGGGACTGATGCATATGTGAATGTCTATGTGTGTTATGTACAGGACATCTTACAGCAAAAAGTGATGTCTACAGCTTTGGAGTGGTTTTGCTTGAGATACTCACAGGACGGCGGGCCGTTGACAAGAACAAACCTTGTGGTGAGCAGAACTTGGTGGAATGGGCAAGACCTTACCTAAATGACAAAAGGAAAGTGTTTCGCATTATCGATCCACGCTTAGAGGGGCAGTACTCTATGAAAGGAGCCTACCGAGCTGCCACTCTGGCTCTCAGCTGTCTTAACCAGGATGCAAAGCTCAGGCCTATGATGAAAGAAGTTGTTCAGCTTCTTGAACCCTTGCTCAATTTGAGAGAGATAGCCAAATACTCTCATAATGCCTCTGCTCAGGAGCAGCTGCTTCAGCCTCATCATAATGACTTGGCACGGAAACTCCAAAACGCGTCGTCGGCACGGCATCAGCAGCTGTATCCAGGCAAATCACACCACAATTATTCAGTGAGACATCATCAGAAAGGCTCAATGCAACCATATCAGCATGGCCTAGTTCAGCTTAATTGCAACAGTAATTTCCCCCTCCCTGCATTTCCATCAGCAAGAAGATAGGGAGGCGGAGAGCATACGTTGTGTAGTTGTGGCAAGGATTGTTGGTGATCTACTGGTACTTTTGCAGGTTGATTTGTGCAAAATGCTAACCCCATTTGAGATACACAAAGGTGGAGAAAAGGAGGGGGTTTATATGATTTGTATGGTAGTTAAGAAGAACAGACCCTTTGCAGGTCAAGACGTTTGGTGATGATCCTGAATATGGTTGTAATATACTGACCTCTGACCTCGTTATATGTATTATCATCAAATCTTTGTTCATGCCCATGTAAAGGGACCACATTGGAAAGTGTAGCTGCAACATGGTTTATCCAACAGTCTTAGTCTGGATTCAGTAATTGGGACTCTCTTAAACAAAATTCTAACCCGAAGTTTTGCCCAACATAACAAACAATCAAAAGAGAAGGCAGACGTGCAGACATAATTTTCCATAAATTAATTCAACTTGTATTCAAGGGTGCGAAGACATGGTAATTAATTGACTGTTGAATTTACATTGATAACACTTAATTATGAAATCCAAATCCCTTGTAGGCATATAGTTAAAGCTTCCTCTTAGGCACCTCCCAAAAATGTAATTTATATTCAAAGACCATTGTCTTAATCCAATTGAAATGCGAATTCTTTGTCCAAATCCAAGCTCATGCAGACCGGCAAGTGGGCAACTTGTCACTTTCAAGCTGGTCAACAATTTCTCCATCCTTTAATGAGTTTTTGTTCTTGCTATGATTAGATAAATACAGTTTTTTTTGGGGTTGGAGGTCAAGCTTTCACAACCGTATGTTGGTTGGAGGAGCTTGGAGTGGTTGTTTATGTGACTTTTTTTTAGAGGAGCAGGTTATGGATGAGAATGATCGCATGTTCATGTGCTTGGACCCCTCAATAAATTATTAAGGGGTTTGCATAGGTCTGTAAACATCATGTGTCATATGACTATTTTTAGGGTACTTGGCAACTAAGAGAATCTCATGTAGGCTAGAGAAAAAGTCCAAAATAGGCTTCTCAAGGATTGAATTCCATAGGGCTCACAACATGTAGTCTTGTAAATAGTCTTGTTTCAAGGAGCAAGTCACGGTTGAATCACATAGGGCTGAGTCAGATGGCAACATTGACTTCACACCCAAACAGGACCATGTGTAGTTTTGTTTGAATCCAAGATCCTCTTGTCACCAATGCTTGAAAAAAATGACATTGTAGTGTATATATATTGGCCAAAATTGAGAAAAATTGGTTGAGACTTTAAGTAGCCCTTATTTTAAAGAATAATTTTTCATATATTTTAGTTATAAAACCGGCATATAGTAGAGATCTCTGAAACAAAAATAGGATAGATGTAAGAGTCGAACTTATTTTTTTTGGTTGAAAAATATGCTTTTTTGAGCACTACTTGTCAGCATGGCTTTCTTAGCCTTGCATTTCATAGGCAAGAGGAGAAGTAGGGTAAACTATAAAGGGGCTATATTAATGATGGCTATGGACTCTAGAGAAGAGCTCACAAAAAGTCTTGTCCAATCTTCCAAGGTCTTACTCTTGTTGGCAAAGTATGTCCACATGACATCCAAGTGAAAGTATGTTCGTGTGGCATCCAAGTGAAATCTCTATGCTATTATTTTCACTATTGTTGCCCTTGCCATAGCATTCACCCATGTGTCACTCTGTGGCCACCTCATTTTACCACTTGTAATAAGAAGGGAGATAAAAGAGTGAAGGACAAGCTTTATTCCCATTTCAAATTCAAAATTTAGTGTAAAGAGGAAACAATGTTGTAGGGAGATCACTTATATAATGAAAAAGTATCTCTCTTTCTCTCTATTATTGTTTACAAATAGAACACCCCATCATTATATATAAGGTGCATCTATTTGAGGATATAATGAGTGAGCACATCTCCACCAATGAAAAAAAAAAGTAAAAGCAATAACCATTTCCATTTTTGAAAAATATGTTTTCTTAATAAAAATTCTACATACACAGACATGTGTATCCACACACACTAAAACATACATGCATACACTTTAACCCCCCTCCCCCCCCGCGGCCCCCCACACACACTTGCATGCACTCATGCACACTCACATACGCATACACATACACATAGACACATGCAAGCATACACACACGTAGTCGTTCACTTCCATACGCACATGCACACACACGATTGCGCATACACAATTTACACTCACATGTGTGCACATAGAATCAACACACCTAATCACCCACATGCACTTGCATGCACACATACCACACACATGCACATGGCGTGTATACACACACTCGCATGCTTGCATACACATGGACACATAGATGCACACACTCTCACCATGCACGGGTGCACACATACACACATGCATGCACTCATGCACACTCACATACACACGCACACATACACACATGCATGCACTCATGCACACTCACATACACATACACGCATAGACACACGTAAGCATACACACACACACACACAACTACACATGCACACAAAGTCACACACACATGCGTGCACACAGAATTGACACACACCTAAATCACCCACATGCACGTGCATGCACACACCCACACACGTACACGTGATGCACATACACTCACACACTTGCACACACGCAGACTCACACACTTGCACACTCACACACACACACACACACACTTTCACATATGCACAACATACATACATGCATAGACATATATATACAACTTTTTTCTCTCTCATCTTTCTCAACCAACCCTATATCTTCATTTCTAATGGCAAGATCAAGTTCAAGTTTTAGAAGGACCCCTAAATCTGTGTTCTCGTGTATTTTATATAATTTTAGAGAGGAAGGTGTGTGGAGGCCCTTGCACTTCAAGCTGAATGATTGGATCACAATGTAATCGTATGTAGAGGCTCTCATAGGGTAAAGAAGCAAAGAAGATGCTTGGTACAATACCACTGGAAAGGAGGCATTTGGGCGTTCAAAATAGACCATGAGATGGGTGGGTAGCCAAGGTGCAATGTATGTTACACGGCTAGGGAAATGAACTTGGATCTGTCTACACCAACATATGTACATGGCTAGGGACATGAACTTGGATCATTCTACACCAACATGTATACTCCAAGCCCATTGTATGCTATTTCCATCTGATGTATTCATTGTATTGGTTTTATTTTCTGGATGTTCTATTCTTTGTAAATAAACTAATGAGTGTGTGTACTATTTTTGTCATGGTTTTAGATGTTTACCCATCACCGAGTACAACTAGTGGAGTCATTCACTGGTACTTTTGAAGTTATGCATGTTGATTTTGCAAAGGTTTTGTTTCCAGAAAAACCCTCTTCTTTTTTTTATCAGTAAATATATATTTTTGTATAGCTTAAAATACATTGTTCCTCCCAATGCCCAAGCTTTTGGTAGACTTGAAATTCTTTCAATTCCAAGCCACGCTTCCATTATTGATTAGAATTTACCAAACAAAGGTACAATAGATTCATTCAAAAGCAAGATAGTGTTGGATATTCACAAATCTATGAATTTTGGAAGAATTTCTAAGAGACTCAAGCTATTGTGGTTTATCCCACTTCATATCTTTGTAGCATGTTTTTCTCATGCCAATATGAATAGAATGAAGATACTATTGTGGCTATGCAAGAATGTGTTAGAGAAAGACCTAGATATTTCTCTGCATTGAAGATAAAGGAAGGGATGCATAAAGGTGATGTACTCAAGTGCAATGCTTATGAAAGGATTGGGGGAGGAGAGAGAGCTTGAGCTCTTGCAAGCACACACACACACACAGAGGAATGGATAAGACACACACAAAGATGGAAGGCTAAAATCTTCTTCTTCTTCTTACTCTCAAAAGAGGGTTACAAAAGATAAGTGAAAACCCAACATAAGTACTAGAGTACTATGTACAAGCAGTCCATAATGTGAGCACGCTAAATAGGTGAGCTGGCAAGATAAGTATGCCATAACTCGATTGGAATAGGTAGGTGTAGTCCAATTGTAGAATCACTGGTGAAGATCCGTCATGTCAGCTACCAAACACGCCCATGGTGTAAATGTGGAATGGTCACCCATGTGCATTATGAGTGTCAGCTCGTGTTGAGCTTAACATCTCTACCGTCCCTCTGAAGCTTAACTCCATCTCCAAGACTCCAAGCATAGTGCGAAATCTATGAAGCTTCTCTGCTCTCAAAGCCTTGATGAAAATGTCAGCTACTTGCTCCTCTGTGCTGACATACACGAGATCATCTCTTTCCAAGACCCTCTCTCTGATGAAGTGATAATGGACCTCTATGTGTTTGGTCCGTGTGCATGAAACATTAGGTTCCTATCCAATTGTATGCTTCTATGGTTATTGCAATAGATGACAATACACATGTCCACATGTAGCTCAAATCTCCAAGTAGCTTACGTAGCCAAGCTATCTCACATGCTGCCATCACAATACCCCTGTACTCTGCCTCCGTACTTGATAAGGCAACTGTCACGGTGGTTGCTTCTTACTGCTCCATGTAACAACACCACTCCCAAATGAAAACATAAACCTACTAGTAGAGCTCATGTCCAAGATACTACAAGCCCAATCTGCATCAGTGTATCATACACTTGCAACTGTATACCAGCCTCATGGTGGAAGAGGCCATAATCTATTGTGGACCTCACGTAGTGTAGTGTGCGCCGCCTCACACTTTCCAAATGCGGCTTTGACGAGGAACCTACATAAACTAACTCTCCAACCCAACTATGTTCATATCTAGCATGGTGATCATCTCACATAGTGGCATTGTCTAAAATCTCACCTATGTTTGCACTCAGCTTGCCATTCTGATCCAATGTTACATAAATGGTCTTACAGCCAGCCATATCATATTTGGACATGTCCAATGCATACTATCTCTATGACAGCCATATACCTTTACAATTATTATTATGAGGTTATTGATGGCCTTTTTATAATCTTCCACATAGTTGTCTTCTTCTCTAGGTAGTCTTGGAGTTTAATGAATTTATTTAACTCCAACCATAATTTCAATCTAAGATTGGCCATTGTTGGATTTCTTAATTGATTGATTATATGCTTACACAGAGCTTTCCAACATTTTCAACAGGCTGTCACTTGTTTATTATTATGATTAGACAAAAATTTCTTCTCTAGATATTTTTGACGCACATCACCTGTGTCATGCTTGACTTTTTAGTAGCGACCCTCTAAATCTCAACATGTCCTCCATGGAAACCCATGTTGGAAAGCAAAATTTCATATTGCTCAATACATGCATATAATATATTAAGCATAATCAAAATGAAGTCATAGTAGCTTATGAAATATCCTTATTTTTGCATGCAATGTACATATATGCACCCTCTACAAAGTTATAGGTAGTATTGGATCCCAAGTAGGATCCTCGATTATAAGTTGTGGTTGTGCATGGTGAACTTCGTCTGTAGTGGACAATGAGATAGCAGATCCTCTTGATTTGGCACATTTGATGAATTTTTAACTTGAAATGAAGACTTATCGGTAGTATTAGATCCCAAGTAGGATCCTCGATTATTAGTTGTGGTTGTGCATGATGAACTTTCCCTATAGTGGACAATGAGATAGAAGATCCTCTTGATTTGGCACATTTGTTGAATTTTTAAACTTGAAATGAAGACTATTTCTTCTTCTTAGGTAGACCAAATTCTTCAACATCAGGTTGCATCAGCTTCATCTTATCTCTAATTGGAGGACTTTCTTAAGCCACCATACAACATGACCAATTAATTGTGTCTTCTATGGTTGCCCCATGATGCAATATAAGCAAGGGCATGTTGTATTTAAACCTTTAGATATGCCAAACATGCATTTCAAGGCTTTCAAATCTTCACTTAGACGCCACTTTACTACGAAGGTCCCTATGTCTTGCACTCATCCCTATTCTGAGCATCAATAATGGATGAAATCTTAGAGTATGAGAATATCCATTTGAGGATATCGTGACCCTCATTTAGCACTTGAGCTAATGCTATCCACCATAGCTCCATTTTAAACTGCACACTTAACCAAGGCAAATCAATTTTGTATTTGGAGGAATCCAAAGCTCTATTCATTAATCAAATTCTTATTCCTTCCATCTTCTGATGCTTAAGAACTTGAGCCTCATTAAGATTAAGAACAAAGACAAGATTGCCATTACACTCTATAATAAAGAAAGATAATATAATTAGAATGAGACTTAACATATGTCTCCTTTTACAAACAAAAGGAATGGGAAAAGTTTTAACTTTTTTGTAGTTTCAAATAATGCATCACCTGTAATTTTCATTTGGTAATACTTAACTATGCAAGCTTGTACTCTCCTCATATCCACAAAAAACATTATTGAATATATTGTACTTGAATGTGCTATTCTTCTTCTTCTTCATCTATTTTAGTGGCATAGTTCCTTCTTTGTATTTGTACTCACTTATCTAGCTTGAAATAGCCAAGTTCTCTTATTGCCTTACCTTGTACACATTATATTTGTACTAAGTTTATCAAGCTAGAAATAGCCAAGTTCTCCTTTGCCTTACCTTCCACACATTGTATGACCTTGGTAGAGTACAAACCTGTAGCATCGAGACTTAAGCTGCTTGAAGAAAAGCTTAGGTATGGAATGATACAATTTCCTACTTATTCTAACTAAAACACAAGACTCTACCACCTCATCTGGCTCAATCAAATCACAAAAATCTCACATGACTTCTTTTATAATCATTTTACATAAGTTTATACTACTTGAAAGCTTAAGAAACTTAATTAAATTATATTTACATATTGGAGACTTAACCAAAGAGGTTTCTTAATTAAATTATATTTACATATTGGAGACTTAACCAAAGAGGTCCTGTCACCCGATTCTTGAAGTTTAAATCCTGCAACATTTTGAACATAGCTCCGAGCTATTCACATTCTTCGTTTCTTATCACCTCCTCTTTTTTCCAAGCTGTCAACATGCTTCATTTGTCTATACCTCACCTGAACGTCCATGGGTGTGCTCTCCTCCCTCACTTCTTTACGGATGTTCTTCTTCACCACCTCAACCCATCCTGACTGCTTGGCTTCGAGCTTTCCCTCCATGTCCAGTGCTTAGGCAACCACCCTACTAACAAAGAGAATTAGTAGAGTGGTGTAGAGATGCCAACCTTGCACTATTGTTGTCTATTAAAATTTGTAAGCTCAACTATGTGTGAATGAGGATCAATTGTCACTCGACCTTCAACTCTTGTTGAAAAATGAAATGATGCTATGTTTGTTATCTTTTTGTGTCTCTAAATACCCAAAGAAGAACCTAAATTCTAATCCTACCGTAGCTTAGCCTAAGATGTAACTACAGTGGTGATCATAGTTCTTGTACACAAATCAACTCTTCCCTCCACGCTCCTCATTCTGTTGCTCTTTTACTACTCTTCTTCTCATTCTTCTTATGAGCAAAGAGAAAGAAGTTAAATATTTTTCATACTTCAAGCATCAACATCTAAAACTAGTAGTGAAGCAAATAGATTTATCTTTCTTGTTATCCAACGTTTCTCGTGCGAAGGTAGGAATAAGTGGTATGTTGTGGGTGTAAAAATCCAAATATTACGACCTTTTGATCTTACAAATATCTAAAAAATAAGAAGTTTGTGTTACCAAGCTCTAAATTTTATTTTTTTTCCATGCCACATTGTCAAATTAGTAGGACCCAAACAATCATTTATTGTAGCACTTATATATCATTTTATTTCTCCTCCTCTAAGGTAGAGAGGCCAATTATGTGATGGTCGACAAAACTATTTCTTCCCTACCCCCCACTTTGCATGGAGAAACATGGAATCAAAGGTCCAATTGTGGAACAAATTAGATGTCTTTTTTGCATTGATTAAATTTGTGTAATATGACTAAAGTAAGTGAGTAAATGTTCTCCCACATAGGATGTTACCATTTTGTTATAATAGTTTGAATATTGATTTATAAATGAATGCTATAATATATTGCTCCATTGTGATGACAACTTCATCCCAAAAGATCAACAAGAATGCACAATCTACAATGCGCATAGACATATTCTCTCTCTCTCTCTCTCTCTCTCTCTCTATATATATATATATATATATATATATATATATATATAACCACACTTTCATGTGGATGGAGAGTTCGAACGCTTTTCCTAAAACTGCTAGAGTAAAGAATGTGCACCCTTCATTGGAAGAATATATGCAATTTGTGTTCAACGCTATTAGTTTTAGAAATGAAAATTTGATTTGAGTATTTTGATACTGAGCATATGAGATCTGTTTTGGGGACTTCAAATTTTAGCACTTTGGTACTGAGCATATGAGATGTGTTTTTGGAACTTCGATATATGATTTTAGAAATGGCTTTTCTTGAAAACACGATATTTTTGTGTATATTTATATATACATTAATATATGTGTTAAAAGTACAATTTGATGTAGGTGGCACACTTGTCTTCAAAAATTGCCAAGAGCCAAGGAATGTGCCTTTTCTTGGAAGAATACATGAGTTTAGAACAAGGAACATATGATTTTAGAACTAAAACTTTGATATTGAGCATGTGAGATTTATTTTGGGACTTTTGACTTGCATGGGCACTTTAGCATTGAGGACATGAGATCTATGTTTGGAACTTCTAGCTTCGGAACAACACCAATGAATTCATACACGCACCAAATCAAGTTCTGCTAAGCTCCGTGATGTCTGTCAATCTCCTTGATACCATCTCAAGTTTCTTCTATTTGTTTGTCCTTGAAACTATAAACCTAACAACCTCATAACACTATATTAATCTCTCCATTGTTGGAAATATTCTTCATCCCCAAATGGACTCCATGCATGCTTGTATCTAGCCCATTTATGAGGCCCGGCACTGCATATTTTATCTACTATTTTTGCACCATTTTTAGGTGCCTTTTTTTATATAGCAATTTTTAGCATTTTATGGATTTTTGTCCAAGTCAGCTTGTAGGACATGACACCTGCTTTGGTGGATCCATATTTTTGGGGAGTTTTGGATGCTCATGCATGCCTCATCATCATTCATTGCATGACTCCTGCCATACAAGCACAATTTATTTCTACGAGGAGTAATGCCCAATAGATGTGGCTTGAGATTCAGAGGAAGTTTGGTGCTATTTCTTTCGTGAAGATTGCCAAGTTGGAGGCGAATCTTAAGAAGATTTCCATTAGTGAATCTAAAAATATCACTAATAAGATTGGGGACTTTACTTGCATCAAGTGACAACTTGAAGAATATGGGAGTGCAATCAACAACCCGATCCACAAGCTACTTGGTAAATTGCCTCCCTCTTTTGATTCAATTGCCTCCCTCTTTTGATTCCTTCAAAGATCGTATTTACTTTCACTAGCCTCTTCCATTTTTGAAGAAGTTGTGAGTTATCTACATGACAAGTGTTTGATGAGAGGCAAAGGAAAGCCGGAATCTGCTTTTGTTGCCCAAGATAAGGGCAAGAACAAAGGAGGACAACAAGGCAACAACAACAACAAGAACAAAGCTACCCAAGGCAAGAGCAAGAAGGATGCTACAGAGGCCAAAGGTAACAAAACCTTGGAGTGTTCTTTTTATGGCAGCTCAAGCCATTCGGAGGAACGGTGCTTTGCTTGACGTGACAGTTCTCGAGTAGCCAAAGCCAAATAAAAATCCAAAGATAGAATTTAGGGTGCTAACAAGGATTCTGATAAGAACAAAGGCAAGGAAAAGGTGAAGGACAAGGGCAGCATACATGGTAGTTATTATAGATTCTCCCCCTACCTCTCCACATGATACTTTCATCGTGATCATAGATATAAGTTCTTCCAAAAAGTTTAGTGACACATCAACAAGAGGTTGAGTGGGTCAGTGACATCGATACTTCCGTCTATATGACCAAACATTCTCATATTTTGGAGGATTACCAATTACTCTCTTTGGAGATGACTCTCCCTTACCCGTTCTTGGTATTGGTAATGTTTCTCTTGGTTCCTCTACTATCTTCATGAAGTTTTACATATGCCTCGACTTTCAAAGAACTTGTTTTCAGTTCACATGGCTGCTCGTAAAGGACATGGTGTTTATTTTGATGATGAGTTGGTTGAGGTCATTGACAAAAAGAAAATCTCGGTTGTGGCCAACTAAGTTCATGATGGAGGCCTCTACAAAATCGCCACTTTCTCCTCACAGATTCCCTCATTTGACCCTCATATCCATCAGTTATTCTCTCCTTCTCATGCCTTAGTCTCTATAGATGAGACTTCTTTGTGGCATTCATGCTTTGGTCATGTACCTATTTTTGCTTTGCAGAATATTTCTTCCCAACAATTGGTTTTTGGTTAACCTAAGCTTTGATAACTACCACATATATGCTCGTCTTGCATGATGGGAAAACATCACATAGATGCTTTTCCGAAGGAGGCTACACATCGAAAGCTAGAGCTCATACATGCAGACTTGGCTGGACCTATGGAGGTTGTCCCTTGGAGGGGCTACGTACTTCATGCTTTTGGTGGATGATTGTACTCAAAAAGTACGTGTACAATTTTTGGCATCAAAATTGTACTCAAAAAGTTTGATGCTTTTGTCAATTTTAGGACTTGGATAGCCATGGTTGAGAATCAATCTCACTCTACAGTTTTTGCGGACTGACAGTGGTGGTGAGTTTGTACCCTTTAATGAGTTTCTTGCATTGAAAGGTATTCAATGGCAAACAACAATTCTTTATACTCCTCAGCAGAATGGAGTAGCTGACAGGAAAAATCAGACCGTGAAGGAGATGGCAAGATCTTCCCCCCACATTTTGGGGAGAAGATGTCGCTACTTCTATTGCATCATTGTGATCTTCCCCCCACATTTTGGGGAGAAGATGTCGCTACTTCTGTTTATCTCATAAACCCCTTGCTCACGAAGGCAGTTGATGGGTTGACACTGAAGGAGGCATTTTCTGGACATAAGCCATCTGTATCACATCTTCATGTCTTTGGTTGTGTTGCTTTTGTACATGTCCTAGATAAGAAGTGAAGTACACTTGCCCCTAAGTCCAAGAGGATAATTTTCACTGGCTATAGCTTGAGATCCAAAGGATACCAATTTTGAGATCTAGATGTGGAGGATATTATCATATCTCGAGATGCCCGGTTCGATGAGACATTATTTGGACTTGATTCTTATTCCATGACCTCTTTTGAGCAAATTTGGATCCATTTCCAATTGATATTGGAGATCTTTCTCATCTACCACACCAAGCTTCTTCACCCGCAACAGTGACTCCGGTGTCTAGCCCAATGTACCCTCTGTTTCAACCCCTATATCTGCTATGTCCAAGCCCTTACATAGAGCTGGATTGCCTCCTGCATCTTCTCCATCAGTATCTGCAACCTCTCCATTATCTTCTCATTTGGCTACTTCTTCTCCATCCACTGTTGTCCTGGATGCATCCACTTCTGCAACAGTATCTTCTTCTTTCAGATTTGAGAGGAGGTCTAGTCCACCCTAGTAAGTCTAGAAATTATTACAAGACACTGGCCTTTTTGATAGCCAGTTGCATTCTAAGGCATCTATGTCATCTTCTGAACCTCGAAGATCTTCTCAGCTTGCTTCTTCCAGTCATACAATGAATTATGCTCTTATGAGTACCTTATAGGATATTGATCAGCCCAAGACTCCCGAGGAGGCCCTTGCTTTGCCGTAGTGGCGATAGGCTATAGAAGCCAAGATGTCTTCTATCGAGCGAAACAAAACTTAGGAGTTAGTTACGTCCATTACATCAGAAGGTCATTAGTGTCAAATGGATTTTCAAAGTCAAGTTTCATTCTGATGGTGCTTTGGATAAGTACAAAGCATGAGATGTTTGCACCTCCCACCAAGTATACCACCTTTCGGATTGTTTTAGCCTTGCTACTCATTTTGGATGGCCTCTCTCTCATATGGATGTTAAATCTTCTTTTTTTAATAGAGATTTAGAGGATGAAGTATATGTTGAGCAACCTCCAAGATTGGAGATGCAAGGACACACATATCATGTTTATTTATTTTTGCGAAAGTCTCTATATGGTCTCAAACAAGCACCCTATGCTTGGTATCAGAAGATTGATGCCTTCTTGATTCCCCTTGGCTTTAAGAGAGCTTATCCAGATTTAAACCTTTATGTCTTTCTCTTTAATGGTGATATTTGTGTCATTGTTCTATATGTGGATGATTTCATCCTTACAAGATCTGCTTCTTAGTTGGTCACTCATGTTCAATCTTAGCTTTCACAATAGTTTGAGATGATTGATCTTGGATTACTTCATTACTTTCTTGGTCTTGAAGTGTGGTAGCACGATGATCGCAATTTTATTTCTTAAGAGAAGTATGTGTGCACAAATTGCTTTCCCTTTATGGTTTGACTGATGGTACTTCACTCTCTTGTCCCATGGATCCTAGTTCCAAGCTTTCAAAGGACGATGATTCTCTTTTGGTTGATTCTACTGAGCACCAACAATTGGTTGGTTCATTGCTCTACCTCAATAACACTTAAAAATATCTCCTATGCCTTGAGTATTCTCAATCAGTTCTCCTCTACAGCTCGATGGTCTCACTGGCAAGCTGCTTTGTGGGTTCTTCACTATCTTCGTGGCACATCCAATTATGGTATCACTTATTCCAATGGTTCTAATTTGGTGGGATTCATGGATGTCGATTGGGTTAGTTGTGTTGATTCTCAACGATCTACTTTTGGATATTGTTTTCTGCTTGGAACTAGAATGGTTTCTTGGAAGTCTCAGAAATAGAGGACTATTGCTATATCTTCTATTGAAGCTAAGTATAAGTTCTACCTTCCATCCACCACAACACTAAGCTTTGCGGATTCATCAGATTCTGGAACATTTATGCCGTGCACAAGATTCTCCTGTCACAATTTTCTTGAACTCCTAGATTGCTATTGCTTTGGCATAGAATCCAGTGATTTGTGGCTAATCCAAACATATTGAAGTACATTATCATTTTGTTCGAGATTGGATTGAACTTAATCTTATTCGCTTGGTGTGTATTGTTCTACCAAGGTCAACCTTGCAAACCTCTTCACCAAACCGCTCCCTCGTGCTTCTTTGGAGGTCTTACTTCAGCGTGCCGACGTTGGTCTGCCCATCTAGTGCCAAAGAGGAGGTGTTGGAAATATTTTTCATCCCCAGATGGACTCCTTACATGCTTGTATCTAGCCCATTTATGAGGCCCTACACTACATATTTTATCTGCTATTTTTACACCATTTTTAGGTGCCTTTTTTTAGCCTTTTTCAGCATTTTATGGATTTTTGTCCAAGTCTGCTAGTAGGACCTGGCCAACCTGCTCACGAGGACCTATATAAATAGGTGCCTCATTCTCACATCATTTCATCTCTGATTTCAGCCCCGACTCATGGGCCTCCCTCATGCTGTACCTTCATTCATATTCACGTTCTTGATCATTTGCAGTCTACTGTCTACACATATATGCTATTTTATTCTCTGTTTTCAGATTTACAGCAGTAGCAGATATTTCTCACACCCCTCCCTCTTCTTTTGCTAAAAAGTATTTTCTTTACTTATGTGCGAATGTTGAAATAAGAAAGGACCAAGGTGAGGAGAAAAGAGCATCAATGGCCTTTTCATCATCTGCGTTTTTCTTGAGGCACTCAAATCTTGCATCAAGGGTGAGCACTTACTCTACCCCAGTGCACCCCTAGCATGTCTGTACCCTCAATGGCATTGTCCCTTTATCAATATGGCTCACAATGACCTGTATCTTTCTAGATAGCACTCCATTAGACATGCACACGCATCTGAGCCTCTGAGGGTTCTGCATCATTTGCACCATTAGTTCAAACTCATGAGATGCTGTAGGCATGGAAAACATTCAGGTCTCTGGTGCTGGAAGTAATTCTGCTGTTGAGATGGCATGATACATCACTGGCCTGTCCCCTGCCTTCAAGGTTTGGGTCTGGTCTGGTCCTCATCCAGATGAGTAGTCTGAGTGTCTTGATAAGTGGCTGCCATATCAGTAATGTGACAAAATACAATGCGGCCATACACTAACTGAAACCTGAAAGAACAACAAATTTTCTTCTTGTAGTGGGAGAACAGTCTTAGCCTGAAGGTTCACTGTCTATTAGTACTCTTGCCAATGTAATTAGATAATAATCCACTGAATTGATTTAAACAAGGTAGAGATGAAGAAAGAGAGACACACACACACACAGAGATTCACCCACAAATCACATGGGCAACACTGGCTCCCAGTGGCCAGACAGTCCCCCCTTTTCAAAGTCTATTTCAGTAACATATGACTGCAAAAGGATAAGCAAGCCAGCCTGCCAGGAACAGCTTCTCAGCCAGCAGCTACTGCAGGATGAATACACTTGCAGTCTGTAATTCTTCTGCTGAGTTCGGAGCCCGCTTCTGGTATTCATCTACCCGTTCATGTATCCTTGCAATGGCAAGCAGTAACTCGGGAACACAAACCATATCAGTGTTCGGGAAACCTTTTTCTGGAAAAGATACACAATTCCTCTTCATCTTTCACCAATAGTGTTCAGGAAGGGGTGCCTCAGCTTAGCCTTTGGCCAATCGTTCAAAACTGCTGATTGAAACCTTGACTAGAAGGAATTGAACTGGTTGGAAAAAAATGCAATAATAGTGTAACTGTTTCAAAAAGTATGGCTATTTTCCTCAGATTTCTGGGATTGCTCTCAAAAAATAGTTGAAGTTCCAGGATGGACTAGGAACAAAATCTTTCATCATAGCCTCTTGACGATTTGATAACCCTCAAAATGCCATTTCAAGGTAGTAGACTTGTATAGAAAATGGAATGTATCACTGGAATCTTTCTTGATTTCATTGAAGCATTTGATATGGCACTATGCATAAGACCTTATTTATTTGTATGACTAAGGTACCCTCCCATGTCCAAAAAACCAGGACATTTGGACATTTGCTTCATGTCTAAGTGTCCCCAATGTCCTACTCTAGGCTCTAGCTCCACACACAAGGGGATGTGATCAAGTGCGTCATAAAGATAATAACCCAACCCCACTACGAGATGTAGCAGACTACTGTAAAAAAGGGAGGACCTATAACAAAGAAACACTGAGTAAGGGGTTCGTGCATAAATCGATTAACCTTGATTGATTAATTAAAAGCCTTTAGATGACAAATGGTTCATGTACCTTGATCTGAAGAAGTCTGGAGCAATCTCTCAATCACTTTCCTGTCAAGGACTGTTGTCAACAACCAGCACATGGACCTTGGCACCACTTGGATATACAAGCCATTCCGGATCTCCTCTGATTTGGGGACAATCTTCGCATCAACTTATCCAAACTCTGAAGCCATTGGAGAAGCCTTCAGGGTGTGCTGAAGCGTTTAGGGTTTGGGTTGGGCGGTGGCATTAGGTTAGGGTTAGGGTAAGGCTTGTGATGGCCAAATACTCAGTGGGCAGTAAGGGGAAGGGGACAGGCTGTGCAGAAAGCCGCGGTTGGCATGAGGATAGGAGAGGGGAGGCTGAGCAATGCAATCATCAATGGATACCTCCAGATACGGATTACGGATCCTTGTTTATGCAACATAGCCAGGTCTAAAGGCTTGAGAGAGAGAGAGAGAGACACACACACACACACACACACACACACACACACACAGAGATGGGCTACCTAGAAAATGAAGGGAATGAGATGCAATGGCAAAGTTGAGATGTCCTGGCAAAGCCAAAGGCGCATAAACTCTCAATTACCTGCGCGCACGCCCGCACATATGACATACTGACAGAGTCGTTGATGTTGGTCTCTGTAATCTGATGTTGGTTTTTTCGCCCTGCCCTGGAGTGCCGGTGCCGCCTCTGCTGCAAAGCCAAGGTTCCCACTGCGTTGCCTATGTAGGTGAGAGTATACAGGCACAAGTCATACCGTGTAAACTGTTTGGTGCTCTGAGCGAGGGGCTCAAGCTAAAACCTCCGGCCACCACTGCAAGGTGCAGACCGTTCTTGACCGCATACAACCATCATAGTCGCCCGAGAGGGGTTGGAAATCCGGAGAGCCTACATCCTCATTGCGGGGCTAGACATGGCAAATGATTTCCTTTTCTCCTCGCAAAAATCCCTTCGAAGCAGTGGAAGGCCTCACTGTAGCGCTCAAACTACTTGTAAGGAAATAGGACATCGCCATACCTGCACGAGAAATAAACACAAGGAACAACGATGGTGTGGCTGTTGTAAATGACAAATGTAGCGACTTGTAGTTAGGTGCATGGGGGTGTGTAGATGTATGGGTGCATCTAACTACATGGGCATGCATGAGATGCACATGTATAGTATGAACCATACTCTTAACACTCCCCTTGTCTAAAACCGAGCAGTGGTCTTGTGAGGGAGTATGCAATGTATATGCTATATTGTTTACATGAATGCCAAATTATTTACAAGGTTTTCTCGAACAAAAGGGGGCATGTAGTTTGTGCAAAGTGAGTAGAATGGGTATCGAAGAAGCCACCACCAACAGCTTCTTCTTTACATGGTTGGCCGACATTTGTGGTCCATCTCCAGTTTTGTGTCTCATTCACTTGAGGCCAGGCCGGTGTCTCATGTGAAGAGGCCAATATTTTTGCTTAACATGGACGGGAGCCAGACTGGTGCCACCCATGTATGACCTGGATTGTGTTCTATCCATGGGATTGTCACGCCATGGAAGAGCCAGTATTTGTGTCGTGTCTTATCTATGGGACTATCACTCCATAGGGAGGCTCGTGCCTAGAACTGTGTTTTACCTATGGGACTGTCACTCCATAGGAAGACCAGGATTTATGTTTTATGTCGTGCCATTTTTGTGTCGACAGATATTTTGTACTTGTTCCATGAACGGGAGATATGTCCATGATACTATTTGCACATGCACTTATGTTTTGCATGTTTGAAACTGTTTTCGCATGACTTGTATATTGTTCCATGAACGGGAGATATGTCCATGATACTATTTGCACATGCACTTATGTTTTGCATGTTTGAAACTGTTTTCGCATGACTTGTATTTTTGTGTTTGCCTGCTTGGTTGACGTGCCACTTACTGAGCGGGGACGCCTGCCAGTGAGTCGTGAAGTTTGCTCTGTTTTCTGACAAGTTTCGTTGCATGTGAACAGGTGGTAAGTGTATTGCACTTGTTGGTTTAATAGTTTTATTTATAACCTCTTGTTGGTTTAATAGTTTTATTTATAACCTTTCATTTTATAAGGTTGTAAGTTCACATTTCATTTAAAAGTGGGCACCCATTAGGGGCACCCACATATGGGCCAAGGTGGGGGATCCACACTTAACCCTTTGTGCGTGTGGGGGTGGGTGCATGGTCACCTACCCACACCACATCATGAAGCTGCCCACCCCCATGCAAATGTGGGGAGCCGGCCAGCTGTGGTCGTTTATCTCCCCCTCCAACATCTACAAAAAAGCGACCATCTTTCAGCATCCCACACATGATCGTGCACCTCCTTGTTCAGGCTATGCTTCCTCCACCTCTACAGCTGACGACTGCACATAGCAGGCGGCTGTGATTTCCTCTACAGGCTATAGCCCGGTGGTTTCAGCATCTCTGCAGGCGACTGTGCGCCTCCATCTTCTCAAGCTGCGCTGCTGCTCTTCACAGGCGGCTGCACATCAGAAGTGCAGCGCATTACCTCTTGCAGGCGGCTGTGTGCCATCCCCTGCAGGCTGCACCACAGGCTGGCGGCTGCATCGGTTCTCCAGCAGGCTGCCCTCCCTTCTCCACTGCAGCCAGGTTGGCGACTGCGTCAGTTCTCCAGCAGGCTGCCGTCCCTTCTGCACTGCAGCCAGGCGACCATACAGGCTGCGCTCCACCTTCATACAGGCTGCGCTGCCTCTTCTTGCAGGCGGCTGTGTGCCATCTCCAGCAGGCTGCGCTGCCTCCTCTTGCAGGCGGTTTTTGTGCGCTTCCTCCTTCTCAGGCTGCGCATACACTCTAGACGGCTGTGTGCCTCCTCCTCCTCCTTTGATGGCAGCTGCACCCTTTTCTATAGGTAGCTGCGTGGGGGCTGCACTCCCCTCTACAGGCGGCTGCATGGGGTTGCACCTCCCTTCCATAGGTGGCTACAAGCGACGCTGCACCTCCTAGGTGGCTACACCTTCAACACAGGCAGCTCCTCCTCCATCTCCTCAACAAGCTTCTGTGTCTTCGTATCCACCACTAGTAGCTGCACACAGACACCTCGGGTATTGGTCTTCCATCTGCAAGCTACAAGTAAGTAAATTCAGATTTAAGTAAAGAACTTTGTTGTAAATCTGATAAGGGATTCTCTCTACGGCTAACACCCGTTCGGTGCCGGGTAGTCCAAGCTTTTGGAGAACCATGGTCCAAAGGTGCCAAGATCGAGAGAGCCAGGCGTTAGTACGGAAGCGACTGTTTATGCATGGTCCTGGAACACCAGTGGGGTGCTCTCCGCGGAGTCCAGTGAAGGCACAGGACCGTAGAGACTGGACCACTCAAGTGATCACTCTCCTTCGAACATCTACTTCGAGCCTCTTGTTTGGTACTATATTCATTTGTACATGGACATCATCTGGTTCATTGAACCCATGGAGCATTGTATTTGTTAAATACTCCCAATAATATATCATATATTGAGGGGGGGTCGGCCCGTTCCGGCCCCAGTGCTGGTGTCCATCTATTCCATTTCATTTCATTTCAAATTTCAGTTGTTATTAAGTTATCCAGTTCAAATTGTGATATTAAGTTGTGCTATCACGCGTGTGGGTGTCCAACGGAGTCTATTCCCACTTGAAGGGATCGGTTTCATTGGTATCAAAGCACAGTTGTTTCCCTCTTCTTAGTGGGGAAACGAACCTGTGTATTGGACACCTCGCTTCTAGCACACTTAACACAATGGACAGCCAAGGCAACCCTTTGGAAGTGCCTAATTCGAGGGGCCCATCAAGTGCCTCGCGTGGTTCTGATGCTCTACGAGGAAGGCACAAGCCCCTTGAAAGGGTATATGATAGTGATTCAAAGGGACAACTGTCTCGAGGAAAGACAGTCATGCAAGAAGAAGAGCCTGATGCAATGAAGGCTGAATTGGAGCATATGAGAAAGCTTTTGCAGGCACAAGAGCAAGAGCTAAAATTTTTGCATGAAGATCCCCATGTGCAAAGTACCATTGAAGCAAGGAAAGCCGATGCAATGGTGGATGTGACTTTTGAGTCCATGGCACGGGAAGTGGGCAAGAAGCCAAGGGAGTTGGCATTTTCCTACCTCCTCCGCAAAGGTGACATCAAAGAGGGGGAAGATGGAGAGCTGAAATTTAGAAATCTGAAACTCGCGGTGCGTGCCCAGGGGACTATGGCCTTTGACACACTTGTTGATACCATCAATGCATGTTAAAACACTTAAACATGGCCAAGCAATGTGCCTGTTTTTTCGCTCAGCAACTCCATTTTGCTGCGGAGTGTATCTGCATGTAAACTGTCTCCGAATACCATTCTTCTTAAAAAATTCAGAGAACTCATTGGAGAAGTACTCTCCCCCTCCATCTGACCTTAGGCACTTTACATATTTCCCTGTTTGCTTTTCAACCAAAACTCTGAAATTTTGAAAGTGAGTGAACACCTCACTCTTCTCCTTCATGAAATATACCCACACTTTCCTTGTGTGGTCATCAATGAAAGTCACATAATACCTGTAGCCTCCCATAGATATGGTCTTCGTAGGACCCCATACAGCTGAATGCACAATATCTAGTACATTTCTGCTCACATATCTGTTACGTGGAAACACATGCTTTGTTTGCTTCCCAAATTGGCATGCTTCACATATTTTCTGCATACCTTCCACTTTAAATTTTGGCAGCCCTGTCACAACTCCTTTTGTCTGCATAGACTTCAATCTCTGCACATTTACATGTCCAATCCTTTTATGCCAAATGTCTGTGTCTGCAACAATTCCTGAACCATTTGCAAACATCGCAGCACTCATTTCAGGCGTGTCTACATTTAACGTAAACATTCTGCCCACTCTGTTGTCTTTTGCAACCAACTTGCACTTGTCTTTAAAATCTTCAACATAACATCCATCAGGGTTAAACCGAACCTGCAAACCCTGCTCAATCATCTGGCCAACTGAAACCAGATTCTTTGTTATGTTTGGTACATGAAGTACATCTGCAAGGTACTTCACTTTGCCATCCTGCATAGACAATGGCACATCTCCAACATGGGCAATTGGATGAGCAGTGTCATCCCCTGTTTCCACAAAACCTGGTCTTTTCGGGTTTTTCATCTCCTTGAACCACTCCCCATGACTCATCATGTGGTTCGAAGCGCCTGAATCCACATACCATACATTATCTTTTTGTGCTGCATTAACATTTTCAGACATGGCATTCACGACATGCTGCATAACAAACAACCTTTCATTCACAAACAACCTTTCATTATCCTCATTATTTCTGCTTGAGGATGCATAGTTGTTTTGCTGCACTTTCCAATTTTGCATGTCAGCCTGCTTCTTATAACATTCTGCCTGCACATGTCCAGGCTTACCACAATAATAGCATTCACGTGCATCATTATATTGCCTTTGCCAATTTCCACGGCCTCTTTGACTCCCCCTGCCTCTGAATTTGCCTCTTCCACCTGCGTGTTGTTGTTGTTGTTGTTGATTCTGGGACTGTTGTTGTTGTTGCTGCTGCTGGCCATAATTCTGATTACCTGTTCGGCCACCTCCTTGATCGCGTCCACGGCCTCCTCTACCTCGTCCTCTTCCTGAACTCGTGTAGAAGGCCTGTTGCTCTGAACTGTTTTTGCTTTGTGAAGACTGTTAGTCTTCACCCAAGTTTTTCTCTTCGATAATCAGCATAGACACCAAATCTGTAAAGTTGGGAATGTTTTCCCGAGTCTGAATAGACGTCTTGAACGCCTTGTATTGTGGCCCGAGACCATGTAGACAGACTTCCACCTTGTCATCATCATCTACTGACACACCAATAGATGCAAGGGATTCCACAATACCCTTTATCTTCAACGCATAGTCATTCACAGACATGCTCTTTTTCTCCACAGTATGAAGTTCATTCTTCAACTGTATCTTACGTGCCTTGGTATTTGTTTCATAGAGCTTTACCAAGGTGTCCCACGCCTCCTTGGGGGACTTGGCATCCTGAATGTGCCCAATCATGGTGTCCTGTATACTAATGGATAGCCAATACATAACCTTCATGGCTCCTTGGTTCCAGTCTTTAAACTCTTTCACATCTGCAGCAGTCGGATTTATATCCGGTATCTCCGGTGCCTCTTCATGCTCACCTTCTATGTAGTCCCAATAGCCTTTTCCCATCAGGAAATTCGTTAACCTGAACCTCCAAGCATGGAAGTTATTCTTATCAAGCTTCTTAGCCACAATCTGAGTTATCCCATCATTTGACATCTTGCCAAACACATAATTTTACCAGAAACTGCACTCTGATTTTTCTGCACAAACTGCTGGATTTTCTGCACAGCGGTACTGTAGTACTCTCAAATGTCACAACCAGTGACTTCAATGTGCATACATACACCCAATGGCAACTGTAGACCTCTTTGCAGCACCCACAGTGTCTGCACAGTCAATCTATCTTCCTGCAGTTCTTAAAATAGAGTTCTGCTGCAGAGAATCGATGACTTACTCGCAGTGCTCGAAATCGCCTGCTTTCTAAAAAACGGAGGTTCAGACGCGCCCGAAACGCGTTTTCGGCCCGAAAATTTCAGTCCGATAGGTCCGATAGGACTATATAGTTGTCCTATAGCTTTACTCCCTGGAAGAAAGCTCCTCAATCAGAGATCGTTTGCCGGTGCCTCCCGTAGAGCTCCCGACAAGGGTGTAGTCACCAACACAAATAGGGAAGAGTGGTTGAAGCTCTTACCCTCATACCGCTTCCTGTGGTTCTCTTGCTTGCAGCTCAGCCCTTAGCACGAACCAGGCTCTGATACCATGAAAAGATGCAGGGGGGAAGAGAGCTTGATCTCTTGCAAGCACACACACACACACACACAAAACCCTGATAGAGAACACACAAGGTGAGAGGCTGAAAATCTTCTTCTTCTCTACTCAACACTCAACACACCATATACAAGATAAGAGTACACACAATATGAAAGGTACTCAACCAAATACATATACGGGTTCTCTATAGTGTGAACCCGACTAAATGAGCTGGCACTATAACTATGCCAGTCTCTAGAATGGCTGTCACACAGCCTGTCATCCCACTGGCCGCATATCACCCAAGATCTCACCAACCATGCTAGTGGTGTAAGTGTGGGGCCTATCCCCCAGGCGGGTCATCAGTGTCCACCACCTCACTAGACGAGCTCGATATCTCAACACTCTTCAATAGAATGAGTGTGTATATGTTTATTCTCCATTGGAGTGTTCTAGAAATGAGTAAGTATACTATATGATGCAAAGTGAAATAATAGGACTGGTTATGGTGAGACTTAGGCTTGTATTTGTCTTTTAAAATTGGAGATGAAGGTTCTAATTCCCTCCAAACTGTCTTCCATGCAATAATATCCTCCTGAACTAACCTTATTCTTGTAGTTTCGAATGTATCATTTCAAAGAAGTTCCAACGAACTTTAAGACGGCCGCTGGGGAGAAAATTTACCTCTCTAGCTCAGAGACTACACTTTTATGACTTTTACATTCTCTTTATTTTAATATTTCAAGATTTTTTATAGAATCGACCATTTTCTTACAAGGCCCCACGAATGACCTCCAAAATGTCCTAATGCAAGCTCTCAAGTCTCTTTATGAGTACAAGTCTCAATCTTGTAACCTAACTATGCTTAAGCTAAAGCTTAATTAGCTTAGTTCATTCATCATGATTGTCATTAGGTATCACCCACCTTAGCATAGCTTAATCACATGTTAATTAGTGTAGGATTAAGTCATTCTTACCATCAGCATCTCCATGTGGGAGCTTGGATCCATGAGCTTCAACACTTCCAACGTTTTAGGATATTGAGTTTTAACCTTAGTTTTATATTCATTATCTAAACGCAAAAAACCTCATACTTTTTGAAAATCATCCAAACCTTTGAGCTTGAGAATCATCTTACGATACTTGGAAATATATTGGGTCAACGTAAGACCTTCCATCTTACAATTTTCCCAAGCATCCCAATTGCAATCCTTCTCATTCTCAGGTAAGAATTCTTTCCGAAAAAGTGCCTCAAAAGCAGCCCATGTCGTAGGTTGATCATTCTCACCAAGACTCATCCACCACTTGTAGGCCTTGCCCTCGAGCGTGAGACTTGCCTCGGGCACACAAACAGCATCAGGAGAACGCTTCAAAAGGTGCAAGTCCATCCACTTTTGTAAAAAAGTATTCATTGCATCTTTATTATGCTCGTTCTCTTCCCCGCGGCACACATGAGACTTCATGCTCTTGAACATAGCTACCACTTACTGATTCCCGGACGTTTCAGTGTCTTGAGTTGACCCCCCAAGAGTAGATACCCCTAGAGTATCAACCAAGACACTCTAAAACCCTGAACTAGTGACCATTCCCGGACGTTTCAGTGTCTTGAGTTGACCCCCCAAGAGTAGATACCCCTAGAGTATCAACCAAGCTCTAAAACCATGAACTAGTGACCAACTCCCTAAGAGTCTCTTGCATGGTTTGTAAACTTTGAGAAAGAATAAGTAAAATTTACTCAATATGTTGTGTGTGTGATTCTAATAAAGTATGTGCATGTAAATCCACAAACCCATGATCACCCGCATCCAGGTCAGCCATATTGGTATCCAAAGATGGATGATTGCCATGTTGTTGACCTTCAGGGTGGTCGAAATCTTTTGAGGTCATGGTAACAAATCAAATTCGAATGCAAGATGAAGATGAATACCTGACCACAATCAGCTCACCAAAAAACTTGAAAATTCAAAAAGAAATTGGCGAGGTCAAAAGAAATTGGCGAGGTCGTGGAATGGAAACCTTGCTCCCGAACCAAAACTCAAATAGCATCCAACCCACTGAATTGTTGACGCTATCGAATCGGTCGTAATGCATAGCAAAGAGATGATTTCTCAATCTGAACAAGAGCGGAGAAAGCATGCTTGCAAGGAACAATCCAGATGCAAAGTTTGCCCAAGAGTTTGAAGAGAAAGTATGTGCAAAGCTTGAAACTGCTGGAAACTTTGCAAAGCTAAAAACTGGACAGGCTGCGTGGAAACCGGCTTGTTGGCTTGTCTTGTAGAAGAGGAACCTTGGACGCTTTGTGTGGAAAAGGGCTTTTAATAAAAGCCTTTAGGTAAATATTTAACAAATCTTAAATAAAAGCTTAGCTTCAAGCTTTTTTCATGGCGGTAACGAGTCGGCGGCTTAGAGTGGCTCCCAGAGGCGCCCGAACATGGCGAGCAGACCAGCCACACAACTAGCAGACCCACGCGCAGGCCTTCAACACCACAGCCCTTAGCGGCGCATCCTCAGAGAGCCGAAAACAGCACCAAGTGCCCTTAGATGACTCCGTTATTTTTTGTTATTTGGCAACTCTGTACCGTGCTCGCATTACTGTTGGCGGCCTGGGTGTGTTGTTGTCCACCTTGCGTGTGGCGCTATGGTTGCAGCGTAACTGTTGGCTGCAGATGTATATGGCGGCTGTTGAAAACAGTCGTATGATATGACCCTCCACGATACGTTGTTGCCGACTGCGGACTGTTGTGCGCCCAAGGCTACTTCTTCTCCTCCACGCTTGCGAAGAGAAAAAGAGGATGTTGTTGACTGTAGCGCACAACTATTGTATGCTTTCCACGACTATGGATGGGCTGTTGCGAAGGCGATGGCTATGAGAGCTTCCTACGCAGAGGAAATCAAGGAAGGGATGAACCACCTCGGATACCTGGGATCAGCCATGAGACCTCCATGAATCTGCTAGAAGAGAATAGGAATTCTATGTCAGTTGAGCTCTACTTTTTTGTGTATGGTGTAACTCTATTGTGTGTGTGTGTGTGTGTTTTCAACACCTAGATAATTTATTGTTTTTAAGGACATAACCTACACTTTTTCTTGTTTTCAAATCTCAATGGCTTTGTTTCACCCCTTAAGTGCACTATGGACAACATGGAGATGACCCTTCGAGGATATGGTGAGGTCATGGAGATGAACCATGCATGTGACAACCCATCTGCACTGATGGCAATGCAGTTGCACCAAGAAGAAACTTTTTCTTTGACACAAAAACCTACATTTGCAGGTCTTGCACAAGTCGTTCAAAGGATATTTTTAGGGAATATGAGGGTCCAAGGAAAAGGGAGCAACACCAAAAAGCAAAGATTCGAGCGTCCCTTATGCAAGATGAGAATTTTATTGTGAGGAAACCAAACTTAGGATTTGCAAAGAGGTCGCACACTATTTCAACCTATAGACTAGAGGAATGAACTCAGCCACAAGAACAAAGATACTTCACAAAAACTTTTGCTACACCCATCTCTTAAGAATCTGCAAACCTCCATAGAAGAGCAATATGTGTCAACAACACTTGTATCAAACATCCACAACACCCTAATGTGCAAGTGAAAAAACCAAGATCTCATTGGACGAGTTGTTCTTGAAAAGATCTCCTGTGTGATGATGTTGATGACTTCAAGTGGAACATGTCAATCTGAGGATGTGAATATTGCAAAGGTCTCAAGGGTTCTAGGGATCCATAGGAGGAATTTTTATTCAGCTAAATCTTGCCTCTCAAATGATTTGTCAAAGACATCCTCGCATAAGCGTCCTTACACAAAAGGTAAAGGACATTGTGTCTCAGTTTTGAATTGCAAAGACACGCGTGTCTCCTAAGAAAAAAGACATGTTCTCAAAGGATGGAGAGAAATAATTTTGTGCGACATTTGGTTCATCTCCTTAATAAGCCACAAGTTTGTGTTCATGATCTACCAGCTGGTTTAGTTATTATTCAACTCCTTCTCAACATTCTCTGTCTTTCTTTTCAATGTTAAACACATGTTACTATCTACTTTTGGATAAGGGCTTCCTAGAAGTAGAAATGCTTGATATCTGCTTTAAATCTTTTGTAACATGTGGCAATTGTTGTGCACTACTCTTACACATATTTCTAGCACTCTTAGACAGCCTTGAATGTTCTTTTTACTTTTTTTCAATGCTTGTCAAGCAGTGTGCACCTGTATCTACCATTGTATACTGAGTGAAAGCTTGGATAGGTGGTACAAAAAGCACAGTCTTTGACACTACTTTTATTACTACTTTATATTTTGATTTGAAGAGTTTAAGGATTTAGAAAATACTAGTAGTACTTTTTAATATTCTTGTCCATAAAAGTACTTTGAAGAATATTATTTAGAATTTGAAACCACAATAAAAACCCTAAAATTACTCATCTTTTTCTACTTAAAAGCAAAAAAGTGGTACCATTTAACCATGCTTTAACCCAACTACTTTCTAGAATTAAATAAAGAAATTATAACACTTCAAGAAGGTATAAACCAACAATTATTTCTTCCTATTTTTATTTAATTAGTGAATTGTATTACCTCATACAGAGTGCATTTCCTTGTCCATATAAAAAGTCAAGTAATATGCTCTTGTTTGAATTTTTGCAAAGAACTGAAGCTAATCAAGAGTTTCATTTTTCTATGGTGTGTTCAATAAGCCATTGGATTATAGATAATTAGTCAACACAATGATTTTCTCAAGGAGTATCTTCATGTTTTCAAGAACCATACATATGTGAAGGAAGGATATGCATTGAAGATAGAGGCGATGTGCATATCACAAATATCTATATGGTAGAGAAGGGAGAGAAAAATATGGTAAATAAGAAGTATGAAATTTATGATATTTTTATCTCCCTTCTCTACCATCAGGAGGATCATGAAGAGGAGAAGGAATCTAGTGCTCAAGTCCCCTCACATCTACCCAAAGAGATTGATGATATAGAAGAGGAATTCAATCATGAAGAAGAAGATAAGGAGTTTGCTGCTCTAGATCTAATTGATCTTAAGTCAGAAACACTGAAGACAACTAAGAAAATTGGGTCATTAGATATACAAAGTTGCAGTCATGCTACTCCTTTGCTTCCATCTTCCATGATTGAAGATTCAGAGTATGTTCTTCTCAGTGATATACAACAAATATTCAACTTAAGAGAAAATTATGCACTAGAACTAATTGCTCAATCATGTACTCTAAACTCTGAGTTCATTGATGAAGATGATCCCTTCATTCCACTGGAAGATAATTTCAATCCACGGGCATCTCTTGTACTCTATTTTGATGAGGCTGCTAAGTTTGAAGAGATAGAAGAGATGGATGATGCAATGTTTCACCAAGTCTAACAATAACTCAAATTTGACCAACTTGGAAAGATCAAGGAAAAGAAGGAAGTTAAATCTGATAATACCATCAACTTGTGGACTAACAAACAATTACAATTGGATAAAAATATGCAGATAATGATTTTGTATTAATAGTATCATTGGAATGTTATTTTCTTGTGAATCTGTATTTTCATAACTTTTTTTTATTTTAGTTTCTTGTTGAAGAGGATGACTTGTTGCTTAGAGCATCTAGAAAAGGAGAAGGAGGACATGGAAGAGATGCAGCTTTAATTCATTATATTATTAAATTGTCATGTAAAGATTTTGGTCTATCAGAATCTTGTGAGCAATGATGGGAAAGATGTTATTCTTTTATTCAAAAGCTTATCTCATTTCCTTGGAGGAAGTGTAATCCCTACTATCTATGACAAAGTAATTCTTATTTAGAAAATAAGTGCTATGAATATTTTTGGCTACTATCTTGGTAAGAAATGCTCAAGGGCATCATGCTATCTCACATACTCTGCCTATGTACTTGCAAATGGCATAAGAAATCCTTCAGAGCTTGATGATTTTGGAAAGCACTATCTGATAAGGTTTAGGCAACCATCTCCAAAGCAAGAGACTTTGTAGATTGAAGGCAAAGAATCAAGAAAACCCAAGAAGAGCCCATTGTTGAAAGTCCTAAAGAACAGGTTTTGTTGAAGAAAAAGAGAACACTAACAAAAACAACAAGGAAGGCTCCTGCTTGTAGATTATGGAAAGAGATATAGAAAAATACCATAATTGCATATTATGGCTATAGAGACATCACCAAAAATGTTGTGGTTTTTTTATATACAAGATATGTCTTTGTAGACTCAAAAGGATACTTTATATTGGGATATATTGTAATTTCTACTCTTTATCTACCTAATGATGATTTATAAACACTTTAGTTTTTCTTCACTTTGCATGCTTTTGTGCACCTATAGAACTATTGAATGTTTCTCTTCTCCACTGTTTTTGAGCAATTCTGAAGGCCAACAATACTTGGGATCTTGCAACAGTTCCTTTTCTCTTAAGTCATTGTAGTATGCTTCTATAAAACCATTGAAAAACTTATTTCATGCTATTTGTCTTCTTTATTCCTCCAAAATATTGTGTATGCTGAAAGAATGCATTACATGCTATATAATGGGACTTTTCCATGCCTTCTGTTGTAGGACATCCAAACCTCTTTACAAAATAAGGTAGATTATATATTGAATTATATGCTATATTAATTAAAAAAAGGTTAAAACATTCATAATGCAATTGATATAATAGGGATAGATTGATATTTTTATCATGTAATGTGTTATGTTACAATCTTTACAAGCCTCCTTCTTGCTCTTTACAAAAATCTTCAATTTTTCTTCAAATACCTTATGATCAGTTTTGTTCCAAGTTTGTTTGTCACATAATATAAATAGCTAGCTGATCAAGAGATTGCCATACTTTAGACTAAGCACATGCTTGTACTTTGAATCAACCTTATTTCTATTTGGGGCTTTCTTCCACCACTTTTGGCCCATTTACAAATAAATGTTCTTGAACGTGATGTTTTATGATGGACGATATTTTAGTTTGATGAAACACCCAATTTAGTGTCTCATGATCCTCTATCTTGACCTATAAACATACAAATGACATAAGTAGATCTTTAATAGTGATCTAAATACAAATGACATAAGTAGATATACTTCTAAAAATTTTACTTACCTCAAATGATCCTAACCACCATATATTTTTCATCGATTGCACACTCAAATACTTTGGGTTATCTTCTGTCGTGGATGGATCAAGTGCCCTATTCACCAATGTGATTGTCACGTGTTCCCCTTTTTTCCCTTTATTATCTCAGATTCATCTATTTGATTACAAAATGAAGAAGACCTTTACATTCTTCAAACATGATACTGTAAAATTCCACCATTCTTTTTTGAAGTTGTTTTGTGAGTCAAGGAAAATATTATTCCATGCATTGTTTATTGTACTACCTTTTATAACTTCAAAATAACCTTCGATATGGAAACATTGTCCATTATACTCATCCACCTACTTCTTAGTCTCCATACTTCTATAGGGGTTGGCAAAAGCACGCGTTTAATTCTTTGGTCTTGCAATGTTTGGATACAACTTTAAAAATAGAAGTATACCCTTTTCTGCCTAACACCACTCTCATCTAATGCTTCCTGAATTACATAAACATCAACTTTGTTGTTGCTATCCACAAATTGTTACACAACATTTTTTCACATTTCTATACTTTTTCTCTTCAATCATGTCCTTCGCAATACTAGAAGGTACCAATCCTTTCACCTGTTTGATTGGAAGGTTATTAGGATTCAGGTTTTCTTTGTTTGGTTCCAATATGTTCCTAAAGAATAAACTGTGTTCTCCATGTCTAACAAAATAATATCTTACTAATCTATTACTCATTCAAAATTATATTTAATAACACTTAAAATTTTAGTAATAAATCTTACCTTACTTGTCGCACTGTACACTTACATCCTCCACTGCATGATTTCAATTCTATAAGATTGAGAACTTCCTTCTTTCTTTGTCTTTCACCTACTAATAGAAGTTCTTTGCTTCTTGATTTTTAAAGTTTCTCTTTTGTCTTTTGCAATTCTTTAGTCTCACTTGCAAGTAGTTCCTTCAACTTTGAACACTCAGCAATCTTTTCTGATTTGTCTGTTGCTTCTTGTGATATAAGTGTTTGTACATAAGCAGACCTTTGTAACCATCTCTTACAAATCTTAAGAGTGATGTTGGATTGAAAAAAGAGGGAGTGGAGTTTGTGATTGGGCATTTGGGATAAATTGAGCCATCACACCATAGATCAATATGGTGTAATCCTGACCTCGTGTTCTCTCTCTCCATAGCACTGATGCGTGGACCTTTTCTCCTTTTCTGAACTGCAGCATATTCATCTTCAAGATCTATATGACGATGATAAAGCCTCTTCCCATTTGAATTTTCACCTCCTTCCATTTTTTTGGTTGTTTCCTCTGCTGATAGAAACAAGACCTTTTATCATACCAAACTAGGACTAATTGCACAAAACCTATTTGTTACCCTCTAAAATTTAAAATTTTGATGAATTTAGTGTTTGATAGTAAATAGAAAATACCTTCAGTATGGCACTGTGTACATTAGTTAGTGTTTGTTAATATGATGTGTAATGTAGTAGGTGTCATATATTGAGCATATATTCCATCTTAGATGCATGAGAATATAAATAGGTACATGGGGATATTATAATGTTTCTTTTGGATCTTGTTTTCCACTTTTACACATTTTTGACATCAAATATATAAGACAATGAAGAAATTCTTAGAGGGCCCCAAAATGAGCTCTAATTTTCCCTAATGCATAAAGCATGCATTAGTGAAGGCATGGTAAGGTGGAATCAAAAGTTGTGTCCAAAACATTGCTATTTAGTATAGTTTAATAGCACTAAAAAGGTGAAAATTTAAATTTTTATTTAAAATTTAAAAGGTTTATTTTTCAAACTTTTTTTAAAATGAATGAAACCTCCCACTCTGATTCTCCCACGTCTCTGCATGGTTGTTCGACTAGCCTCCTCTCTCTCCCTCTACTACAGGTTCCTACTCTCCGTCCCTCCGTCCCTCCGTTCATGCTTCAATCTTGTACTCTTTATTCTCTACATTTTCAATGATATGAGGTTATGGTCTACACACTTGCTAATCTAGATTTCTTAATGATGTTTTGATGCTAAAATCTGATTTGTGAGTTGTAGAGTGCATGTGATGAAGCTTGTGCATGAAATGATGTGTAGTTGAGGCTTGTGTGATAGCTCTTTGCATGTTAGATTCTTTGCATAAGTTGCATTTTTGTGCTTAAGTGTAGCCTAATCTTGATGCTTTGATTATGTTAGATTGATTGCTTGAGTGTTGAAGAAGGATTGAGTAGGACTAGAAGTCATTAGTGTGTAGTTAACTAATCTTCTCCCATTCGGGATAGCCTCTATGCGCTAACCGGGTTGCATTCATGGATTGACAAAGTGTGTGGGTTGGAGTGTAGCCTCCGCTATGCTACGATGTCCCAAACAATGGCGCCGCTGCCAGGGAACGCACACCTAAGTTAGTGAAGGGTGTTAACCATTACTTCTTACTAAGTGCTCCATTGATTGCAAAATCGTGGATTAGGGTAGATTGGAGTAGAGTTTGCAAGGGCATTGAGTGTGTGATCTCAAGGGCGCCTTGTGTGTTTTCGGTTTTTTGATTAGAAGCAAAAGAAAAAATAAATTAAAACCCCATTGCGGTTGAGTAATCCCGCCATTAATTAGGATTAAGTGTTTTCTGTTTTTGTATTTTTTGGCATACCTTTTGTCACTAATCAACTAACACATTAACATTTGTGTTTTTTGTGTTGCGGTTGGGAGGGCGTAAGAAGAGCGTGGAGAGGTAGCTGGGAAGTGTTGAGGCGCAGCAAAGAAATATATATATATATATATATATATATTTATATATATATATTGATATATATACGCTGAAAGCCAAGGCTTTGGAGGTGGAAGAGGTGGAGAAGCCGGCGTGGAGACTGTTGAGAGAGGCCGAAAGAGAAGGGCGGCTGTTGGCGTGGGGAGGCACAGCACCTGTGAAGGCGGCTGCTGCAGGCAGTGTAGGCGGGCCGCACGTCAGGCTCAAGGCGGCTTAAAAAAAAAACACTGAGGCTACGCCGGCAGGTAGTGAAGGTGGGCGCAAGCGAGGAAAAGGGTGGCGGCCGTAGAAGAAGGTGAGGCGGCATCGAAAAGAAGCTGCTGGCGAAGGAAGCGGGTAGCTGGTCGCTGACTGGCCGACTGGAGGCGAACGCGAAGAAGAGGCAGGCTGGCAAGAAGGCAGTACTGCGAATGAGGTGGAGTGAAGAGCTGCCGACCGACGAAGGCCAGAGAGTGGCCGACTGCAGTGAGCGAAGGCCAGAGAAAGCGGTGGTGAGAGGCTTGGAGTAGCAAAAGAAAGCGAAGGAGGCAAAGAAGAGTGGCCGGCTAGGAGAAAGGCGGTACTGCAGCTGTGAGGCGGTGAAGAAGCTGGCGGGGGACCAGCCGAGCCCGCGGAAGAGAAGGTAGTGAGGTGATGGAGGCGTGGAGAGGTCGTTGAAGTGGAGGATGCGTGGAGAGCGCCTAAGAGCGAAGGTGCGGAGGATGGTGCTGCGAAGGTGTGAAGGCCGAAGAGAGGTGGCTGCGTGGAGTAGCAGATGAAGGCGGCAGGCAGCTAGTGGTGAGGTGAGCGAAGAAGGAGTTGTGCGAAGCATTGAAGGCGACGAGCAGTTGCAGGGAAATTCGGGAACGGCGCGCAGAGACGAAGTAGGTAGAAAGATAAGGTTAGTTCTTTTTTCTTTTTTTAAATTTTTTTTTTGCATTTTTTTAATTTTCATGTTTTTGCATTTTTTTTAAAAATAATAAAAAAATAAAAGAAAGAAACAACAAAACAATAAAAAAATAAAAATATATATAATTTAAAAAAAAAGAGAGAAAAGAAAAAAAAGAGAGGAAAGTTAAAAAAAAGAATAAAAAATTTTAAAAAAAACACACAATTTTAGTCCATTTTTCATTTTTAATTTTTTGTAAAATTTTACATAATTAAAGTAGCTTGCATTTTTTTTCTTTTCTTTCTGTAATTTTGTGCATAAGTAGTATATTTTTAGCGTAATTCATATTTTTGTGTACTTGGTACGAAATTTATTAGTATTTTTTTTAAAAAAAAGAGAGAGAAAAAAAAAGAGAAAAAAACAAAAAGGAATTTTGTAAATTATTTGTTTTTTTTAGGAGTCCATATTCTTTGCATATTCTGTAATGTTTCATTTTTTTTTCATTTCTGTAATTTTTTGCATAATTAGTGTCACTTGCATGGTTTTAAACTTTTGTAAATTTTGTGCATAATTAGTATACTTTTAGCGTGATCCATATTTTTTGTAATTAGGAAAAAAGAAAAAAAAAGTAAAAAAGAAAAAAAGTAAAAAAATAAAATCATAAATAAATAAATAAATAAATATATATATATCAAAATCAAAAAAAAAGGATAGGTATTTATACACATATTCATTTTAAGCTGCATTTAGTGGTTAGGTAGGGTAATATATATATATATATATATATATATATATATATATATATATATATATATATATATATATATAAAACAAAAAACAAAAACAAAGACAAAACAAAAAAAACAAAAAACACATAAAAAACCAAAAAAATTTGACCTTATGCACTTGTGGTCGGGACGTCTTATAGATTCTGCCATAGGGCCTAGGGTACCTTCTAGAGTACCTACGCAGGAAAGTGGGACCCAATCAGTAGGAAATTTGACAGATATTGCTGAAACCTTTTCCGAATCCCAATCTGATATCCTTTCTTCCAGAACAACTAGTTCATTGTCCATGGACAATCTAGGGCCGACAAATAGTCAGTCCGTAGCCCCAAATAGGACACCCGCAAGATCTTTTAATCCATTTGAAGCCGACACCATGGGGTTAACACTTAATGTGAGACTCCAATATGTACACAAATGCTCAAGGAGCTAAAATCTTTAGAGATCCACAGCAACGGTATCTTGTTAAGATCGCAGACATTTTCTCAGAACTTGATAGAGCACCTCTAGTCAATGACCAGGGTAACATGTACATGGGTGGAGATGGTGTTCGCTACGAAGTCACCTACCATCCAGAAAATGTAGACAAATTAGGGGAGCTCTCTAAAACCGAGTTCTTTGACTTATCGAAACTTTCCAGAGCAAGGGAGTCTAGAGATGATTGGCTCATTGAGCCGGACATGCCTGGACCCTCCAATGCCCAGTCCTCAAAGCCATCCATAGATGATTTACTTCTTGTAGATCTAAATTTGGAAATGGATAGGAAAGGCAAGAGTAAAATGGATCAGGGGGCTGAGAACCAATGGGAGTTTGTACGACAAATTCCAGTGACAGGTTTTACAGGATGACCCACTTCAAGAGGTCTATAAGGACTCGTTAGAGGGATATTATGCCACAACTAGATTGCCACAGCTAGATCTTCCTCTAGCTCTTGTGGTGGTAGTTGAGAAGCTTGCAGGACACATGAACAGAATAATTGATAAATGGGCCAATGAATACCGAACCTTAGATTGGAAAGAGATTCGGGAACTCACGTGGAAAGGACAACCATTATTCATGGAAGTGTTCTCAACAAATACAGCCAAACCAGGAGAGACAGCCTTTCTTGGAGAAACTGTTGCTCCTCCCCTACGAGAGTTCACTAGGGAGGGACTCTCAACATCAAAGTGGACCACTGCTAGTAGCCCAACCCTAGCACTAAGACATTATCTGACACCAAAAGTGCGACCACAGATCACACCACAACAACATTTTTCTAACTATAACAATCGGAGGGTAGGGGAGCCAACTCGGCCTCCCATTAATGCACCTCCTGAAATGCGGGTGACAAGATCTTTGGAGGGGTTTGGTGAGGCTGGTAATAGGGGACCCACACCAAGTTTGGATGCATGTGGACCATCTTTCCAAAGAGAGGAACAATTCCCACTGAGAGTGAGAGGCCGTAAGCCCTATGATGAGTATTCATGACAAGTAAGGCCATCAACTCTTCAGAAACTGGTAAAGAAGTATGAAGGGTCGGGAGATCCATACGACCATGTAGCAGCATTTAGGCAAGCAGTTCGAGCTGAGCAAGTGGCTGATAAGCATACTCAAATTGAAGGATTTGGACTCACCCTTGAGGGAAAAGCCCTGGCTTGGTTTCAGGCACTAGAGGCTTCAGACAAATCTTCTTTACGAGTTTTGGAAGAGAGATTCATTACTGCTTTTTCCTTGATGGGAATTCAACATGACACGGTAGCACACATCTACTCTTTCAAGCAAGGCGAGAATGAGAGTGTTAGAGACTGTGTAAATAGAATGAAGCAGTACATTAATCGTTGCCCAGAAGATGAGAAGCCCGCCCAAAGTCGATTAATTTCTCTAGTCTCAAACCAACCCACAAAAAAGTGGTGCCAAGCCTGTGCTTGGAACTTTACCCATACCACACAGGAATGTACTCGCATTGCAAGAATGAGACAGGAACGTGAGCAGCCAAGGGGTGGAGTGGCTCCACAAATGTATCAACAGTATACTAATTTTGAACGTAAGCCACCGATGGCACAAGAGCAAGCACGACCTGTTCTTGGTGCCCAACCTCCTGCTCCAGGGACTGCTCCTGTGAGGGTTGTTGACTACGACAATTCAAATATGTGTAGAGACTTGGTAAACCCAGGCTATGTGGAAGAGGAATACGCATCATATTCATCCAAAGAAAATCTCTTTGAAAATCCCGCATACCAAAGCCAAGCACTGGAGACTCAACCAGGGGAACAAAACTCTTTAATGTTGCTAGGCGGCTACCAACCTAGGACTCCAGGCCCCTCAGGTCAATGGCAGCCAAGGAAAGTAGAGGCCAAACCAATGGGCCCCTGTTATGAGTGCGGAGAACCCCATTGGGCTCGTGATTGTCCAATCGCTCAAGGCAAGCAACTCGATCCAATACAACAGTACAACAGTTTCCACCAATTGAAAGATATTGTCTAGGGTGTTGTGTAGAACACTTCCCAAAAGATTGTCCGCTGAAACCACATGAGGAAGGCACCTCTCAACCAAAGGTCTCACTCAACCTTGTAGGGGCAGTTCCATCACCACCTTCATCTGAGAATGAGGATGTTGTGCCACTTAGAGTCATGACTAGATCACAGACACGACGCCGAAATACAAACTGATGAGACACCTCGAACTAGGGATGCAAAGACAAATCTAGTGGACAAGACCCTACAGTCCAATAGAAAAAAGACCACTAGGAGGAAAAAGAACCGAAACAAGCAAACTAAAAGTGCATCCACTAGTTCTCAAGAAGCCTCTAAACAAAACATGAGGGATAAAACTTTTACATCCCAAGAAGTGCATGAGGAGCATCAACCTCAACCTGGGCCTAGTACTAAACAAGATGAGGCTAGTACGACTGAGGATAGTTCTGGGGGTTCTGTTTTTGTGGATAAAGTGAATGAGACTCTAGATGCCATCATTGATGCTCATAGAAGTCGCATTGCAGCTTTATCTGAGCTACCCAAGAAGCTTCAAGAATACCCAAACCCTCGTGAGGAGAAGATCAATCTAGCTGTACATCAGCAACTCATTAGGGAAGCTCAGTCAATACTTGAGGGACCACCACCACCTATTCCTCGGGGCCCAACCTCTCTTAAGCCAACATTAGAAACCATACCAGAAGTGTCATCAAGTCAGGAAATGAAAAGTGAGCTCGTTTCACAAGCTCATAGCGAAAGGTCTGCACCAATTGACACCCACCAATTGAAAGGAGGTAATCTGCCACCACCTAGCCTTGTCTTCCCATGCAATGATGAAGTTATTGATGCTAATGAGGACATGGCAAATGAGATGTGGGCCGCAGTTCATGAGAAAGTTAATGAGAACATGTCTTCTATTAGTTTGCCTCCATTCTCTGAGGTGGATTTTACCAGGGGCACGGAAAACAACTTTGGACGTCCAAGCATCCAGGAGGAAGTTCAAACAATTGTTTCTCCTAGAAGTAAGCATACAATGAAAACCTTACCATCATATCTGGGAGAATATGAGAACTGTTCTCAAACCTTGAGGATACCCTCCATGCATAAAAGGTTGACAAAGGAGAAGGATATGAGTATCGTGCAAGCTATTTTGTCAGCACCAGTGGCTTGTACCTTACCTTTGCTTGACTTGATAAAAATTCGACCTGAGTTGTGGAATGATATTGCCACATGTTTGTCAGAGCAGGTATTGCTACAAAAGGGTCACCATGAGTGTACCATACACCCTGAGACAAAGCATGTTATGCCAGTTCCTATCAACAAAGTAGGAAAATTTTGTGAGGACGATCAGGGAAATGCTACCCTCCCATTAGAAGTGCGAAAAGTAGCTTCAACTGCAATACTTGATAGTGGTGCAGGAGTGGGCATTGTGACAAGGTCCATTTGGGAAAAGTGGGGCAAACCAGCTATTAGGAGTACCAGGATGCGCTTGCACCTAGCAGATGGAAGCTTAGAACATCCCCTTGGGCTGCTTGAGAACATATTGGTCACCACATGTGGGATTGAATATGAGCACACCTTTGCAGTAGTGGATTTTGGAAAACATCCAAACTATGAAGTGATATTGGGAAGACCATTCATGCGACAATTTCAAATGATTCAGGATTGGGGATACAATTATTTGTACCTTCAATGCAAACGAACAACATCAACGGGCACTACAACAGGTGTATTCAAATCTTAATTTTTTGTTCTTTATGTGCTTTTATCTTTTGGATATATGGTTTGCATGTTCACACAATGTTGGCTGGTTTAAGTTTTTGATTAGTTGTTAAAATATGGTGAGTGAATTCTAGATTCTTAGAAGACTTAGTAAAAGATATTTCTATTTAAAGACAGTGTAGGATATATACCAAGGGAATATGCCAAGTTCTTATGCTTTCAAGGTATATTAGTTATCCCTAGTGTTAGCTACCTCTTAGGTATGAGCTAGGTGCTAGGATTAATAATAATAAAAAAATTTACGAAAATATATCCCAAAAAATATATATATAAAGTAAATTGAGACGTGAAGTGTCTACAGCCATGAGGAATGCTTGGTAGGACCCGGGGTTGTCTTAGCACCTTGGGGCCGATGCCTTGGTTTCTATGGGGTGAACACTGACGTCTAAAAGCTTCAGAAGAAGACCTTCAAGGAATCTATCGCCTTGATAGATGTTGGTAGGACTCTGGGGTACACTATGGGCCCTCGAGACCGATGCCCTCATCTTCATGGGATACTCCTTATGTCATAAAAGAAAGAAAAAGGGTCTGTCGCCCTTGAGATACTTAGCGGTCTTTAGATTCTCCTGGCGGAGGTCTCTTGGCCATTGCTTGGGTCTCTTTGGGATGGAACCTTAATCTTTATCACCTTCTACACACACATCAAAAAAAAAGAAAAAAAAAAGAGTTCCAATCACCTTTGCTCATATTTAGGAGTAGGTTTGCCACTTAGGAATAACTTACATACTTGTAGGACATTGAGACTGCGGTCATAACCGGCGGTGTACAAGCACACTTGCCTTTGCATAGCACTATCTACTACTTAAGTCTCACTTTGACTAGTCTTTATTCACCTATTTTAGTACTCATTAAAACTTTAATCAGCCTTGCACTTGTATGCTCACGTGTGAAATTATCATTGCTGGTTTTTCTTTTCTTTTCTTTTCTTTTCTTTTCTTTTTTTTCAATAAAAGACTTTACTTGTATCCATTGTTTTTTGTTGCAGCTCTTGCTACTACCGCGCTCGAGGACGTGTGCAAAATAGGAAGGGGGGAGTGTTGCATGACGATCAATGCAAGGATGCAACAAAAAAGACACTTAGGGCTCTTGTAAAGAATTCCAAGTTGTAGATGAATGTGGGAGAGGGCTTGACAATAATCCCACATGGGAACTTTTGGGAGTTCTAGAGTTTTTGTATAAAAGGTGGCCAAATTGAGAGCTAGAGGACTCTTTGGTCATTTGGTTGAGAGGCTCATAGAGAGAGCTTGCTCCATAGCTCCTTCTCATGTGCTCTCCCAAGGCTCTCCATCTCCATTCATGCTTCAATCTTGTACTCTCTATTCTCTACATTTTCAATGATATGAGGTTATGGTCTACACACTTGCTAATCTAGATTTCTTAATGATGTTTTGATGCTAAAATCTGATTTGTGAGTTGTAGAGTGCATGTGATGAAGCTTGTGCATGAAATGATGTGTAGTTGAGGCTTGTGTTATAGCTCTTTGCATGTTAGATTCTTTGCATAAGTTGCATTTTTGTGCTTAAGTGTAGCCTAATCTTGATGCTGTGATTATGTTAGATTGATTGCTCGAGTGTTGAAGAAGGATTGACTAGGACTAGAAGTCATTAGTGTGTGGTTAACTAATCTTCTCCCATTCGGGATAGCCTCTATGCGCTAACCGGGTTGCATTCACGGATTGACAAAGTGTGTGGGTTGGAGTGTAGCCTCCGCTATGCTATGATATCCCAAACAGCCATGTGAGAGAAGCCCAATCTGAAGTTCGGGACTGCCCCATTTGCTGCAGCATGTAAACTTTCTGCATAGGCTTCACTAGATCTGAGGCTACGTGTTCTTGCCCAGAGCAAAGGGTCTCTAGATTGTTGAAATGGGAGAAGTGAGGAGAGGATGGGCCTGCTTGTGAGTAGTGTGAGGAGGGAAAATTTGTTGATCCTCTCGGTGGTGGGAAATCTGTTGGAAATTTTGAGTTATGAAATCTGTGACCATATCTGTTTTGTCAATGGATTATTTTTATATTAAAGTTTTAAAGAGGAGTGTGTGCGTACCTGTTTTCTAAAGCTAAAGTTAAGAAAGGCATTCAATTATGGGTGGTTAAGTACTTGTTTGGTTCTACCGATTCCAATGGTAGGGTGGTGGCTAACCCATGGGCCAGATGGGGTTAGGCTAGAATCAGTGGAGTTTTAATAATCAAATTGAAAAATCTTAGGATTACGCTAGGATTGGAGTAGTTAGTTAATTCCCTGATAAATTTCTCAATTGAGTGGATCAACGGCTGTGCCTCTGCGATTTTATCAGAACCTAGTCAATCTACTACCGCTAGATCTAGCCATGAGGACGGACCTGAATTAGGGAGGGGGTATGTTAACCAATTTATTTAACACTACTTTTCAAGAGTGGATACACTCATTGTTTGTAACTTATCTTTTTGTAACCACGCAAAGCGCTTAGTGATAAAACAGACATGGGATCACCGAGCTTACGGCTTGTTTAATGCTAGTCATAGGAAAAAGTTGTACATAGAGCTAGGAATACTAGTTTTGGGCTTGCAATTGTAAATGGGTAGCCGACCATTGTAAACAAAGAGATCTTGTATATAAAACATTTTATGAAATATGAAAAGGGAGAATCCCATTAGTCTCATTGACTTTTGCCTCTCTCTCTCTCTCTCTCTCTCTCTCTCTCTCTCTCTCTCTCTCGCTTGTGGATACATGCTTGTTTGTTCTCTATGCCTAGAGACAATGCTATTGCAACATATGCATGAAAGTAATCCCTTCGGTTGTCGGCATAACTAGGATAGCATCCAAAAATTTCTAAGGCAGTAGACTTCTCTATCAAAATAATCTTCTCATAACTCTTAGGAATAATCATTGCACCTAGGAAGAGGGACAATGTCTTGAATACAAAATTTGCAACTTTCCCTTCCTGGCTCATGGAATTGTGGTAGACTATAATCTTTGCCTTAGACAATCTGCTTAGATAGCGAGAGAGAGCTGTGTCTCAGCCACAATACTCCCTTTTATGCCACTGCGAGAATTTGTCTTTGACTTCAAATGTACTCTGCAAAATAAAATAATTAAGGAAACATAAGTCTACATATCAAATTCACACACACACACACACAGACACACAACACACACATACATAAAGAGAGAGAGAGAGAGAGAGAGAGAGAGAGAGAGAGAGAGAGAGAGAGAGAGAGAGAGAGAGAACCAGAGTCTCAGCTGTACAAACAGTTGGTCTTGCCAAAGGTTAATAGAACTTTTAGTATCTTCTCCTACTTTGTTCATAAACTCCTATGTGGTCATTTAACTTATCACAGCCATATTTGGCCTACAGCTCCATGAAGGTTTTATCATCTGGCACAAATCCATCCTCTTTGAATTTCTGTGCTTTGTCCAAACAAATACTGAGACACTCTTTTTACTATTATAATTTTCCTCCAATGCTAAGTCATCTGCATCATCTTCTGAGACAAAACCACTACCCTCTTCCAGAAAATTGGCAATAGCAGATAAAGCAAAATCTTCCCTCAAGCTGAAAATTTCTGAATGTCAGAACAGTACATAACGATTGTTATCAATAAACGAATTTTGGCAGCACTGGCAATACTAGACAACACTGCTCCACTTTGAAGAGATCTACATCCAGTGGTCTCTATATCGTTGATGTCTTTAGAGCAACAATATCTATGGACTTCGAATCCTCTTCCTCCTGTACTAACTCAATATCTTCCTCAAGTTTTGCCTCCTCGGAGGGTAATCTATCTTATGGGGGAATTTCATCTTGGATATAGTACCTTCATCAGTAGTTCTTCACCCATTTCAGGAAGGTCTTTATAGAGGCACTGTAGGTAGCAGAGGAATCCAAATGGCTCATATAAAAGCCTGCAACAACTTAAGTGAGGTACATTAAGAAGGCTTGTACAAAGATGGTAGTTCCTAGTACTTCTTGTATAGAAAACTATTTACCTTCCTACTTAGTTGCATAATCCAGCAAGTACATGTAAGCTTGATTGTTTAGCAGCAGCCTTCCTTTGGATACTAATTTTTCAAAATCTTCCTTGTGTTTCGACAGGTACTTTGCATGCTGATGCAAAATGGACTCCACTTGCAAAGGCTTATAAACATCTCTACAATAATGTGAAAGTCTTTAGCAGCTCCCCTGTTACAGACAAAATCAAAGAGTTTCTCATCAATTAGAGCTAGATCATTGCTCTCAAAAAATTCTTCCTTCTCTTCCTTCATGTCAGTGCTAAGACGTTGCTACTTCTTCTTCTACTTCTTCCTCTTCAGCATCTCTTGAATATTCTCCGTTGAGAAATCGAAATCCCTCTTAACAGAGAGACTCTGGCAAGTAGGTCGCTTAGAAAGGGACACTAGACTAAGAACACCTGCTTTCTCCTGTTCATTTGCCTCCGCATCCTGGTCTTCTGAATGGGGTTCTTCATCACTATGATCTTTTACGAAGTAAACGGGGTAACTTGATTCTCTTGGCTCCACAATTGGAAACCCTAGATCTTTTGTCTGTCCTCTAACAAGCTGTGGCTCACCTATACTTGCCATAACTTCTACAGGGTCATCAGTGGTGAAGTCAATAGATCTTTTCTTTGTGCTCATCAACAGCTTTGCAGACTTCATTCGCATGTCGCTCCTACCCGCAACACTAAACTCAAGATCCAGCACAGTGACTCCCCGCTTAAGCTTTCTTTTTTCTGAGAAGTAAGACACTGGCATGAATTAGAAAAGGGGAGTCACCCCTTATTGTATTTGTGCAATTTGCCACGATAAAGAAAATCCATTAACCCTAAAGGGCTATATTGTGCCAAACTTTACAAATTTCTCACACACACACACTCTCTCTCTCTCTCTCTGTGTGGGTGTACTATATGTGTGTGTCTGTGAGTTGTTATTGTTGTGTGTGTGTGTGTGTGTGTGTGTGTGTGTGATATAAGTGTATATGTATGTGGGTGTAATTTGGTGCGATAAAGCACCTCCATTACCATTACAAGAGCCATATCGCACCAAAATGCACAAATTACACACACTCTTTCACTAACTCTTTCTAAATTACTTTAACACTTGATCTCTATCTCTCACTCTTTCTCTCTCTGACTAACTCCCTAAATCTTTATCTATCTCTCTCTAACTATCTCTAAATCTCTCTCTATTACTCCCCCCCCTCTCTCTCTCTCTCTCTCTCTCGTTGTTGTGGGTGTACTGTATGTGTGTGTTTGTGTTGTATATGGTTATGTGTGTGTGTGTGTGTGTGTGTGTGTGTGTGTGTGTGTGTGTGGATGTGATATAAGTGTATATGTATCTGTTTGTATGTGTGCAATTTGGCACGATAAAGCACCTCCATTACCCTTACAAGAGCCATATTGCGCGCAATTGCACAAACTTCTCTCGCTCTCTCGCTCTCTCTCTCTCTCTCTCTCTCTCTCTCTCTCTCTCTCTCTCTCTCTCTCTCTCTCTCTTTGTGAGTGTACTGTATGTGTGTGCCTCTTTTATATACAGTTCTCTCTATGTGTGTATGTGTGTGTGTGTATGTGTGTGTGTGTGAGAGAGAGAGAGAGAGAGAGAGAGAGAGAGAGAGAGAGAGAGAGAGAGAGAGAGAGAGAGAGAGAGAGAGAGAGAGAAATAGATTGTGTCTGTCTGTTCCTACATGTCTGTGTGTCCTTGTGTGTGTGTGTGTGTGTGTGAAAGATTGTGTCTATCTGTGCATGCATGTCTGTGTGTGTGTGTGTGAAAGATTGTGTCTGTCTGTGCATGCATGTCTGTGTGTTTGCGTATCTGAGTGTGTGTGTGTGAAAGATTGTGTCTGTTTGTGCATGCATGTCTATGTGTCTGCATATCTGAGTGTGTGTGTGTATGTGTGTGTGTGTGTGTGAGAGAGAGAGAGAGAGAGAGAGAGAGAGAGAGAGAGAGGAGCAAGCAAACTTACTTGTTGCCATCTGCTTTCTAGTTACGTGGGTGTGGATGCTGGACTCTCGTTTTGTCTGTCTTGCTGGAATCTCTCTCTGTTTGTCGGTTCCTGAAAAATTGGGAGGCTCTCTCTCAAATACGAGAACCGTTAATAGTGGCGTGAGGATTACATAACTTTAAACGAGCCCACGTGTGTAGTAATAATGGACACGTGTGCTGTTGATAATTGACACGTAGGGTTTGTGAATATTAAAAATGACTCTTTTTTATTCTATTATTCTATTATTCTATTTGTAACGGTGCACCTGAGAGAGAGAGAGAGAGAGAGAGAGAGAGAGAGAGAGAGAGAGAGAGAGAGAGAGAGAGAGAGAGAGAGAGAGAGAGAGAGAGAGATTCATCGAGCAGCAGTGACAACGATCCATCGACCACGACAACGGTCCATCAAGCCACCGATAGCTTTGGTATGTGTTTCTCTTGCACACACACACACACACTCATGCAGGAACACACACACACACACACTCATGCAGGAACACACAGAGACACACACACACACACACACACACACACACTCTCTCTCTCTCTCTATGTAGCATTACTGGATGTGTATGTCTGTGTTGTATGTGTTTCTCCTTGTGTGTGTGTGTCCCATTGTGTGCGTGCATGAGTGTGTGTGTGTGTGCACGACATTTTTGCGATTTGGCACGATAAGGTGCTTTGAAGTCAAACTGAAGAGCTCTCTCGCACCAAACTGCAAACACATACACACACACATATACACTTACATGACATCCACAAATAGAGAGAGAGAGAGAGAGAGAGAGAGAGAGAGAGAGAGAGAGAGAGAGAGAGAGAGAGAGAGAGAGAGAGAGAGAGAGAGAGAGAGAGAGAGAGGAGCAAGCAAACTTACTTATTGCCATTTGCTTTCTAGTTACGTGGGTGTGGATGCTGGATTCTCGTTCTATCTATCTTGCTGGAATCTCTCTCTGTCTGTGGGTTCCTGAAAAATCAGGAGGCTCTCTCTCTTTCTCGAATACGAGAACCGTTAATAGTGACGTGAGGATTACATAACTTTAAACGAGCCCACGTGTGTAGTAATAATGGACACGTGTGCTGTTGATAATTGATACATAGGGTTTGTGAATATTAAAAATGACTCTTTTTTATTCTATTTGTAACGGTGCATCTGAGAGAGAGAGAGAGAGAGAGAGAGAGAGAGAGAGAGAGAGAGAGAGAGAGAGAGAGAGAGAGAGAGAGAGAGAGAGATATTCATCGAGCAACACGACAACGATCCATTGACCACAAGAGCGATCCATCGAGCCACTGATAGCGTTGGTATGTGTTTCTCTTGCACACACTCATGCATGCACACACACACACACACACACACACACACACACCACAAACACACACACTCATGCAGGAACACACAGAGACACACACACACACACACACTCATGTAGGAACACACAGAGACACACACACACACACACTCTCTCTCTCTCTCTCTCTCAATCTCTCTCTCTCTCTCAATCTTAATCTCTCTCTCTCTCTCTCTCTCTCTCTATATGTAGCATTACTGGATGTGTATGTCTGTGATATATTTTTGAGTTGCAATTATGTACTTTGCAACTACTGTCTCTAGTGCAATGTTACAATGGATATCGTCAAAAACGTTACTCAGCCATCCCTCATCAAGAAGTCTTGCTAAGAGGAATGTGTCCAAATCTTTGCAAACAAGCATGGTTCTCGCTATCTTCACCTAACAATGATGTACTGAACTGGCTCCCATTCTTCATATGATGAGGGGTACACATCTGCAACCATAGACGTGGATAGTTTACACAGTTCATTAGACCATTATGAGAAAATGGAAGATTGACAAGCGATAGATTTACTTACAATTTTGTTTATGCGAGGGTAATTTTATGTCATCTGGATTCTCAAAGCACAAGCTCATTATGCATATATATATGCTGTACTAGGACTTCCTTGATGGTTGTCCTTCCAAGAGGAAGTTTGAGAGGGGGGAATTTTCCCTCCTTTGCAAAAAGGTGTATTTAATACATGGATTCAAATAGAAGTTTTCCTCCCTACAAAAGTGTAGGTGTGTTTAATGCATTCGGGTGTGTTTAATGCAAAAAGTGTAGGTGTGTTTAATGCATTCGGGTGTGTTTAATGCATTCGGGTGTGAAAAGTGACTATCAAGTGTAAGCAGAGTACATTTTGACATGAGAAGGAAAAGTTTTTGGATTTATAAAAAAGAAATAACCTATTTTTCAACGTAACATTGCCTTCTTCCTGGATTGGATGCGCTCCTTTTTCTCTCTCTACTAAAAGGCCCTACAAATAACCTCCAAAATGTCCTAATGCTTGATTCAGTGACTTGGCACTCTAGCATCACTTATTTCAACACCCCCCTTGATGCTAGATTAGGTACAATTTTTAGGCTTTCACTCTTTCTCTCTCTCTCTCTCTCTCTCTCTCTCTCTCTCTCTCTCTCTCTCTCTCCCCTTGTGCTAGGCTACTTTGTCCCTTATGCTAATTTGGCATGCTTTGGCTATGAATTTTAGCTTGAGTGCATCATATGGCCTCAGAGGCTGATTACATCACACTTTTTGTAGAGACAAGAGGGTTGAAAAGTACAATGGTTCTTTCTCTAGAAGAGAGCGTCTTCAGTTGGGGAAGCTTTGACCTCGATGTAGTTTGCCTACTCCTTTTTTTAATAGCAATCTTCTTCTAGGTGACCAATTTTTCCACAATAGTCTCACAAACAAAGTTTGGTTTATCTTTATTGTGACATTCATTCTTGGTATACGACCAAGTTTTCTGCAGTGATAGCATCTTGAAAGTTGACATGTTGATTGATTTGTTCTTTGAAATGTCCCAACCTTTGTATATAGTGCTTGCTCATTGAATGTGATTTGAATGATTCTTTATTCTTAAATTTTGATTCATGTTTGGGTAGAGTTGATTTTATGTCTTGAATTTGAGTGTTGGGCACATTTTTAAGTGTAGCAAAAAAGTAATTCATAAGGTTCTTTGTTTACACTTTTTAAAAATATAGCAATAGATTCATCTTCCTCAATGACTTTCTTTAATGCACTAAGTTGATGCTTGATACCTTTGAATTTACTGATGTGTTGTGTCATGGTCTTGGTCTCCTTCTTGTCGAGCGTGTAAAACTGCATAAGAAGGTTGATGTTTGAGCTCTTTGAGTGGGTGCTTGGCATCCTTGATCCTATCATGTTGAGTTCCTATCATGCCAACTTGGCATCCTGGATGCCAGCACATCATCATCAAGATTTTGAGCGATAAGGCCCAATTCTTTGTTATTTTGAAGTGGCTTAACCTCCACTTGCTCATCCTCAACTAGGTGCCAAAACCCCTTACACGCATAAGCAAGTACATGGTCTTGCTTTGCCATGTGTAAAACCCATCACCATTAAATCTTGAGATGACTTCTACATGCTACATTATGAGAGGGGGTCTTACCTTGAACCTTGATTTTAGTGCTCAGGTAGTGTCTAGCCTTGTACAAGTGACTAAGGTGCAAAGTATATGCTAGAGATAAACCCAATGCGGTGAAAAAATCACTTATTTGAGAAATGCAAGTGGTTGAGATGAATTTTGATGTAACAAAGAGTTTCCCACAGTGAATTTACACCTATGTTTTCTAATTTTGAATTTTGGTTGGCCCAATTTTTGCTAATACTGTACTAATGATAATGATTAGTGCTTAATCATAATGATTAAGATAGCTAAAATTTGGAGCCTTCAATTGAGCATGAGAGAGAAAGAATTGAAGGGGATTATTTCTTTAGCTTTTTTCCCTTGATGAGGGTATAAGGAGCACAAATAAAATCCAGCTCAAATGAGCCCCAAAATCGTAGATATGCGTGGAATTGGGCGACTGGTTTTTTGGTTGATTCTCCTTGGTCTGTGGATGAAACTCGATAAGATTCGAGTTGAAGGGACTTTATACTATGCTCTAAGCATAGCTAAGAGTATTTTATCCAATTTAATGTGTAGAGGCAATATGACGTGAAAAACCAGTCTTGATGAGTGAAGCGCCGACTGCGGGCCGTATAGCATAAATCTGTGATCATGGTGTGGTGAAAGTGGATGCCTAGAGTAGGAGAAGTGGTGGCTTGAAGGGTTTTGCAAATGCTTGAGAGATTAAGGAGAAATTAGCAAATCAATGTTGGCCACAAAGAGGGCAAGAGGATAAGAATGTGACTAGTGAATAATGAGATGATTTATGAAGGGATTAGACTAATGTGGACTGAGGGAAGATGGATGCTAAGCTATAGGGAGAAAGAACTTGGCTGTGATACCATGTTGAAGCTCATGGATCCATGCTCCCACATGGATATGGTGATGATAAGAATTACTTATTCCTACACTAATTAACATGTGATTAAGCTAAGCTAATGTGGGTGATACCTAATGACAATTATGATGAATGAACTTAGCTAAGTAAGCTTTAGACTCAAGAAGAATTAGGTTAAAAGATTGGGACTTGTACTCATAAAGAGGCTTGAGAGATTGCTTGATTCATTACTTCAAATGGACCACTTTTATATACGAGGAGAGTATAACAAAGCTATGATAGATCATGTGGGATAACTTGGCTAGGTGACTTGGCACTCTAGCATCACTTATTTCAACAAGAAGAGGCCATATAAAGTACACAGATCTTTGATGATAATATTGAGAAGAAACGCACAACCAAGACCTTGGTGGGTTGGAGCATCCGACTTCCGTAGTTCTAAGGGGAACAAACGGAAAGGGGCCAAACAAGGTAGAGATGTGGTTAAGAAGGCCAAGGGGCCAAGGGGTCCCTTGTCACCGTAAGATTATGAGCGAGCTAGAAAAGAAAAATTATGTTTTATTTGCAAGGTTTCTTATCATGATAATTAGAATTTTCCAAAGAACCATGGTAAAGATGTCAATAAGGGTGGTAGTAAGGCAATGCACATGGTGCAAGTCTTGCCACTTGAAGCTTCTCAGGAGTTTTTTGAAGTTCAAGTATGCCATACCAATGCCATGCATGAGTGTTGTGTAACCTCTATGATATGGGTACTCTCTTTTGGGCCTTATGATTTGGTTTAAATGCATGGACACATCAACAGACGAAGAGTTCGTGTCATGATTGACGATGGGGCTACACGTAACTTTTTGAATTATCACTTGGTTAAAAAATTAAAATTGCCACAAAGCCCTAGTGATCATAAATACATGGTATCTCTTGCTAATGGGCATGATAAGCATGTATGGGATATGGTGCTTAAGCAAGTACCACTTAGTATTTAGGGACATGAAATGCACTTAGATTTGCATATTACGAGAGCTGATGTTATTTTGGGTTGTGAATGGTCATTTCATTCAGGACCATCTCTTTCTTGTAGTTATTTAGATAATACTTTTGATTTTTTAGGTCAATGGTAAACAAGTTTGTTTGAAAGGTGAACATGATGTGCCCTTATATCCACTCATTTGTTCTGCTGAAGTGGATTGCCTTGTACATGCTCATGAAATAGAAAATTTATTTTTGTGTTACATGTCTCCTTCACTTTTGTCTCATGATGATGCTAGTGGTGGTGGTTTTAATTTCAATTTAAGCATTAAATCTCTCAATTCTGTTATATGTGAACAACATGTTAGTGCTATGCATAATAATGAATAAGCTAAAATAGTAAGGCAATTCACATGGTGCAAGTCTTGCCACTTGAAGCTTCTCAGAAGTTTTTTGAAGTTCAAGTATGCCATACTGATGCCATGCATGAGTGTGGTGTAACCTCTATGATATGGGTACCCTCTTTTGGGCCTTATGATTTGGTTTGAATGCATGGACACATCAGAAACAGACGAAGAGTTCGTGTCGAGATGGGGCTACACATAGCTTTTTGAATTATCACTTGGTTAAAAAATTAAAATTGCCACAAAGCCCTAGTGTGATCATAAATACATGGTATCTCTTGCTAATGGGCATGATAAGCATGTATGGGATACGGTGCTTAAGAAAGTACCACTTAGTATTCAGGGACATGAAACGCACTTAGATTTTCAGGTTATGCATATTACGAGAGCTAATGTTATTTTGGGTTGTGAATGGTCATTTCATTCAAGACCATCTCTTTCTCGTAGTTATTTAGATAATACTTTTGATTTTTTAGGTCAATGGTAAACAAGTTTGTTTGAAAGGTGAACATGATGTGCCCTTATATCCACTCATTTGTTCTGGTGAAGTGGATTGCCTTGTACCTGCTCATGAAATAGAAAATGTATTTTTGTGTTACATGTCTCCTTCACTTTTGTCTCATGATGATGCTAGTGGTGGTGATTTTAATTTCAATTTAAGCATTAAATCTCTCAATTCTGTTATATGTGAACAACATGTTAGTGCTATGCATAATAATGAATAAGCTAAAACAGTAAGGCAATGCACATGGTGCAAGTCTTGCCACCTGAAGCTTCTCAGAAGTTTTTTGAAGTTCAAGTATGCCATACCGATGCCACGCATGAGTGTTGTGTAACCTCTATGATATGGGTACCCTCTCTTGGGCCTTATGATTTGGTTTGAATGCATGGACACATCAACAGACGAAGAGTTTGTGTCATGATTGATAATGGGGCTACACATAACTTTTTGAATTATCACTTCGTTAAAAAATTAAAATTGCCACAAAGCCCTAGTGATCATAAATACATGGTATCTCTTGCTAATGGGCATGATAAGCATGTATGGGATACGGTGCTTAAGTAAGTACCACTTAGTATTCAGGGACATGAAATGCACTTAGATTTTTAGGTTATGCATATTACGAGAGCTAATGTTATTTTGGGTTGTGAATGGTCATTTCATTCAGGACCATCTCTTTCTTGTAGTTATTTAGATAATACTTTTGATTTTTTAGGTCAAATGGTAAACAAGTTTGTTTGAAAGGTGAACGTGATGTGCCCCTATCTCCACTCATTTGTTCTACTGAAGTGGATTGCCGTGTACATGCTCATGAAATAGAAAATCTATTTTTGTGTTACATCTCTCCTTCACTTTTGTCTCATGATGATGCTAGTGGTGGTGATTTTAATTTCAATTTAAGCATTAAATCTCTCAATTCTGTTATATGTGAACAACATGTTAGTGCTATGCATAATAATGAATAAGCTAAAATTTTTCCTAAGCTCACTTAACAAGTTTCTAATTCTTTGCAAAGTCTTTTGCATGAATTTCATTATGTGTTTCCAAGTGACTTGCCATCTGGTTTGCCCCCCTGAGCGCAATGTCTAACATGCCATTGAAGTGCTCAAGGATGTGAAACAAGTCTGCAAGCCTCTGTATAGGCTTAGCACTAGTGAAGCCAGTGAGGTAGAGCATTAGCTTGTTGACTACCTCAATAGGGGCTTCATTAGGCTTAGCAATTGGCCATGGGCATCACTGATTTTATTGGTGAAGAAGAAAGCGTGGACCTTTTCTCCTTTTCTGAACCAGAGCATAATCATATTCAAGATCTATATGAAGATGATAAATCCTCTTTTTGTTTGAATTTTCACCTCCTTCCATTTGTTTGGTTGTCTGTTGATACAAACGAGACCTTTTATCATACCAAATTAGAGCTAATTGTGTAAACCTTGTTAGTTACCCTCCAAAATTTAAAAATTCGATGAATTTAGTGTTTGATATTAAATAGAAAATACCTTCATTATGGTGTGTACATTAGTTAGTGTTAATATGATGTGTAGCATAGTTGGTGTCATATATTCCATCTTAAATGCACGAGGATCTAAATAGATTCACCTTTTCAGTACATGGGGATATTATAATATTTCTTTTGGATCTTTTTTTTTTCACTTTTACACATTCTTAACATCAAGTATATAGGAAAATTAAGAATTTCTTGAACTTAAAAGGGCCCCAAAAGGAGCTATGATTTTCCCTAATGCATAAAGCATGCATGGGTGAAGGCATTGTAAGGTGGACTCAAAAGCTGTATCCTAGACATTGCTATTTAGTATAGCTAAATAGCACTCAAAAGCAAATTTAAATTTTATTTAAAATTTGAAAAGGTTCCTTTTAAAAAAACAAATAAATGAATGAAACCTCCCACTCCCATTATCCCACATGTTTGCATGGCTGCTCCACTAGCCTCCTCTCTCTCCCTCTCCTCTATCCACTACAGGTTCTTGCTCTCTCTCTCTCTCTCTCTCTATTCTCTCTCTCTCCCCACACACACCTCTGCTGCAACAAAGAAGCCATGTCCATTACAGGGTTTTGGAATCTCTCTCTCTCTCTCTCTCTCTCTCTCTCTCTCTCTCTGTCCTAACGCTACTCCCCCCTTTTGGAAGAGTTTTGTCCTCAAAAATAAAGGTAGGATATTGGGTCTTGAGAGTACTAACATCCTCCCAAGTTGAATCTTCTTCCAGTGAAGGAACTTGCAAGTGAGACGACTGAAGAATTGCAAAAAACAAAAGAGAAACTTAAAAAATCAAGAATCAAAGAAACTCTATTAGGTGGAAGATAAAGAAAGAAGAAAGTTCATAATCTTGCAGAATTGAAAGTAGCCAGTGGAGGATGAAATCATAGAGTGCGAAAAGGAAGGTAAGATTTATTACTAAAAATTTTCAATTGTTATTAAATGTAATTTTGAATGAGTAATAGATTAGTAAGATATTGTTTTGTTAGATATTGAGAGGATTGGTACCTTCTAGTATTGCGAAGGACATGATTGAAGAGAAAAAGTATAAAAGGTGAAAAGGAATTCTGTGTAAGAATTTGTTGATAGAAACAAAGTTGATGTTTATGCAATCCAGGAAGCATTAGATGAGAGTGGTGTTTCAGAAAAGGGTATACTTGTATTTGTAAAACGGTATCCAAAAAATTGCAAGACCAAAGAATCAAACCCGTGCTTCTGCCAACACCTGCATAAGTATGGAGACTAAGAAGTAGGTGGATGAGTATATTCGACAATGTTTCCATATCTAAGATTATTTTGAAGGCATAAAAGGTAGTATAATGAACAATGCATGGAATAATATTTTTTCCTTGACTCACAAAACAACTTCAAAAAAGAATGGTGGAGTTTTACGGTATCGTGTTTGAAGAATGTAAAGGTCTTCTTAACCAATTAGACGAATGTGAGATAGTAAAGGAAAAGAAGGGGAACCCCGTGATAGTCACATTGGTAAATCATGAGCACTTGATCCATCCATGACAGAAGATGACCCAAAGTATTTTAGCGACAATCATAGAAAAATATATGGTGGCTAGGATCATTTAAGGTAAGTAAATTTTTTAGACGTATATCTACTTATGTCATTTGTATTAGGACGACTATTGAAGATCTACTTATATTATTTGTATGTTACAGGTCAAGATAGAGGATCATGAGACACTAAATTGGGTGTTTCATCAAACTAAAATATTGTCTATCATAAAAAGTCAAACTTCTTCATGTAGAAGGGAGAGGTGATTTTCAAGTTGAATGGGGGACCTCAAAACACTAAAGTGTATGTACAACATTAGCAAATGAGGTAACTTAAAGTCTCCATGCATGTATTGTAGCGAGCCAACATCAAATTTAAGCCAAAAGTTGTGGAGGAAAACCTCCAATAGAAATAAGGTTGATCCAAAGTACAAGCCTATGCTTGATATTCCTTTATCTAATGTACACATAAACATTGCATTTTTTATGTTGAATTATTGAAAAACTTGTATTCCTATACATTGGATTTTCTTGGAATTTTGTTTGAAAAAGCAAAGAAATCAAGCAATCAAGGCATTGGAAAAAATACTTTCAGACATTGGACTTCATGGTGGTGATGTTAAAATTACTAAAGACTTAAAAAGGTTGACAGATGGTAAGGAAGTTCCAATCAAACCATCCATTGGTGGTGTTAAGGCAAGAAGGTTTTTGTCAATGCCACAGGTTAAGAGAAAGCTTAAAAAATGAACACATTATATCTCTACAATCAAGTATAATTTGTCGAAGGTATGGCATAAAACTATGAAAGATCATGAAGTGGATGGCCTTGCAAAGGAACGTAAAGTTTGAAGTATGGTAATCTCTTGATGAGCTATTTATATTCTATGACAAACAAACTTGGAACAAAAGTGATCTCATAAGGCATTTAAAGAACAACTGGAGATTTTTGTAAAGAGCATGTAGGAGGCTTGGACAGATTGCAACATGACACATTACATGGTAAAAATATCAATCTAGCCCTATTATATCAATTGAAATATGAAACATGTTTGCTTTTATGTTGATGTTCACTTTTTCTTCAATGAAACCTCTTCTTTTGGACTTTCAACAATGGGCTCTCCTTGGGTTTTCTTTGCTTCTTTGCCTTTAATCTACAAGGTCTCTTGCTTTAGAGATGCATGCCTGAACGTTATCAGATAGTGTTTTCTAAAATCATCAAGCTCTAAAGGATTTCTTACGCCATTTGCAAGTGCATAGGCAAAATAGGTGAGATAGCATGCTGCCCTTGATAGTAGACAAAAATATTAATAGCAATTATTTTCTCAATAAGAATTACTTTGTCATAGAGCTAGTAGGGATTACACTTCCTCCAAGGAAACTAGATAATATTTGGAATAAAAGAATAGCAGCTTCCCATCATTGCTCCACTAGTTTCTAATAGACCAAAATTTTTGTAGAGTTGAAAATTTATTAATTTAATATTGAAATAAAGCTGATTCTCTTCCATATCCTCTTTCTCTTTTTCCAGATGCTCTAAGCAAGAAGTCATCCTCTTCAAACAAGAAACTAAAATAAAAAAAAAGTTATGACTACAAATTCACAAGAAAATAACTTTCCAATGATAACATCAATATAAAAGCATTACTTGCATATTTTCATCCAATTTTAATTGTTTGTGAGTCCACAAGTTGATGGTATTATCAGATTAATCTTCCTTTTATTCCTTCTTTTCCTTGGTCTTGCCAAGTTGGTCAAATCTGAATTATCGTTGGACTTGGTGAAGTGTTGCATCATCCATCTCTTCTGTCTCTTTAGGCTTAGTAGCCTCATCAAAACAGAGTGCAAGAGATTTATGTGGATTGAAATTATCTTCCAGTGGAATGAAGGGATCATCTTCATCAATGAACTCAGAGTTTAGAGTACATGATTGAGAAATTATTTCTAGTGCATGACTGAGCAATTATTTCTAGTGCATAATCTTCTCTTAAGTTGAAGATTTGTTGTATATCACTGAGAGAAGAACATACTCTAAATCTTTAATCTTGAAAGATGGAAGAAAAGGAGTAGCATGATTGCAACTTTGTATATCCAATGACCCAAACACCTTCAGTGTTTCTGACTTAAGACCAATTAGATCTAGAGCAGCAATCTCCTTCTCTTCTTCTTCATGATTGAATTCCTCTTCTATATCATCAATCTCTTTTGCAAAATGTGAGGGGAATTTAGCACTATATTTTTTCTTCTCTTCATAATCTTCCTGATGGTAGAGAAGGGAGAGAAAAATATGGTAAATATTATACTTCTTATTTACCATATTTTTTGGTCCCTTCTCTACCATATAGATATCTGTGATATGCACATAGCCTCTATCTTCAATGCATATCCTTCCTTCACATGTATGGTTCTTGAAAACATGAAGATATTCCTCAAGAAATTCATTGTGCTTACCAATTATCTTTGCATAATTATGGCTTATTGAACATATCAGAAAAAATATGGAACTCCTGATCACCTTTACTTCTTTGCAAAAACTGAAACAATAGCATATTACTTGAGTCTTTATCTGGACAAGGAAACGCATTGTGTGTTAGCTAATACAATTCACTAATTAAAGCAAAATAGCAAGAAACAAGTGTTGGTTTATACCTTCTTGAATTTCAGTGCCTTGGAGATTAAGAGATCTTTTGAAAGCTTTTCTTTGTTCCATCTCTATAAATTAACAATGCATTTTCAATTTAAGGTACATAAGAAAGAAGAGAAATACAAAGGAATGTTGTACTAAATGTTAGTTATCTTGTTTTGTTTTTGTAGGACTAGGATTTTCAAGGGCTTCCTTTTCTTTTCCAACTTTTTTCCTTTTTCTTATTACCATAAAAAATTCAAAAACTAAAATGCTATGCAACAAAATAAACCTCACAAGACGTTAGATTTTCATAGTGAAGAAAAATTATGATTTTTCTAGGGGGGATCATATTGGTTATTACCTCTAGGATTTTCAATTTTATAAGCATTCAAATGCCAAATTACAGTCTCGTAATGTAGAGCTGTTTGGACTATATTTGGATAAAAGGCTTTAATTAGCAAATTTCTCATTGCTTTCCAAAGTTTTAGGATATGCATTGCTTCACAAACATATATATGTTGTAATACAATCAATCTTAGGCTCAAAAATAAATTAGAACTCCGAAATTTAGGTCTTAATAAAAATTCTAAGGTATTTAGCTATCTCAAAATAATTTAACATTGAGGATTCTTATAGCTAATCAAATAATTATAGACTGGAATAAATCTTACACACATCTTTTGTACAGTTTTATGATTTTTTGGTGCATTTTGTGAGAGACAATCATATATACACCTATCCTTTTAGGCACTTTGTTTTAGAGGAAAGTTTACAAATTTTAACCATATTTATTACTAAATATAAGTAAGGGTCCATATGCGCTATTTTGTTATCAATGCAGCTTTAAAAGTTGAGACCATCACCTTATCTTCTAACTAAATTAAAATGTTTAGATATGTGTTCTTGATTGATTACTTTAGTTGGAGACATTGAATTATTAGTAAAATCACCATATAAGCACACACACTATTGTCATATTTTGGGTGTCAAATACTTAACAACTAAAAAGAGAATCTAAGAAGTAAATTTAATTTAATATAATAATTTTTGTATCATGAAAAATCTACCTCTCATCTCTTAAATACTATGTAAGGTTTATGATAAATTTATAATGAGTCGAGATCATTTTTTTCTTGCTTGTAGGAACCTACTTTGTAAATTCATAACCTGGATTATAGTGTTGAATATACCTATAATTATGGTAATTTATCAATTATATTTAAGGTTATTTTTATCATTTTAATAATTTTCTAAGGTTTGCACATTCATGGAGACATGCCTTAGAAGAGAATTGCTAAAATATTGCTCCCATTTAAAAGATATGATTTTTTTAGCAAACTGAAAAGACATATTTATGTCCTACTTAGCTACCGAACTAGTGTTAAGGGATGCTGATCGCCCCCAATACATACACATTATGAGCTTCAGGAATACTGATAGCCCCCAAACATGATTTGGGAGCATGGAATGCAAATGAGGGTCGAAAATCACATTTGGGGGCTATCACCTTAGTGATAGCCCCCAAACGTGATTTTGGGAATACAAATGAGGGCCAAAAATCGTGTTTGGGGGCTATCACCAGGGTGGTAACCCCCAAACACCATTTCAGGCCCTCATTTGCATTCCATTCCCCCAAATCGCGTTTAGAGGCTATCAGTATCCTAAAAATTTTAATGCAAAACTGGGATACCTATTTTGTTCTAGGTCCATTGCAAGGATCTTGCTTCACTATAAAGAAAGGTAAAAACTTGAGGGAGAAAATAGAGAAAAAATAGCCTCAAAATAGCTCCCAACACGAAGACCTCTACATGGCTTTATTTGTTTGTACATCTCTCATGCCCACTCATCTTCAGCAGAGAACACTCCATGTTTTTGGTGTGGTGATTGCAGGGAGAAGGAGATTGGTTGGAGAAGGAAACAACCTCCAAAGGCATGGGGCTAGTAGCAAATGGGATTCCATAGAAAGCCGTGGGGCTAGTAGCAGATGAAGAAGAAGATGTGAGATGCAAACAAAACATTTAAAAAATATAATTTAATGTCACATGCATGATACCTTTTCTCGTGATTCTCGCTGCAGTTTTTTGGACATGTCATCACGGTTTCCTAGACACGTACCTTTTGGCCCCGCTGGTGATTTTTGAGTCATTGGGGTTGGACTAGTATACACATAGCATGATAATTTTTGACACTACATAAACACTATTGGCTCCCTGTGCTCCTTCTTTAGCAAGCTCTCCTTCTTCACAAGGCTCTCCATCTCTAGCATGCTCCCTGTGCTAGCTTACCCTTCCAAGCTAAGGTTTTGCTTTAACAGAAAAATAGGTAACCAGACTTCTCTTTATCACTCATTTTCTTCTACAGTGTTTGGAAAACGAGTAGCCTCCAAATGCAATAAGTGTGTTTAAGGACACCATTGACATGTCCTTATCACTTTAGACGACTACTGTTAGAATTAAGCCTTCGTTTGAAGTAAGTATTCTTCAAATGCGATTTCAGCACCTCCCTCTTCTTGCCATCCCCCCAAATTGCTTTTGAGGGCTATTAGGTTTTAGAGTCATTTTTTGCTATGGTTCTTTCTGGAGTTTGGTAATGGTAAGCACAAAGTCAACTGCCAGGAAGATTGAAGAGGGTCCTCTTATTGCAAAAGTTACTATAGATAGAGATTCACATCCAAGGTAGGGAAAGTCAATGTACATATTGAACCAAGCAACAAAAAAAAGAAGATTGGCTCATAACGTAAGTGTTCTAAGGCAAATAATACAAGCTCAAAAGGCCATAGGGTTTTCAATCCCTAAGGCACCATTTTAGATACTTCTAAAAGAGATTTGTGATCAATGGTCTCTTGGATTGGGGTGGCAGAGAAGTCTAGTGTAAAAAAAATGTGGCGGAGAGGGAGAGCTTCAAACCCTAGCAAGAAAACACACACACACAAGAGAGAGGCAGACACAAGAGAGACAATGCACATATTGAACCAAGCAATAAAGAAAAGAAGATTGGCTCATAACGTAAGTGTTCTAAGGCAAATAATACAAGCTCAAAAGGCCATAGGGTTTTCAATCCCTAAGGCACCATTTTAGAGACTTCTAAAAGAGATTTGTGATCAATGGTCTCTTGGATTGAGGTGGCAGAGAAATCTAGTCTAAAAAGAATGTGGGGGAGAGGGAAAGCTTCAAACCCTAGCAAGAAAACACACACACATAAGAGAGAGGCAGACACAAGAGAGACAAGAGAGAGGCAGACACAAGAGAGATATGGATAGCTGAATTTTCTTCTCTCTTCTTCTTCTCTACTGAACCAACATAACATAAAGATAAGAGTACACACTATATGGGTTAGTACTCAACTATTACAACATACAAGGGTTGGTCCATAATGTGAACCCGACTAAACGAGCTTGAAAGATCCTTGTCCCCTCCGCGCAACGAATTTGGGGGTGCTAGTAGCGGAAGTAGCACTTCTTGCACGGGGCAGAGCCTCTCACTCGTCGGGGCCTCGCCCACGGATATCCAGACAAGAGACTAATCCCTCAGTTCTTCCAAATCCGAACCCGGAAAAACTTCCCTCACCCAGAAAGCACGGGCAATTCCTCCAGGATATTTTTACTCTAACGTAGTCAAGAGCCTTAACTAACTAAACTGATCTGACTGAACCCGTAAGTCCCACAGTCAGATCAAGGAAAAGACTTGCACTTGGATCATAGAGACCAATGCTTTTTTCCTCATTGGGAGGCACAACCGTTGATTCTTTTCCATACAACAATTTTTATCCGGGATTTATTTTATCTATTGTACCATAACAGAATTGAGTCTCATTTTAGGGATCCATCAGTCCAACCTTACCCCATCTAGTCCCATGGGTTAGCCAACTGCCCAACCACTGTAGTGATGGGATCCATTTAGGAATTTGGTTAGGTTTTTTCTCGGGTACCAGGGAAAAGAGTTCCCAGGCCCCCTAGCCGGATGTTCATGCAAACTTAAAACTAGTCACACCACTTACACACCTAATATGAAATTGCCTTTTTCACAGATTCAACTATCTTTAAAACCATCTTTTAAAGAAACTATAGTATCACTGATCATAATCTTCCAAAATATTTGGTTGAATCCTAATTTCCAATTTTTCCTTCATCGGTGTACCTATGACATCATTGGTAACTTGAACGCTGACCACCTCTCCACTCAGGGACCTTTTCGATAGTTCCTAGCTCATAGTACCCAGCAATATATTCACTTATACAAATCAAAATGGAATCTCTGTTGAATATCAGCAAGATCAACCAACAGATCCATATAAAAGAGCCATGGACTCATCCGTTGAGGACCAGCAAGGCCAACCAACCAGATCCATGCCCAAATTCAGAAAACAACTCTTACTCCTTGTTCCAATATCTTTCCCGATGCACGTGTGGGTATCTTCACCGACCCTAAGCCCGAGCACCGTATGGTCAGCACCCTCTACGATCCTTCGCATATCACCTACTAGTGCTTCACTCATAGGCCGCTTCCTTGGTCCCTCATCCACCATACCGGAAGCTCACCATTTAAATCGAATCGAGGCTGCTCAAGACCTCGGCCGACCTTGCTATGCGAGACGTCCTCCATTGACTCTCCGTCAGCTATTGTAACTTTATCAGTTAGGGCTCCACGACCTCATTCACAAGACGGTCAAAATGCTCCCCCAACATTCTTGACATAAAACAGTCATTTAAAACAGGTCATAAATATAGTTTCTATAACAAACTCTTATCTTTCCTTATTGTTCCACATCAATCCACATTACTTAATCCAAGTCCAATTGTATGTATTCCCATCGTCCTTCATCCATTCTCATCCAATCACATCATTTTCCATCTCACATCATTTTCCATCGTCCTTCATCCATTCTCATCCAATCAGATCATTTTCCAATCACATCATTTTCCATCTCACATCATCTTTCCACATTTATACTCATCACATCTCATCCACTCGCATTTACCCATATCCACATCTCATCACATCACATTCATTCACATCTCATCCATTCATATCTACCCTGATCCACATCACATCCATTTCACCTCACATCTCATTCATTCACATCTATCCAGATTCACATCCCATCACATCTCATCCATTCACATCACATCTCATTCATTCACATCTCATTCATTCCCATCTATCCCGATTCACATCACATCACATCACATCCATTCACATCTATCCCAATTTACATCATATCACATCACATCCATTTCACATCACATCTCATTCATTCACACTTATCTTGACTCACATCACATCACATCCATTCACATTCATCACATTCATTGTATCCCCATTCCATCACATACATTTTATCCACATTACATCACGTCCACATCTATCCACATCATATCTCATTCATTCCATCCACTTTACATCACATCCACATACATTTTATCCACATTACATCACGTCCACATCTATCCACATCATATCTCATTCATTCTATCCACTTTACATCACATCCACATCATATCTCATTCATACACATCCCATCTCATTCATCCTCATCCATCCAATCATTCACATGCACGACTATCCACATCTATCCATACATTCATATCTATCACTTCACATTCACATATATTCACATCACATCACATTTCATCCACATCTCTTTACATCACATCTCATCCACATCCACATCACATTCACATCCACATCTCTTTACATTACGTCACATCTCATCCACATCCACATCACATTCACATCCACATCTCCTTACATCACATCACATCTCATCCACATCCACATCACATTCACATCCACATCTCTTTTCAGCACATCACATCTCATCCACATCCACAACACATTCACATCCACATCCCCTTACATCACATCACATTCACATCCACATCACATTCAGATCCACATCCCCTTACATCACATCCACATCCACATCCACATCACATTCACATCACATCTCATCCACATCCACATCACATTCACATCCACATTCCCTTACATCACATCCACATCCCCTTACATCACATCACATTCACATCCACATCCCCTTACATCACATCACATCTCATCCACATCCACATTCACATCACATCACATCTCATCCACATCCACATCACATTCACATCCACATCCACATCCACATCCACATCCACATCCACATCACATTCACATCCACATCTCTTTTCAGCACATCACATCTCATCCACATCCACATCCACATCACATTCACGTCCACATCCCCTTACATCACATCACATCTCATCCATATCCACATCACATTCACATCCACATCTCATTCATTTACATCCCGATTCACATGACACCACATCTCATTCATTCACATCCCATTTCATATCACATTACATCTCATCCATTCATTCACATCTATCTGATTCACATGTCATCACATCTCATTCATTCACATCCCGATTCACATCACATTACATCTATTCACTCAGGGACCGTTTCGTCAGCCCTTGCCCATCGTATCGAAGCACACCATTTTTTTGACCATACCGAGGCTGGTCAAGACCTGGGCAGGCTTTGCCGCGAGCCGCCGTCCTTTGAATACTCCCCGCCAACTGATTGCAACCAAACTTCCCTTAGAAAAACATATACCAAATGCTTCCTCCAGCATTCTGGCATAAGATAGTTCTTTTAAGAAAACTTCTTTTGAATACAAGAGTATTTCTTGAATCAGTATCCCCAAAACTCCTTGATCGGAATTCTGAATTTCATACCAGAATTCCTCGAATTCTATAACCTTGATCCATAGATCAATTCAAAGGGTCTCAAACTTAGTTTCAGATTTGGCGGGAGGTTTGAGTGTATTTTTCTAAATTGGTCACACGTTCTTTCCTCGAAACTGACAAAAGAGTTTGGTCTTGGTCATAGTTTGATTCACAAGGTTCGAGCTGGATAAGATTTTTCTTGAACTATCTTTCTCGAAAAGGTTTGATAATTCAGTTACTATTTTACTGAATTTCTTTCTTTGAATATTCACTTAACTGATTTCTAAATTAGTTACGAATTCCAATGAGAAATAAATTAATCATTTATCTGAATATTTCGATCTTGATAGATTTCCTGAATTTTCTTTTTACAATTCGTGTAAATATAAAACGATAGAAATTTCTCTCTTAGAGTATTTAATTATTCATTTACCAAATACTCTAGAATTTAAACATAGAATTTAAGAGAATTCTAATTTTGATATAAAAATTCTTTATGCATCTATTCATGCATAAAAATCAACTTCAATGGGAATAACACTTTTATAAAGAAAAATCCTTTTATGTATCTATTTATGAATAAAATCAAATTTAATAGGAATAACACTTTTAAAATAAAAAGAAATTTTTAATGCATCTATTTATGCATAAAATCATATTTTATAAGAATAACGCTTTTATAATAAAAAAATTTCTTTATGCATCTTTCAATGCATAAAAATCAAATTTAATAAGAATAACACTTTTGTAATAAAAAAAATTCCTTTATGCATCTTTCTATGCATAGAAATCAAATTTAATAAGAATAACACTTTCGTAATAAAAAAAATACCTTTATGCATCTTTCTATGCATAGAAATCAAATTTAATAAGAATAACACTTTTGCAAAAAAAAAATCCTTTGTGCATCTTTCTATGCATAGAAATCAAATTTAATAAGAATAACACTTTTGTAATAAAAAAAATTCCTTTATGCATCTTTCTATGCATAGAAATTAAATTTAATAAGAATAACACTTTTATAAAAAACAATTCCATTATGCATCTTTCTATGCATAGAAATCAAATTTAATAAATAATATCAGTGATATCCATGCATATTCATAGGTGAATATGTACATAGAGTAATTAGAATATTTCTTTTAGATGCAAAAATGGTGGGAATTACTCTTTTGGAATAACATAAAAATAGACTTTTTTTTTTCACAAAATTCTGGAAAATTTTGCCATAACCTCCTTTGTATGGCTGACCATTTCTCATTTTTATCTTTCTTCATTTAACTTAATTAACCCAATTTAGAATTATAGAACTCTAATCTACACAATTTTCTAAATTCAAGAGAGTAAACAATAAGAAGAGTTTAATTAATCACTTAGTTAATCTTTCTAGGATTAAGAAAGGTTGGAATGTAAAGAAGAAAAGGACGTGGCCTTTTCATCAAAGGCATAGCATTTGAATTTAATTTAATTATTTGCAAAACATAAAAAATCAAGAAAACCATAGATTTTTCATTTAAATTTATAAACAAAGTAAGAAAATTAGCTTACATGGAGCTTGTAAGCTCTCCTTTGGCTTGAGGGATTGAGGGTTCTACTATTATTTGAAGCAATAATGGCCACCAATTCACTTTGGAGAGGATTAGGCCAAAAACAATTGAATTATTAAAAAATTCAATGTAGATGGCTCAGGAACAGAGTAGAGTAACAATGCATAAACACCATTAAGATTTTACAAAGGGGAAGGCTTCTATTTACAGGAAAAAGTGAGCCTCTAACCAAACAAATTGATTCTAGAATTTTCCAGATTAGTTTGGTCAATTTTTGACCTTTTTTGGGTCAGTTGAGCTTACTTTTTGGATCTAGTTTTGAAATAGCAGAGAGGAGAGATGAAAATATCTCATTTTATTGATTAAAAATTGGGGGTAATGATGAGAAAAAGGTGCCTACTTCATGAGGGGAGATCCCCACACTAAGGTGTCAAAATTCAGTTTTTTAATTCTTTTCTTTGGTCCTTAGTCCACTCTTCATCTTATGTGAGCATTTACTCATTTTTGGGGGGGTTTTCTTTTATTCTTCAATTTATCTCCTCCCTACATTTGGATTGATCCTATTGGCCCATAGGAACCTTAATTGGACCATAATCCAAAAATTTATGAAAATCTAGACCCTTAGGCTAAGGTCCTTTATACCTATTTTCAATTAATTCCAATTGCACATTGGAAAGTTCTTTTTGAATTTCTGTTTCACGGGAAACCATTTTAGACACTAGAGGATTTTTATATCCAAAAATATCTCAATTTTGAATTACCTCCCTCTAGACATTTTCTCTCTCCAGGCCAAAACTGGATCTTTCTTTTATTTCAGAGAGGGGAATAATTGTAAGATCAGAAGGGGAGGTTCTTACACCTGCACACCTCAAAAGCTGGAGGGAGGAATCTTACAGAGTTGGTGCTATAACTATGCCAGTCTTTAGTAATCCGAAATGGCTATCACACAGCCTGTCATCCCACTGGCCACATATCACCTATAATCTCACCAATCATGCCAGTGGTGTAGATCTGGAAGCTATCGCCTAGGCGGGTCATCAAGGTCCGTCTCGTAGCACTAGTTGAGCTCAATATCTCAACACTCCCCCTTGAGCTCAACTCCACACTGCACTCCAAGTAAGATCCTAAACCTGTGGAGCTTCTCTATGCCCAATGCCTTTGTGAAGATGTCAGCTACCTGATCCTTTGTGCTGACATATACCAAATCTACATCTCCTTCTAGAACCTTCTCCCTCAAAAAGTGATAATGCAACTTAATGTGCTTTGTTCTAGCATGATATACTGGGTTACTAGCCAACTGTATGCTGCTCATGTGGTCACAATATATGGCAACTGCCCTATCCACGGGCTCTCCCATTTCACCAAGTAGCTTCTGAAACCAAGCTACCTCACAAGAGCTGCCATAGCAGCACCCCTGTACTCTACCTCTGTACTTGACAAGGCAACTGTTGGCTACTTCTTCTTGCTCCAACTCACAGCAGCACTCCCAAATGAGAACATAAAACCACTGGTAGATCTCCTGTCTGCAATACTACTAGCCCAATCAGCATCTATGTACCCATGTAACTGTATGTCTGTACCAGCCTCATAGAAAAGTCCATAATCAATTGTGGACTTTATGTACCTGAGGATCCATCTAGCCTCATCCAAATGTGGCTTCCTAGGGGCCTTCATAAACTGACTCACAAGTCCAACAGCATAGCTCAAGCCTGGCCTTGTAATGGTCATGTACATCAAAATACCCACTATGCGCTTGTATGTAGTGGGGTCCTCCAAAAGCTCATCTATATCTGTGAAAAGCTATGTGTTCTGCTCCAATGGCACTGAAATAGGCTTACAGCCCATCATACCATACTTGGACAACATGTACAAGCCGTACTGCCTCTCTAATAGCAAAATTCCATGAGGTGATCTCACCACCTCTATGCCCAAGAAATACCACAGCTCACCCAAATCCTTCATCTCAAACTTCTGCTTCAAAAGCATCCTGACATCATGTACGACTACATCACTATCACCAGTGAATCAAGTCATCCATATAGATGACTAATAGCATGATCTCTCTATCTGTCATTTTCACATATAGTGAGATATCTGCATTGGATATCTCAAATCCAATGGTAACAAGATACTCCACAATCTTGTTTGACCATGTTCTAGGTGCCTCCTTCAAGCCATACAAGGCTTTGCGTATCCTGCACACAAAATCTGGATGTGGATCACTCTCATAACCTGGTGGTTGCATCATGTACACTTTTTCTTGCAAATCACCATACAAGAAAGCATTCTTTACATCCATTTGATGTAAAGACCAACCCTTTGCCTACAGCCATTTGAAGTAAATACCAACCCTTTGCCTACAGCCATAGCAATGATAGCTCTCACGATTGCCATTCTTGCAACCGGGCGGGTGAATGTCTCCTCATAGTCTATGCCATATGTCTGCACATAGCCCTTAGTAACCAATCTTGCCTTGTACATGCTAACTGAGCCATCAGCATTGTGCTTGACTTTATACACCCACTTACATCCAATTACCTTCTTTTCCTTATGCAAAGGCACTAACTCTCCTGTTGCATTTGCATCCAATGCTACCATCTCCTCATCCATGGCATCTTCTCATTTCTTATTTTCAATTTCCTGCTCAAAGCAAGTGGGCTCAACCTACTGTATTTCCTACCAACATGTGCAATGGGATGCACAGTATTATCACCTGTTTCTACATAACCTGGTTTTTCCATTTTTTGCATATCTCTAAATCACTCAGCATGACTGGTCATGTGGTTAGAGGCACCAGAATCCACATACCATATATCTTGAGATCCTGACACAGCCCTTCTAGGTATACATAGATACTTCATTGGTGCTCTAGCCAAACGAATCAGCGCAGCAAACTGCCTACGAAAGCTCACGTTTTTTGCGAATTTGCACGCGCCTTTTTTTCTGAGGAAAAATGACATCTCTTCTTGTCCAGTTGCAATGGGTCTAATTCCTCTTGGCCCTAGGGGTTCTCAAGGGTGCTCTACAAGCTGGTGCAGTCAAAATTTGAGTTGATCAAGTTTACAGTGAGATCCAAGCTCTTCATCAAATCTGCAGACAGCAAATAGGTGACTTTGGTAAAAGAAAGATTAAGCATTCAATGTTTGGTCAAATCTTGTGTTTCTTGGCTTAATCCTCTACTAGACTAATTGCTATTGATGGCCTTAAAAGGATTTGAGCTCACTTGAACTCAGGCCTCAGATCTGGGCTCCTTGCATACTCTTTTTTTTTGCACACAAAATAGAGGATTAATTTGCTAATCAATGATTAATTAATACTAATCACTATTTTTTGGTACAATTGAGGGTTCAAATTAACCAATTAGGTATCTGATACAGATCCCTATAACTTTAGATTGTAATTCAGAGATGGTTTGATACTCCAACCATTCCGTACAAATTGGTTACCCTTGATTTAATGTAATTTTTGGTGATTTTATGCTGATAAATTTGTTGTAATCATCTCTTAAACACCAGATTGAGTTGTAAAAGGGTAGACACTACCCTTGAGTCTTGAAATTGGATCAAGAGGTAAGATTCCCTTCACATCATCATGAGTACAGCACAAGAGATAGCCAAATTTAATGGGGAGCAGTTTTACACATGGCAGACAAAAACCATGTATCTGCTCTCATGAGGAAAAATATGTGGGGGCTAGTTGAAGGAAGAGATGAATTCCCAGAGTTGAGAGGGAAAAATGAGTAGAAGAGCAGGAATGAAAAAGCATTGGGACTTATTGCACTCAGTTTAAATGATGAAATCATTCATCACATCACAGGGATACAATGGGCAAAAGATGCATGGGATGAACTCAATAAATTATTTGGCACACAAACTAAAAATTCAAAGATAAATCTGTTAATGCAATTCTACAAATTGGATATGAAGGAAAGTGAACCTTTAATCACACACTTGAACAGATATAAAAGCATTAAGCAACAGCTGGCAGCTATTGGCAAAAAGGTAGAAGATGATGAGGCACTAGCAGTGCTTCTGAAGAGTGTGGACAAAGGTGAATATGAAAATATTGTAGCAACACTAAAGAATGTACCTGAATTAAAGCTACATGAGATAGAAGGAGCTCTACTAGGGCAAGAGAGCAGAGGGGCAAAGAGAAGAAATGGCTCAACTCAACAGTAGGAGCAGAAAAAGCATTCTTCACTCGAGGAGGATTCTCTCGAGGACGAGGACGAGGAAGAGGCAGAGTAGGAGGAAGGACCTTCACTTGCCACAACTGTGGAAAGCCAAGACACATGGCAAGAGATTGCTACAGCAAACCCAGTGGAGAAGGAACGACATCGGCAAACTTCATGGAGGCTCCTATGGAAGTGGAGTCAGATCATCTTTTCTGAGAGAGAGAGAGAGAGAGAGAAACCCCACAACCCAATGTAACCTGTCCCAACAGAGTAAAACCACCTCTGAGCCACCGATGACGTAGGCCATGTGGTAGATGTATGTGTGAGCACTTTAGTCAAGGTCACGGGCACTTGTAGTAGCCTTGGACACATAGAGAGAGAGTGTCAAGGACTATGAGTTTAGGGACTTGAGGCACTAGTCATGGACTATCAAGTAAGAGGGAAACTTGGTATAGGGTCCAGGTATGCTAGGAGTACTCACTTGAGGGGAGGTGTTGAAATATACAAGTGAATAGGGTGTGTGCGGGAACAAGCCCTTAGCAAGAGGCTGTAAAAGAGAATCTGCAAATGTGAGAGAACCTATGAAAAGGTGAGAAGTATCTATTGGGAGAGAATAAAGGGTAGCATGAGGAGATTTAGGAGGTGTGGAGATATTCTGGGAGAGGTGGAGAGAATCAAGCAAAAGAGGTGGAGTGAATCAAGGAGAAATCAGTGGGATTGGATGCTTGGATGTAAACTCTAATAATTGAGGCATTGGCCTAATGAAAATTTGCTGGTTTTTGATTATCCATGCCTACATTAAGCCATGAGTTAATTGCTCACTAATCACATCTTAATTATCATCTAATCTCTTTGTTAATGATGTTGATTCTAGCATTTGATCCACCATAGACATTGCTGTATACACTCAGATGTATGGGGACCAACCAAGGTTGCAACAATTGTAGGTTGCAAGTACTATGTTACATTCATTGATGACCACACTAAGAAAGTGTGGGTTTATTTCGTGAAGGAGAAAAGTGAGGTGTTTGCTCACTTTTAGAGATTTAAAGCCTTGGTCGAGAAGGAAAAAGGCATGCAAATAAAATCCCTAAGATCAGATGGTGGGGGAGAATATTTCTCCAATGAGTTCAACGATTTCCTGAGAAAGTAGGGAATCAAGAGGCAGTTTACATGCAGGTACACTTTGCAACAGAATGGTGTTGCGGAAAGGAAAAATAGGCACATTGCAGAAGTGGCACGTGCCTTGGCTGAAAAGAATATGCCACATTACTTTTGGGCAGAAGTAGTAACAACTGTTGTGTACATTATGAATAGGACACCCACTGTAGCTGCTCATGGTATGACTCCTGAACAGAAGTTTACAAGCATAAGACCGGATGTGTCTCACTTGAAAGTGTTTGGGTGTATTGCACATGTACATGTTCCTGATGAAGTGAGAACAAAGTTGAATCCACAGGCAGAGAAATGCATCTTCATTGGTTATGCTATGGAGCAAAAAGGTTATAGATGCTATAACCCTACCACTCGTGAGATAAGAGTGAGTAGAGATGTTGTCTTTGAGATGAGATGAGTAGATGGTATGCACTAGTAGTAGTGAAGGCAACAGAAGATGCATATGTAAGAAGTGCTGATGTTGCATCACATGTAGAGCAGCAATCATCACAGGTGCTGAGTGGACTTGGGGAGTCCTCGAGCAGTGGATCCAATGTTGGCCCATGGTCAGGCAGGTTGAGAAATGATGCAGGTACACATGTATCACAAAAAGGGAAGGAAAAGGTAGATCAACCTTTTGTGCCTGATCTGTTTAGCAGGTCACTCATATATGTGGATGGTGACTCTAGTGGCTCTGAGCAGAGCCTTGATGAGGAGATTGGCATTCCGTCTGTGGTTACTCCTCGTGTAAGGAGAACTAGGGTTGTTTTGAGGACAACTGGCAGTGATCCAGGTGTACGCAGGTCTATGAGGGTTAGATACCTTGTTGACAGGTTGAGATATGATGGATATACAGCCCATCATTATGCTTACATGGTAAAAGCAATACAGGAGATTGAGCCCACTTGCTTTGAGCACGCAATTGGAAATAAGAAATGGGAAGATGCCATGGATGAGGAGATGGCAGCATTGGATGCAAATGCAACATGGGAGTTAGTGCCTTTGCCTAAGGAAAAGAAGGCAATTGGATGTAAGTGGGTGTATAAAGTCAAGCACAATGCTGATGGTTCAGTGAGAAGGTACAAGGCAAGATTGGTTGCTAAGGGCTATGCGCAGACTTATGGCATAGACTGTGAGGAGACATTCAGCCCGATTGCAAGAATGGCAAACCGTGAGAGTTGTCATTGCTATGGCTGTAGCAGGTGAAGGGTTGGTCTTTACATCAAATGGATGTAAAGAATGCTTTCTTGCATGGTGATTTGCAAGAACAAGTGTACGTGATGTAGCCACTAGGTTATGAGAGTGATGCACATCCAGATTTTGTGTGCAGGTTACGCAAAGCCTTGTATGGCTTGAAGCAGGCACCCAGATCATGGTCAAACAAGATTAGGGAGTATCTTGTTACCATTGGATTTCAGATATCCAATGCACATTTTTCACTAAATGTGAAAAAGACAGATATAGGGATCATGCTATTAGTCATCTATGTGGATGACTTGATTATCACTGGTGATAGTGATGCAGACATACATGATGTAAGGATGCTTTTGAAGTAAAAGTTTGAGATGAAAGATTTGGGTGAGCTGTGGTATTTCTTGGGCATAGAGATGGTGAGATCACCTCATGGCAGTTTGCTATTGCAGAGGTAGTATGGCTTGGACATGTTGGCTCGGACCTTGAGATGTTGTTGCCTAGCTAGTTTAGACACTTATTTGATCAGAGGGATATCCATGCTGGATGGTCCAGACGTTCTACATATAGTGATTTTGTTGGGGATCTATGTGGTTATCATTTCAGGGATGGTTCGGCATTGCTTGCACGGGATGATGTACATGGGGACTTGATTGATTGCCCTACATTTGTGAGCAGAGATGACTATATACCTGAGGATGGGTACCAGCATGACATGCATGGGGGTGATAATGTGGATAGTGATGATGATGTTTATGCTATGACTATAAATGACTATATGGGTGATGATGATCGTAGTGATCATTCATGGGATACATTTTTTGAGTTATGTCATGACAAGTTTGGATCCTTGTAGGACATGGATCAAGCATGCCAGTCACTTTCGTTTCTATCACAGTGGTGTTCATGTGGGCCTTGAGAGCTGCTATGGCTTACCTAACGACGTCGACTAGCCGTCATCTCAATATTGATTCTCATTTACTTATACCGACTCAATCATTGTATTATGATGGGGATGATGCTGTATTGTACACACACACACACACATGATGATATTGATGTATCGCACACACATAAACATGATGATAGTGATACACGTGCACATGATGCCATTGACACATATGCACATGATGATGATGTATGTGATAGTGATAGTGAGGGTGATGTGTGTGAGTTAGATCATGTGGGCATGATTTCGAGGGTAGAGATGACAGCGAGCATTACGAGCATCATAGAGCTACCTATCTCTATGATGCTGTATTGTACACACACACACATGATGATATTGATGTATCGCACACACATAAACATGATGATAGTTATACACGTGCACATGATGCCATTGACACATATGCACATGATGATGATGTATGTGATAGTGATAGTGAGGGTGATGTGTGTGAGTTAGATCATGTGGGCATGATTTTGAGGGTAGAGATGGCAGCGAGCATTACGAGCATCATAGAGCTACCTATCTCTGTTCCTAGTGATCATAAGGATACATTAGATGACCATAGTGATGCATTCCATGATCTTGATGGGCATTTGACTAGTAATGATCATTCGGCTAGTCATGCATCCCTAGTTACACATGGGATTGACACTTCACATGTCATTGAGTATATCCTAGACCATGAGGAACATAGACCCGAGGTTCTAGTATTAGATGTGTTGGGATATTCCTCTAGAGTTCTCACATGTAGAGAGATTTCGGATATGACTACTACTCTTAGTTTTCATAGCATTCCTGGTAGCATTCGTGTGGATCGAGTTATTGTGATTGAGCAGTCATGGATAGTGCATGAGAGTAGTGATGAGTTTGTGGAGGTGAGGCATCGTAGGACTATGCATATCGATCATATTTTTAGCATATCCTATGACATTGACCTCGAGAGCTTTACATTTGATCTATGTATTTTCTTAGATCCAGTGTTATTGGAGATTGATCTATCATGGGATTTAGGTGATATAGGGACACCGATGATAGAGTTTGTCTATACCTTTGGGGATGACCTTACATATCTCTCTTGTGTAGACACTTTGTCAGTACTTAGATGATCATCTTTATGATGATCCAGCTTTTATCTTAGAGGGACACACGCATATAGAGTGTCTTGCACATGGAGATATTGTGCATGGGTCAGATCATACTTATAGATACAGTGATATGGTGGAGCATGCCTTCGAGTTTTTGAGTGGTGCTACATGTGACTGTGGCATGAGTCCACATCTGACTCTACATGAGGCCCAACCTTGAGATATGTTCCCTTGGCTCCTACGGATGTGAGCCTATGTTCTTGGGAGCCATGACATTTTCCTTTGGATGCGTTCTTTGCCATTTGAGGAGCATAGTTTTTGGATATGTGGCTCCACATTTAGATGCATCTATGACATATTCCAATCTTGGCCTACACAATGATTCTTTTGTGCGCGAGGACCTTTTGACATTCATGGCCTTCCCAAGATCACATCATATGTTGTGGGTTTAAAATTGGGCAAAGGTCATTTGAGGGGTGTAATCCTTGGGATGTGAGGTACTCATGACAGTGTAATGCATGTTGTCACTACCATGCTGAGTTCTAACTTTTTTTATGATGTGTTCCGTTCTCTTAGTGGGCATAGAGAGTTGCCTCGCAGTCCTTGTGATTTCATCCACTCTCTTTTGTGTGCACGCACGGAGGATGCCCATTTACATATGATGCCTTGTGTGGAGAGCAATTGCACATCATGTGGTTTACTTGCACATCTACAGATGGTAGATCTTGATACAAGTGACCACCATGAGATAGTGCCATGATGATGTTATGAGTATGTGACACACCAACTCTAGAGTGGTGGGGGGAAGTCCAAGAAGTTGTAGCATGTGGACAAACATACACAACGTTGTCACTTCATAGCCACATTTAGGGAGGATATCTACCCCTATAGGGATGTGGACAAACATACACCACATTGTCACTTCACAGCCACATTTAGGGAGCAAATCTGCTACTATATACGGCATAGTCATTATGCCAAGTGGCAAGATCATCAGTTTCGAGCTTGCCTGGCAGAGTTTTATATTGGTGTGCTCATCATTGTGGTTGATTTTGCAGAGAATTACACCTTCACATACAATCTGAGTATTACTTCTTGGAGCAGGTAATGGTTATATTTCATAATATTTGTTTCGTGTTTGAGCTATATTACTTAATTGATTTTTTGTGTCCTAATCATCTCTCTCCTACCTCACCATGTTGTTATTATGGTCCACATTAGTTATCGGCATGTAGAGGCACATGTAGCTGGGATAGTGACTACTCCCGAGGCCCATGTCATTATTTAAGAGTATCATTTCTATATCAGTGTGATGATCATTTACATGATGCACATTCTGTGCAACACTATTTTTGTCTCCATGACAGTTTTTTACGATATTGTGGGATCGCATGTGCTAGCAATGGGTTTGGTCAGATGGCTGTGTAGTGCACAGTTCAAGCCGGTATGACAGTTCTATTGGATCTACAGTAGCTAGTACTTATAGTTCTCAAGGATTCGTAAATAAACTAAATTCTCTAGAACATCTTAAATAAAACAATAACAAGACTTGTTTTATGGGTTTATAGGTGGCATGTGCAGTCTAGTATCCTAGTGATTTGGTCATTCTTTGAGACTGGTCACGAAAAGGGTGAGCATGATAGTGCAGGCACGTGGTGAAACATGCTTTGAGACGTCAATAAGTACGGGGTAGGATGCTGAGCGATTTAGAGATTGCAGGCCACGTGGTCAAGTGGTGCTTCCAACATTTGTGTGGGAGTGCGGCATCATCCTATCCCAAACATGGTGCTTAAATTATCAGGATATTTTTTTGGTATGTGGATGGTGGCATGATTGACCGTAGAGGCCCCTATGATTGTGACATAGTACCAAGCACCTTGGGTTTACATTCTATTATGCATGGTGGCCCCCATGATTCATACACGACGATTTGCATGCATTTATGGAGCATGTATGGATGGCGATTGGTCAAATTGTGCCTCGAGAGGATGGGCAGATGCATAGATATAGACAGTCCTCTCTCCCGAGCATCCTTTACATCCAGTGTTGTCCGATGAGCACATTGGTTCTGTGTTCATGGCCAACTATGATGACTTGATAGATTTGCACAGGAGGGTGAGGGTAATAGAGAGGGAGTAGACTATTATTTGATGAGTTGCACTAGGCCAAAGGGAATCCTTGACCAGGATACAGTGGATGATCATGGGTTTTATTTTGATGTCCATAGCATGATTGTGGTAGGCTGGTTTTACCAGCAGATTGGACATCGTCGGGGGAGTCTTGAGTTCCAGTAGTGGGAGTTAGAGGCATTTCAGTACTCTCATCTAGTGCTTGCTACTAGGCTCTCTCTTGATCTAGTACATAGCCAAAAGCACACTTCTCACGTGCATTTTTGGCTTTGAGTCTAGCTGGGCTACTTAGATTTATTCGCAGTGAGACTAATCTCAGATTAGCTGGGGTAGCTCATTTACATTATGCTTTGATCTATTTAGTTAGTGGTTAAACCTAGAGTAGTTGGGTTAGCTCACACTCTAATGTACTTAGTTTGATGTTTATATCTTATGAGTTATGTCTTTATTGAGGATCATTGTATTTAGGTTGATGTTCACGGTTTATGGATTTTTTTAACACTTTAGCTACCATATTGTTTGTAATCCCACTTTTCCCCATGCCATCATATCCAAACATCACCTGATGGTGACCAAACTTTGTGAGCATGTGGGGAGGGACAATGTTTGGGTTATTAATTAGAACCTAGTGTAGATTTTTCAAGTCTCTTAGTTCTCAAGAGGCCATATAAAATTCTGCTCTTCCCCATGTCATTCTACCCAAACATGCTCTGATGGTGACCAACCTTTGTGAGCATGTGGAGGGGACCTCCCCACATGCTCGCAAAGTTTGGCCCCACCATTGGATGATGTTAGGGTTATCAATCAGAACCCAGTGTGGATTTTTCAAGTCTCTTAGTGCTCGAGAGGCCATGGAAAATCACACTCTTCCCCATGCCATCGTACCCAAACATGCTCCGATGGTGAAAAAACTTTGCAACCATGTGGGGGGGACCCCACCCACATGCTTGCAAAGTTTGGTCACCATCAAATGATGTTTAGGTTATCAATCAGCACCCAATGTGGATTTTTCAAGTCTCTTAGTGCTTGAGAGGCTAGGAAAAATCCCCATGTTACAATCAAGATATATGCTTGAAATATGTAGATGTGCTATCCACTCATCTACATAAACAACATTGTGAAGGCTATGAAGGGATAAGAGCATTGCCTCTAAGTCTGATATGATATGTAAAGTAGATGGTGTGTCTCTACACTCCTATGGATCCATGGTCTATCTCTACGATGAGGTCCACAATAGACGAGCAACCCTCCTCGTGGCCCTCTTTGTGTGACTCCATGCTAGACCCTAAGCCTAACACAGACGGGCAGGCCAATGTGAAAGGCTAATGTGAAAGGTTCAATGCTTAGTGCTAATAAGATAATAATCTAGCACTAATGAAGCTATAAACCACTACTAATGATAGATTTAAAGCCCACTAATTATTCTTCAATCCAAGAGAAAAAAGGAGAGTGAAAACAATGTGAGAGAATGAGGGGGGGAAATCTTAGCGATTTTATAATCTTGATTGAGGTCCGGTGGCATACATTTTAGGGTTTACAACAAACAACCCAGATGTATGCGTGGTTTTAGGGTTGGTGAAACAAACAGCCCCGATGGCTTCGATTTGTTGTAGGTATCCCGATTGAGATAAATGGATGTCTTTGATTTTGACTACGTATCTCGATCGAGATACATGGATGGTCTTGATTCGACCACATATCTCAATCGATATATGGAGATGACATTACTGATTATGCTGAATGTACATCTAAGTGGGTAAGTCGAGGGGGATCCATTATGGCACTCACGTGCATCCAAGTGGCCTACATATCTCGATCGAGATAGCGAGGTGGCAGTGACATGTATGAGTGACATGGATGGTGACTTCCCTTCTGAGCCTGCTCTGGCATGGCAGTTGTTAATATCTCGATTGAGATAGCGAGGTGGCAGTGACATGTATTAGTGACATGGATGGTGACTTCCCTTTCGAGCCTCTAATGGCATGGCAGTTGTTAATATCTTGATTGAGATATAGGGTTTTTGGCTCATGAGGGAAATGCCATGTTTTTATTGATGGTGATATCTCAATTGAGATACTCCGCCTGAGAGCTTCCCTCGTTGCATCGATGTCCTATTTTCAGAGAGAGTGAACGAAGGTGAGTACCCTCACCTTGCAACCACCCTTTTGATAACTACATAGGAATGACAAACACTTTGTAGCAATGCCATACCAGCTCTTCTCTCTCTTCGACCTCCAATGTAATCAGCCATGTTGGGATGATCGATCAATGCGTCAAGCATGTATGACTATGATGAAGGCATGAGGCATTTGAAATAGGATTGGAAGATTGCACGGGCACCACGGCGGCATTGCATCCCTGACTTTTATAGTTCTTATCCACACTATGGGTACCTAGAGGAGGATGGTTCTAGTGGAAGAGAAGGCAAGCGATGCATCCCCGAGTTTAATAGTTCTTTCCTATATCCACACTATGGGAACCCAAAGAAGGGTGGATTCTTGTGGAAGAGAAGGGTTTCTTGATGAGGACGGGAAGGGTTGGTTCATGTGGATTTTGTAAACTCGGGGATAGTTGTGGAGAAATTGGTAGAGGGAGAGGATAGGAGGGGCAAGGCTTGGATGGTTGCCAATGGTACATGGTGCTCCTTTCTCTTTCTCTCACCAATTATCCTTTTCCTCTCCTCCTCTTGAGCTTGGTGGATGGGAGGAAGTCTAGTCTTATCACATTTTTGACTCCTACGGCTTTGAGAACTATTCTCAAGGAAGCTAACAGAGAAAAAAAAATTAGGGCTCAACGATGGGATGCTAATCAGGAAAAACTTGGACACAAAAAAGGGCCTTCTAAGAAATGCCATGTTAGATTTTTCTAGAAAAATGTGGTGATGGCTAAATTTTTGTAAATCAAAATAATTTTTTTCGAAGATTATTGATTAGGAATCTACTCTTTGAGATCTTTCCAATGATATATAGCATGATGGGTAATTTTTCATATTCAAGAAGTTTCCAAATAAGTGATGACATGGCATGTAGCTAAAGATTGTAGATTAGGAATCTACCCTTTGAGATCTTTCCAATGATACGTAGCATGATGAGTAGTTTTTCATATTCTCAAGTTCATATTAAAGAAGTTCCCAAATTGGTGATGACATGGCATGTAAGACAGCAAGATGGTGGTCATAAAAGTCGAAATCCGCTAAGGAGTGTGTAACAACTCACCTGCCAAATCAACTACTCCGGGGACTCACCTAAAAATATGTAAGTATACCACATGAGTTGAAATGAAGGGATTTTCTTAATTTAAAAATTTAGGGTAAATTTACATAAATACATTTACAAAAGGGTTTTTAAAATTGATTTTGAAAAAAAAACCCATAAGTCTATAAAGAAAAAGGGGTCATGTTATTCATGAAACTTTCACATGTATGGGGGTTTTTTAATACCCATTGAGTATATGTGATACATAGGGTTTCTTAGTAGTACACTCCCTGAGATCAACTAACCCTAAAAATGGATGGTGCTAAAGCGCATGACCTATACCCGGCCACCAATGTAAGTGTGAGGCCCCAATGAGTATGATGACATAGGGGTCGTAGCATAGCTTTGGGCGACATGAACCTGAGTGAAACGACCTCTAGAGTGCAGATCTTGGTGGTAGTAGAGCAAATATTCAAATGAGAACTTTGAAGATCGAAGTGGAGAAAGGTTCCATGTGAGCAACAATTGGACATGAGTTAGTCGATCCTAAGAGATGGGCCAATCCTGTGTTAAGGGCGCACTGTACGCCACACATCGAAAGGGGTAACATGCCACATCATCACCAAAATTTGTAAACTTCTTGAATATCAAAAATTTCCCATCATGCTATATATCATTGGAAAGACCTCAAAGAGTAGATTCCTAATCTACAATCTCTGGAAAAAATTGATTTGATTTGAAAAAATTTAGCCATCAACCCATTTTTCTAGAAAAAGTTGACATGGCATTTCTTAGAGGGCCCTTTTTTTAGTCCAAATTTTGCCTAGTATGGTACTAGAGATGTGTGCTTATATAGAAAAATTAGCTTATCCACTTCACATCGCATGGTATTTCCTATCTATATAGTTTATAACTGATTGGATAATTAAGATAATATATTGATAAAAAGATATCTATTATCCACTTAAAAAATATGTTATTAAAAATAAATATTTAAAAATCTAACTAGTTATCATATCTAAAGATAATTTTTTTATCTTTTCTTCGATAATATAACTACATTTTCTTCCATAATTTATTTTTTCAAATTTTATTTAACGGTTTTTCCTAAATATAATAATTTTTCTATGAAATGTTAAATTCTAAAAATCAACTTTTTAAAATGAAATAACATGGACTTTTAGAAAATTACTATTTTCATAATTATAAATATAATCCTTATAAATTAGTTATTTTATTTTTATATACAAATTATATATTTATTCTTTAAAATTATATATATTTATTCTCTTTTTATGTATGTTTCTCATGTATGATTTTATCTTCAAAAAGTTAATAAGTACTAAATTAATTTAGAAATAAAAAATAAAAAAAATAATGAGAAGGGAGGAGGGAGGTGCCAAATGGCAAGCAAGCATGCCACATGGCACTCACCTGCCATGTGACACCATTATGGCTGATGTGACTATACTCACTATGTCTACATGGATCGACATGTGGTGGAAGGATGGATGACATGCCATGTCACCACCAAGTGTGACATGGCATGCAAAGGTGATAAGAAGATGTGGCATATGCGAAGGAATTGCTCACATTGAAGGTATATCTGTAAGGAAGTTAATTAGCAGTAGCTTGGGGGTGATTGTGTCACATAGGACTTTCTACTTCCCTTTGTCTTGAGTAATCTTGACTGCACATGTTTCCTTGGGTAGGGTAGCGGACTATGGTGTGACACGAGGTAGAAGCTTAGGTTGGAGAGGTTTGGGGATCCATATGGTTTCATTGCCTTCATAGTAATGTTGGGCACAGAGGAGAGATCTTAGGATCCACACCGAAGGGTTGAGTGCGTGGGTTTAAGTTTCGATCGAGGTTTAGAACGCCTAGGAGAGCATGTAGGTTTGCATCAATCCTGTACCATGTAGGCTTGAGGTTGGCGAATGGGGGGCTACATTAGCGACGAGAAAATTTGGATGCCTGTTGGTGAGGGGAATGGTGGGACTTTTGGGGAATCCACAATGGAGATGCTCCCTCATAGTAGCCTTGTCCTGCAAGAAGTTGCTTGGGCACCTAGTGGTTAGATGTCAAACCCTATGAAGATTTGTTAGTATAGTTAGTAGTGTTAGTTTGGTTAGTGTGATGTAGTAGGGAAGCTGCTTGTGATTTGACCATGTGAGAGCGCGCTGCCCCTGTGTGTGGTGGTGCGGGTGCGAGAGGTGTTGATGTGGATGGCATGTTGAGCGGCCTCTTTTTTGGGGGAACGGAGTCATAAGGGTGAGGTGTTGGGGTACTTGTGTGGGTGGTGGAAGTGGGAGTTCTTGGAATGGGGATGCTATAGGAACTGACTCTTCATCTATCATTACAAGGGTAACATGGCTAGAAGCCAATTGTAGGGTGGTCGTCCGTGCATTCTGGTCGATGTTGCATCTATTATGGACCAACCATCCCCTGGCCGAGGAGGATCTCTTCACGCATAGTTCCTGCAGGCGTCACATAAAACTTCCCTTCCAAGGGATTATTTCCAATGTGGAACAAAAGTGTGATTGTGCCAATGCAATGCAATAATGAATGTGCTGTGAAGCAACGATGGTGACAATGGTAGGTGTTTCTTTCAATGTGGATTCCCTAAGGGAACACCATGTTTCATAAGACAGTAAATTGTAACTAGCCCTTGTATCAATAAGAGCTAATTTTTAGACAAAGTTTGTTGGTGGTCATTCCTAACCATAACCGAGCTGGTTTCACCTCTTAGTCTTCTTCTTTGAAGTCAACTACTTGGGCCATGTTCACCATGATATGCTTTTGCTTTAGCTTGGATTGCCTCACTTTGGCCTCTTCTTGTGCAGTTTTTTTCATATCCTTAGGGTCTTGTTTTTGTTGTTTTTTTTATCATGAATTGCTTCAAGGTGGCCTCGGTGAGAGGGCCTAGTAGCGTTTAAGCTTGCTACCATTGAAGTAACCAGCCATCTCAACAGCATCAAGTGTTTCAATGCACACAAAGCCTTATGGTGTGATCTTAGAGATTAGGAAAGGTCCTAAGCCCTTGAGCTTGCTACCATTGAAGTAACCAGCCATCTCAACAGCCATCTCAACAGCATCAAGTGTTTCAATGCACACAAAGCCTTATGGTGTGATCTTAGAGATTAGGAAAGGTCCTAAGCCCTTGAGCTTGAGATTTTTCTTGTGCATTTTGGTGCTGAATAAGAGGACCATGTAACCCTCATTCATTTGTTTATCCTTGAGTTGATCATCAAACCATTGTTTACACCTCAGCTTCCCTACAATCATGTTGTAGATTGCAAAGAGGCAGGTTTTATCAATCTTTTCAAGTTCGAACAGGCAACAACTTAAGGCATTTTTGGTGAGTTTTTTGTGCACCGCAACAAGTAGACTTGGGACTCAGAACTCCATGGGGACGACTGATTCAGTACCATAGGCTAAACTGAAAGGGGTGGCATTGGTTGCTGCTTTGTATGAAGCTCTATAAGCCCAAAGTGTAGCCAACAACTTTTGTTCCTAATCGTTGTGGCTAGCCTCCACTGTTTTGGTGAGAATGGCACACACAGGGTTTTGTTTGTGCTTCTGGCTTGGCCATTTGCTTTTTGAGGATAGTAAGGGGAGGACTTCCTATGGGTGACAAGGAACTCTTGTAAGAGAAATTTGATTACCTCGTTGATGAAATGTGTTGATGACAAGCTCGTTGATGACAACCAAATGGTGTGATTGCGTACTCATAGAGAAATTTAACCGTCGATCGAGCATCAACTTTGCAGGTTGCATGAGCTTCTAAGCAGCTTAAAAGGGGAAGCTGCCTACAAGAACATAAATTATCATACCAGGGGAACTTCGGCCTTGGGTGGGGGCGACTCTAGCATAGAAGGTGCAGGAAGGCCTAAGCCACAGTTTCAAGCTACCCAGAGAGCTAGAGGCAAACTCCCCAGCTAGCAGTTGCACATGAATAGAGGGCTGCTGTCTGTGGTCCATAACATCCTCTCTCGTCGTCTCGCAGGCTCTCTCTTAGATGGAGGATTATGAGACAAAGGCCTGGAGCACCATCAATTAGATGTGTGCCCTAAACCATAAAAAACATGTGATGCAAATGAATGCCACAACTAAAGCCAAAGATTTAGAGAATGAATCACAATTGATGGCACAACAAAATGAGGAGATGTAGAAGAAGATCTCTACCGCGGACCCACTTGGTGTAGTAGTCCATGGTAGAAATTATATATGTGGCTTGAGTGTATTTCGTTGCTAAAGTGATGGGTCCTACAAAGTCTATGCCCCATTTCATTAGGAACTCAATGGAGTCTTTTTGGGCCCTTTAATTTGCCATGAGGTTATGGAAACGTTTAACTTTTTGACAAATAGGAGCCCGCCATGTAAGCAAAAACCATTGGTGATTAAGAGAGGTGTAAGAGTGGTCAAAGGGTGCACTTTTTCCCCCAAAAAGGGGGAGGGCAATTTTACAATTTTCGGACCTCCATAACTTCTACATACAAGCTCCGATTTGAGCGGAGATTATAGATCCGTGATCTACGCATCAAGAGCTTTCCATAGATATGTTACATGATATGGTTTTATCCGCTAGATTTTAAATTCCATTTTCCCCCCAAAATTTAAATTCGAATAAAGTAGCCGTTTTGAAGCTTCAAATTAGAAAACGTTTCTTATTAAGAGAAAAGGTTTGACTCCCTTAAACTGCCAAATAAAAGGGCCCAAGAAGACTCCATTGAGTTCCTAATGGTAAGGACACAACAGGGTTCAGGGGCATGCCATCCTTGAAACGAGGGATTGCTTTGTGCTGGCATTCATCACATCATTTGACGTACTTAGCAACGTCAGCCATTAAGGTGGGCCACCATAACCCAACTGTGAGAACCTTATGAGTAGTGATGTCGGCTACAAAGTGCTCGCCAACACAGGTAGAGTGAGCCTGTTCAAGGAGGAAGATATACTCATCTTCTCTAACATAACGTCTTAGGATTTTGTCCTTGCCTTGCTTGTAAAGTTGACCCGTGATAAGCTGGTAAGGGGTTGATTTTTTTATTAAACGGCGGGCATGGTCCTTGTTGGGGAGAGGATCAACTGGTAAGCTAAGAAGTGAGCCACTTCTTTACCCCATTCAGAAATTAAGCAAAGTTGAAACATGGTGGCATCTGGTAAATCATCATCTATTCCCAATGGATGTTCGCCATTGGGGATCCTTGACATGTGGTCTGCAAGAACATGCTGAGAGCCTTTCCTCATTGTAAAGATGAAATCAAACTCAAGCAAGATAAGCAGTCACCTCGTGATTTTGCCTATCATACATGGCTTATTGACCAGGTACAAGAGGGCTTGATGGTCTACAAAGAAGACAAACTTGGTCGCCAAAAGATAATGGCAGAACTTCTTAACCGTGCACAAACCATCGCTAACCCTTCTCTCTAAGTGTTGTGGTGTAATTTCTTTAAGCTTCATTGAGTTGGTGTGGTTGGCAAAACTGATGGGGAAGTCCATCTTGTGTTTGCCTAGTTGGTGGGCCAGCATGCATCCTATGGCAAATGCTAAGGCATTAATATGGACATGGAAGATGAGATCCCAGTTGGGGGATCTAAGGATTGGAGCACTTGCCAAGGCATTTTTGAGTGTGGCATAGGCCCTTTGGCATTCTTCTATCCACTCAAAAACTATAAGGGAGTCTAGCAATATCAGCGTACATAAAGATGAATCGTTCATAATAGCCGACGTGTCCCATGAAGCGTTGGAAACCCTTGAAGTTGGTAGGTGGGGGCAGCTTGAGAATGAGCTGCACCTTGCTATCGTCAAACAATAATCCTTTTCTGGAGACAATGTGTCCTAGGATCACTCCGTGTAGAAACCCATAATTGGCATTTAAGAGGGTTCAACAAGATGCGGTATAGTCTGCATCACTCTAGCACCTTGTGCAAACATGTGAGGTGCTCCTTCTAGGAAGAATTGACACATAGGTCATCCTTTTAGAAATATTCCCTGTAAGCTGCTGTACACATTAAGCATTGGAATATTTCGAGGGCCTTGGTCAACCCAAAGGGCATGACTCAACATGTGCGTATGTACTCCATTCAGTACGAAAGCCATTTTGTGCTGGTCCTTGGGATCAATCATAGCACCTGGTTGTATCCTGAGAATCCATCTACGAAGCTGTAAGCTTTGTGAGATCCCTTTGCCCCCTCCGCGCGCCAGATTCTCGGTAGTAGCTGATAGCGGAAGCAGCCCCCTCATGCGCGGGGCAGGGTTTCTCACTCGGGGCCTCGCCCACGAATATCTGGGCACGAGACTAGGCTGGTGGTCACTCCGAAAACCAAAATCGGGAAAATTTTCCATGCCCGAAAAGCGGGGATGATTCCACCTTTTTGAATTTTTCTTAACGAGTTTTCTAACGAGATCAAAATCTAAATTATCCTCCACCTGAATAAACCAGATAGAAGGAAACTATCACTGATATAATTTGATCATCTGAGCAATTCAATGCTTTTTTTCTAATCAAGATTAGCACAGCCGTTGATCCACTCAATCGAGAAATTTATCAGGGCATTAACTATCTACTCGAAGCCTAGCGTAATCCTAAGATTTTTTAGTTTGATTATTAAAACTCCATGATTCCAGCCTAACCCCATCCGGCCCATAGGTTAGCCACCACCCTACCAGTGGAATCGGTGGAACCAAACAAGTGCTGACCCACCCATAATTGAAATGCCTTTCTTAACTTTAGCTTTAGAAAACAGATACGCACACACTCCTCTTTAAAACTTTAATAAAAACAATCTATTAACAAACAATTTACTAGTTACACATGTCATACTTCAAAATTTCCATTGAGTCTTTGTTTCTCACAAAACAATATCACTCTAGACTCTCCGTTGAGACCAGCGAGTCAACAACGAGATCCAGTGATAGATTACAATAACATTGGTCTGTCATACAATATCTTCCTCGACATACGAATGGGTGTCCTCGGCACCGTGAGCCCGTGCATCGCCTGGTCAGAACCCTCCAGGATCCTCCTTAGGTGTCTTGGCACTTCACTCAGGGACCGCTTCGTCGCCCCTCGCCCATCGTACCGGAAGCGCACCATTTTAACCATACCGAGGCTGGTCAAGACCTCGGCAGGCTTTGCCGCGTGAGCTGTCCCTCGAACACTCCCTGCCAGCTGTTGCAACCAAACTTCCCTTAGATAAACATATATGCCAAATGCTCCCTCTAGCATTCTGGCATAAGACAGTCTTTTAAGAAAACAGGGTTTCTATGCAAGTTTATAGTTTTGATTTTGTTTGAATACCATGAATAAATCTTAAATCCGTATCCCAATACTTCTAGATCCAGGTCTGATTTCCAAATAGAATTCCTCGAATTCTGTTAACTTGATCCTTAGGTTAAAATCAAAAGTCTTAACTAGTTTTCAAAGATTCGGTGGGTGTTTTGAGTGCATTTTTTCTGAACTGATCACATCGTCATTGACGAAGGGATTAGGTCTTGGTCAATAGTCTGAATTAGAGTTTGGGTCTAGAAAGGTTCTTCCTAAACTATCTTTCTCGAAAGGTACTATTTCAATTTCTCTTTTTCTAAATTTCGTTCGACGAATATTTGCTTACAGATTTCTAAAACATGGATTTCTTAAGAGGAATAAAATAATCATTTATCTCGATCTTCGACTTCGATAGTTTAATTGAATTTTCTCATTACCATCTTAATGAATATGAAATGGTAGAATTTCCTCTCACATATTATCTATCTATTCATTTTTCTAATTTTTACGAAAATTAACAGAAGGTTAAAGAGAACCCTTATTTAATTATAAAGATTCTATATGTATCTAATTATGCATAAAATCCAATTCTGATGAAAGTCACACTTTTATCATCATAAAAATCATTATGATGAAAATCACTCTTTAAGCATGAAAGAATTTCTTTTATGCATATATTTATGCATACAAATCATTTATGATGAAAATCACACTTTTAATATAAAAAATATCTTTTATGCACCCATTTATGCATAAAAATCATTTATGATAAAAATCACTCTTTTAATATAAAAAAATATCTTTTATGCATATGTTTATGCATAAAAATCATTTATGATGAAAATCACACTTTTAATATAAAAAAATATCTCTTATGCATATGTTTATGCATAAAAGCCATTTATAATGAAAATCACACTTTTAATATAAAAAAAATATCTTTTATGCACCCATTCATGCATAAAAACCATTTATGATGAAAATCACTCTTTTAATATAAAAAAATATCTTTTATGCATATGTTTATGCATAAAAATCATTTATGATGAAAATCACACTTTTAATATAAAAAAATCTTTTATGCATACATTTATGCATAAAAATCATTTATGATGAAAGTAACACTTTTATAATAAAAAAATAATCTTTTATGCATACTTCTATGCATGAAAATCAAATATGAAAAAAGTAACACTTTTATGATAAAAAAATAATCTTTTATGCATACTTCTATGCATGAAAATTCAAATATGATAAAATTAACACTTTTATAATAAAAAATAATCTTTTATGAATACTTCTATGCATGAAAATCGAATATGATAAAAGTAACACTTTTATAATAAAAAATAATCTTTTATGCATACTTCTATGCATGAAAATCAAATATGATAAAAGTAACACTTTTATAATAAAAAATAATCTTTTATGCATACTTCTATGCATGAAAATCAAATATGATAAAAGTAACACTTTTATAATAAAAAATAATAATCTTTTATGCATGAAAATTAAATATGATAAAAGTAACACTTTTATAATTAAAAAAAATCTTTTATGCATACTTCTGTGCATGAAAATCAAACATGATAAAAGTAACACTTTTATAATAAAAAAATAATCTTTTATGCATACTTTTATGCATAAAAATCAAATATGATAAAAGTAACACTTTTATAATAAAAATTAATCTTTTACGCATACTTCTATGCATGAAAATCAATTATGATAAAAGTAACACTTTTATAATAAAAATAATCTTTTATGCATACTTTTATGCATAAAAATCAAATATAATGAAAGTAATATTTTTATAATAATACTAATTTTCTTTTATACAAATACTCAAAATGCATCTTCTATGCATGAAAATGATACTTTAGAATATAGAAACCATAAGGATTACTCTTTTAGAATAATAAAAGATGAAATTTATTTCTCTAATTTTCAATACTTTTGCCATAACCTCCTTTGTATGGCTGACCATTTTTTAAATTTTAAGTCTTTAAAATTAATTAAAAGCGCACCAAGAGTATTGAGATTATTCTAAAGTAAACATTTTTCTACTTATTTAAGACAAACATTATAAAAAACTTGACTTTAATCACACCTAGGATAGAGAATGGTTGGATTTACTAGAGAAGAGAGGGGAATGCCTTTTGCAATGAGGCATAACATCACTTGTAATTTTAGAGAAGACAAAAAACATAAAAAACCATAAAAACCATAAAATAAATGGAAAAGAGAAGAATCACCAACTTACTAATGAATTTTGAGAGCTTTCTTTTGGCTTGATGGTTTGAGGGTTCAACTCTTGTTTGAGACAAGAGTGGTCACCAATCTTCTAGAAGAAGGAAGGTCAAAAACTAATGAATTATGAATACAATTCACTGTTTTTGGCACTTGGGAGAGATAGGGTAACAGTGCAAAACACTATTAAGTTTCAACAAAGGGGAGGGCTTCTATTTATAGGAAAAAGTGAGCTTCTAACCAAGCCAACTGATTCTAGAATTTTCCAGATCAGTTTGGTCAATTTTTGACCATTTTTAGGTCAGTTTTGCTCACTTTTTGGATCTAGTTGAAACAAGAGAGAGGAGAGATAAAATATCCCATTATTTGGGAGTTTAAAACTCATTCAAGCATGTGAAATAGGCGCCTCCTTCATGAGGGGAATTCCCCCATGCAGAGGTGTCAAAAATGCATCATTACTTCTAAATATCTCCCTTTTTTAACTATTAACCTTGTCCTTAGTCAACTCTTCATTTTATGTGAGTATTTACTCATTTTTGGGAGATTTTGCTTTTATTTCTTCATTTATCTCCTCCCTACATTTGGATGAATCTTATTGGTCCATAGGAATCTTAATTTAAAATTTCGAAAAAATCTTCACCCCTAGGATAATGCCTCTTGAACAGATTATACTTACTTTCTAATGCACCTTCTGAAAATCTTTTTGAACTTCTGTTTCAAGGGAACTTATTTTAATAAGATGAGATATTTTTCTATCCAAAAATATTTAAAATCTGAATATTCTGTTTCTAGAATATTTTCTCTCTCTAGGCTAAAACTGGTAGAAACAAGATCTTTTATATTTCTGAATAGGGATTTGATTACAGGGGAAGATGCTGGACATCTTGAGAGGCTGGGGAGGAATCTTACATTCTCTCCCACTTGAAAAACGCGAGATGTCCTCATCTCGCAAATTTGGGGTAATCGCACAACAGATCGGCTTCATTCTCCCAGGTGGCATCTTCAAAAGGATAGAACTTCCATTTTACTAATAATTCTCTGAGAATTCTGTTCTTGAGAATCTTTTCTCGAACATCAAGAATTTCTTTAGGTTGGAGTTCCATCTGCCCTTGGGTTGAAGAGGTTAGGATTTCATCATCAAGCACATGATTTGGGCTTGGCACATATTTCTTTAGAAGGCTTACATGAAATACATTATGAACTTTGAGATGAGGAGGGAGAAGAAGCTCGTAGGCTAAGTCACCTACTTTCTTTGTAATCAGATATGGCCCACAATATCTGGGGGATAATTTCTTGTACTTCCCAAGAGATAGAGAACTTCTTTTGGGCCGTACTCGAATGAAGACCATATCTGCTTCTTTGAATTCTCTATCTGTCCTCTTCTTATCTGCATACTGCTTCTGTCGATCTTGGGCAGCTTTTATATCTTTACGAATTGCTTGCATCTGTTGCTCCATGTCATCAAGCATCTGTCTGGACATCTCGATCCTAATCAATGGGTCAGACCAAGTTAATGGAGTTAAGCAATCTTGTCCATACAGAGCTTTAAAAGGGCTCATCCCGATACTTCGGTGATAAGAAGCATTGTAGGCGAACTCGACTAGGTGTGCAGATAGCTTAGCCACTTCTTGGGTTCTCTTCCATAGCATGAACGAAGTATATCTTCGATTACTTGGTTTACCCTTTTAGTTTGACCATCAGTCTCAGGGTGATAAGCTGTGCTGAGATCCAAGAAAGTTCCCACTGCTTCGAAAAATGCAGTCTAGAACCTTGAAGTAAACTTGGGATCTCGATCACTTACTATTCTCCTGGGTAGGCCATGCAATTAGAAGATTTCTTTGAGGAACACTCTGGCCACATCCACTGTAGTGTAGGTTTCTTTTACTGGGATCAGATGGGCAACTTTGATTAGTCTGTCAACTACCACGAAAATGGAGTTGTAACCTGATTGCACTGAAGGTAATCCAGTAATAAAATCCATACTGATACATTCCCACTTCATTTGGGGGATGTCTAAAGGATGTAGCTTCCCAGGCATTTTTACTCTTTCAGCTTTGACTTTTTGGCATGTCAGACATTGACGTACATGATTCAGTACATCCTTTGTCAGACCAGGCCAAAAGAAGCTTTTCTTTACAGACATGTAGGTTTTGATGAAACCTAGATGTCTTGCTATAAGGCTATCATGGGCTTCATTCAGAATTTGATCCCTGGTTTCCTCATCATTGGGGATGCATAGCCTGCGATTATAATACATGATGCCATCATCCAGGCTGTACCCTTGAACTCTGTTCAACTCTTGAGGAGTTTTGCTTTCCTGCATAAGTAGGGTAGCAATAGGGCCAAAGAATCTATCCTGCATGATCTTCTCTCTTGCTTCAATAATCAAAGGATTTGATATCATAGTAATTGCAAGCAAGTAGGCTTTTCTACTGAGGGCATCTACTACCACATTTTCTTTGCCTGGTCGATACTTGATTTCAAAATCAAATTCCTGCAGAGTCTGCATCCACCTTCTTTGGCGCATGTTGAGGTCCTTCTGAGTAAAGATCCACTTTAAGCTCTGATGATCTGTCATCAAAGTGAATCTTTTTCCCAGTAGGTAATGTCTCCATAACTTTAAGGCATAGACTACTGAAAGCAATTCCACGTCGTGGATAGCATAATTCCTCTCATGTGTTCTGAGCTTTCGGGATTCATAGGCCACTGCATGACTTTCCTGCATAAGTGCACCTCCCAAGGCAAAACCACTGGCATCAGTTACTACCTCAAAGGGTAGAGAGAAATTTGGTAGCTTTAGAATGGGAATGGTTACCAAGGCGGTCTTCAGCTTATCAAAAGCACTCTGGCACCTGGTAGACCATTGAAATGGGGTATTCTTTTTGAGAAGGTTAGTCAGGGGGGAAACTATGAGAGCATACTTTGGTATAAAAATTCTATACCAACCAATCAATCCCAAGAATCCTCTGACTTCTTTCACTGTCTTTGGTTCCGGCCAATCTATGACTGCCTGGACTTTTGTGGAATCTGGAGAAATTCCATCTTTGGATACCAGAAAGCCCAAGTATTCAATGTGGTCGACAGAGAAAGTGCATTTGCTCTTTTTGGCAAAGAGTTGATGCCTCCTTAGAATCTCAAGAACTTTTCGGACATGAGTCTTATGTTCAGCTGCATTCCTTGAGTAAATCAGAATGTCATCAAAGAAAACTAAAACAAAATCATCTCTGAGGATGTCCTACATTAGGTGATTGAATGTAGTTGGGGCATTAGTTAATCCAAATGGCATGACAGTAAATTCATAATGCCCATAGCGAGTATTGATGGCTGTTTTCAGTATATCTTGAACATTGATCCTGATCTAGTAATACTCGGATTTGAGATCTATCTTTGTGAAGATCTGGGCTCCATTTAGCCTGTCCAAAAGCTCATCAATTCTTGGGATAGGATACTTATTCTTAACTATAGCTGATTTAGACCTCTGTAGTCCACACAAAGTCTAAGCGTTCCATCTTTCTTTTTCTGAAAGAGAACTGGCGCACCCCAAGGTGAAACACTGGGTCTTACAAACCCTTGTTCTAACAGCTGTCTAAGCTGTTTCTTGAGTTTGATGGCTTCAGGAACTGGCATTTTGTACGTGCGCAGGGCTATTGGCTGAGCTCCGGGGGTCGATTCAATCACATGATCTACTTCCTGGATTGGAGGCATTTCAGTTAGCTCTAGTGGGAATAGATCATCAAATTCACTTAAACACTATATTAGAGAATTTGGGAATCTCCCAATTCCCTTTTGTGAATACTAAAAAAGGGGGACATGGATAACATGTTTGTAAGTTTCTCAAATCCCTATCATGTAACCTATCATTGGAAAGCGCTTGAAAAATGGGATCTAAAGAGCCATAAACCACTCATTTTGGATTAATGGTGTTCAAGTTATAGAAAATCCAAAGTTTTGACCACATGTCCAAACTTGTGGGAAATTCCCATATTCCCCAATATGGTGTTCTTAACCATTCTGGTTCTTTAGCCTTAAGCTTTGAGTCTACTAGGTTCATTTTGACAACATAAATTTGCTGCTTCTTCCTAAGTCCTTTCAGCAACCTGGAAGCTTTTACTAACTGAAGGTCTGGGGATCCGAAAACTCCAGTTCCTTGAACTTTGTTCTTGTGAAGGTCATGGAAGGAAATGGTTCCGTTGTGACAGTGTATGTCAGCTTGATTTTTATGGAGCCAATCCATTCCAAGGATCCCGTAAAAAACTCCCAGAGGTAAGACTTTAAACTGACAGTCTGTTACATTACCATCTAGATTGAACTGGATAAGATCTGTCTCATGGCGAGTGAAAAGAGTCTTCCCACTGGCCAATTCAACTTGCATAGGTTTCCCTGATTTCTGATCTAAGATTAGCTTACGCAAGCATCCAAGGGAAATGAAAGAATGAGAACTGCCTGAATCAATCAAAAGCTTAAAAGGCTTACCTTGATACTTTGCTAGAGTATGGATGACGGAGAACTGCTGGGTTAGGCCCTTGATTTTCAATTGCAGCATAGATCTGCCCTTTTTCCTCTTCTACTACATCTGAAATTGTGACTCCTCTGGCTGCTGTCTGCAGTCTCAGGTGGAACTCTTTCTCTTTGGTTGTCCTAGTTATGGGAAGGAGTTCTGAGATTACTCAGGACAGAGGCAGATGGCTGAGCTGGAGTTCTTCTGGGGTTTCCCTGGCTTGGGCGAGACGGACCTTGATTAGACTGGTATGAAGGGGTTGGTCTCTGAACTCGGGGTCCTTGACTTCCCTGTCCCCTTGACATGGTAGGAGTCGGGCAGTCTTTTAACTGGTGACCAAAAACCTGGCATCCAAAACATCGATTTTCAGTTCTGAGCTCATCCCTCTAATTTCTTGAAAGAGGTGGGGCTCCTGAGAAAGTATTATGGGGGAAGGGTCTTCCTTCACTTCTGAATCTTCCTGCATCCTGATTCTGATTTGGGCCTTGCTGCCTCTTTGGGGGTGGAAAGTTTGAAGTACTTCCCTGGGCTTGGAATCTTTTAAAGTTAGAGGATGCAGGCTTTGGCGAGACCTTTACTACAAAGGCTTTGGCAAAATCCTTTGCCATTCTTACTGCTTCAGCCATGGACACTGGCTTGGCATTTTTGACCAGTGTGTCCAAGGGTTCGTTCATTCCCCGAATGAACCTGGCCAATTGTTGTTCTTCATCTAGAGGTGGTGAATATTTTAGTAGAAGAGCAAAGGCCTGGTGATATTCCTTGATGGTTTTGCTCTCCTGCTTTAGCTCTAAGAATTCGTTCATTTTGGTTTCCAAAAATCCAGGAGGACAAAATCTCTTTCTTAGATGGGTTTTTAGATCATTCTAGGACTGAGTATTTCTGTCCAGATGGTTGGTGTCACAGTGGTTCCTCCAGGCTACCCTGGCTATTTCCACTATTTTCAGCTGGGCAAGAGCCATTTTGCTCCACTCATTGTAGCCTGTGACGTCAAAATACTCTTCCTCCATGGCTTCCACCCATTTCTCCACAGCCTCGCCCAGGTTCTCCCCTTCTCCTTTGAAGGGTCCTAGCTGAGTCCTATGAAGATCCTTGTTTTGCGAACATCAGGGTCAAGCTCGTCATCTTCAGAGACAGGGTCTGGCTGACGGCCACGGTTTCCTCATCTCATGATTCTACCAAAAATTTATATATTATTAAATTTTTATTTTGATATTATCCATGAGATCCTAAGACTTAAGAGGTTCGAAAAACAATTTCTTAAACAATTCAATGATCTTATTGGAGATCTATGACATATGTCCAATAATAGATTTTTCTTTATCAGATCGTCCGTAAACAATCACTTATACAACAGGAAATTTTTCTCCGAAAAACATTTCTTTATTTATATAAAAGTTACAATATATGTACATAGAGCAGCTCGGCTCTAGAATTCAAAATCTCCTCGGGAGATACATATGACGACGGTATTGGGCCATAGCCATGCCCTGATACAAACGTCCACTTACTGTGACAAGGGAACTATTATCTTCCATTTAGGAATAAAGCAACTAAGGAGTCTATAGATTTGGCATGAAGTCTGAAATTTCGAGGCGTCGAATGATATAGAATGACGCCAGGCACCATTTTCAGCTTTTACACGATCATAGCCAATGAGAGGTTCTACCCACAGCATTGCACGGCGGTCGCAGGCGTGCGAGTCTTGCTCGGCTTGTTCGAGTTGAAGCGAAAGAGATGAGATGCTCGAAGGTGAACACAGTCATATCTTGAGACTGGGTGAGGTCGGGAATACCAGATAAATAGGAAACTTCCATCTATAAAAATAATTTCTTTGATTAAAAATTCTTCATTAAAGAAGCTTACGGAATGAAAATACATTATGAAAATGCTTTTTCTGAGTTCTTATTATCAAATTTTGATAAGAATTTATTAATCTTTATTAGTTTTCAGCAAAGCTCTGATACTAACTGTGAGATCCCTCTCCCCCTCCGCGCGTCGGATTCTCGGTTAGCTAATAGCGGAAGCAGTCCCCTCATGCGCGGGGCAAGGTTTCTCACTCGGGGCCTCGCCCACGAATATCCGGGCACGAGACTAGGCTGGTGGTCACTCCGAAAATCGAAACCGGGAAAATTTCCCATGCCCGGAAAGCGGGGACGATTCCACCTTTTTGAATTTTTCTTAACGAGTTTTCTAACGAGATCAAAATCTAAACTATCCTCCACCTGAATAAACCAGATAGAAGGAAACTATCACTGATATAATTTGATCATCTGAGCAATTCAATGCTTTTTTCCTAATCAAGATTAGGCACAGCCGTTAATCCACTCAATCGAGAAATTTATCAGGGCATTAACTATCTACTCGAAGCTTAGCGTAATCCTAAGATTTTTCAGTTTGATTATTAAAACTCCATGATTCCAGCCTAACCCCATCCGGCCGATGGGTTAGCCACCACCCTACCACTGGAATTGGTGGAATCAAACAAGTGCTCACCCACCCATAATTGAAATGCCTTTCTTAACTTTAGCTTTAGAAAACAGCTACGCACACACTCCTCTTTAAAACTTTAATAAAAACAATCTATTGACAAACAATTTACTAGTTACACATGTCATACTTCAAAATTTCCAGTGATCCAGTGATAGATTACAATAACATTGGTCTGTCATACAATATCTTCCTCGACATACGAATGGGTGTCCTCGGCACCGCGAGCCCGTGCATCGCCTGGTCAGAACCCTCGAGGATCCTCCTTAGGTGTCCTGGCACTTCACTCAGGGACCGCTTCGTCGGCCCTCGCCCATCGTACCGGAAGCGCACCATTTTAACCATATCGAGGCTGGTCAAGACCTCGGCAGGCTTTGCCGCGTGAGCTGTCCCTCGAACACTCCCCGCGAGCTGTTGCAACCAAACTTCCCTTAGATAAACATATATGCCAAATGCTCCCTCTAGCATTCTGGCGTAAGACAGTCTTTTAAGAAAACAGGGTTTCTATGCAAGTTTATAGTTTTGATTTTGTTTGAATACCATGAATAAATCTTAAATCCGTATCTCAATACTTCTAGATCCAGGTCTGATTTCCAAACAGAATTCCTCGAATTCTGTTAACTTGATCCTTAGGTTAAAATCAAAAGTCTTAACTAGTTTTCAAAGATTCGGTGGGTGTTTTGAGTGCATTTTTCCTGAACTGATCACATCGTCATTGACGAAGGGATTAGGTCTTGGTCAATAGTCTGAATCAAAGTTTGGGTCTGGAGAGGTTCTTCCTAAACTATCTTTCTCGAAAGATACTATTTCAATTTCTCTTTTTCTAAATTTCGTTCAACGAATATTTGCTTAAAGATTTCTAAAACATGGATTAAGAGGAATAAAATAATCATTTATCTCGATCTCCGACTTCGATAGTTTAATTGAATTTTCTCATTACCATCTTAATGAATATGAAATGGTAGAATTTCCTCTCACATATTATCTATCTATTCATTTTTTTAATTTTTACGAAAATTAACAGAAGATTAAAGAGAACCCTTATTTAATTATAAAGAATCTATATGCATCTAATTATGCATAAAATCCAATTCTGATGAAAGTCACACTTTTATCATCATAAAAATCATTTATGATGAAAATCACTCTTTTAACATGAAAGAATTTCTTTTATGCATATATTTATGCATACAAATCATTTATGATGAAAATCACACTTTTAATATAAAAAAATAGCTTTTATGCACCCATTTATGCATAAAAACCATTTATGATGAAAATCACTCTTTTAATATAAAAAAGATCTTTTATGCATATGTTTATGCATAAAATTCATTTATTATGAAAATCACACTTTCAATATAAAAAATATCTTTTATGCATATGTTTATGCATAAAAGCCATTTATGATGAAAATGACACTTTTAGTATAAAAAAAATCTTTTATGCACCCATTTATGCATAAAAACCATTGAAAATCACTCTTTTAATATAAAAAAATATCTTTTATGCATATGTTTATGCATAAAAACCATTTATGATGAAAATCACACTTTTAATATAAAAAAATATCTTTTATGCATATGTTTATGCATAAAAATCATTTATGATGGAAGTAACACTTTTATAATAAAAAAAAAATCTTTTATGCATACTTCTATGCATGAAAATCAAATATGATAAAAGTAACACTTTTACAATTAAAAAATAATCTTTTATGCATACTTCTATGCATGAAAATTCAAATATGTTAAAAGTAACACTTTTATAATTAAAAATAATCTTTTATGCATACTTCTATGCATGAAAATCAAATATGATAAAAGTAACACTTTTATAATAAAAAATAATCTTTTATGCATACTTCTATGCATGAAAATCAAATATGATAAAAGTAACACTTTTATAATAAAAAATAATAATCTTTTATGCATACTTTTATGCATGAAAATCAAATATGATAAAAGTAACACTTTTATAATTAAAAATAATATTTTATGCATACTTCTATGTATGAAAATCAAATATAATAAAAGTAACACTTTTATAATAAAAAAATAATCTTTTATGCATACTTTTATGCATGAAAATCAAATAGAATAAAAGTAACACTTTAATAATAAGAATTAATCTTTTATGCATACTTCTATGCATGAAAATCAATTATGATAAAAGTAACACTTTTACAACAAAAAATAATCTTTTATGCATACTTTTATGCATAAAAATCAAATATAATGAAAGTAATACTTTTATAATAATACTAATTTTTTTTATACAAATAATCAAAAATGCATCTTCTATGCATGAAAATGATACTTTAGAATATAGAAACCATAAGGATTACTCTTTTAGAAATAAAAGATAAAATTTATTTTTCTAATTTTTAAAAATTTTGCCCATAACCTCCTTTGTATGGCTGACCATTTTTTAAATTTTAAGTCTCTAAAATTAATTAAAAGTGCACCAAGAGTATAGAGATTATTCTAAAGTAAATATTTTTTTACTTATTTAAGACAAACATTATAAAAAACTTGACTTTAATCATTAATCATTCACCTAGGATAGAGAATGGTTGGATTTACTAGAGAAGAGAGGGGAATGCCTTTTGCAATGAGGCATAACATCACTTGCAATTAGAGAAGACAAAAAACATAAAAAACCATAAAAACCATAAAATAAATGGAAAAGAGAAGAATCACCAACTTACTAATGAATTTTGAGAGCTTTCCTTTGGCTTGATGGTTTGAGGGTTCAACTCTTGTTTGAGACAAGAGTAGCCACCAATCTTCTAGAAGAAGGAAGGTCAAAAACTAATGAATTATGAATACAATTCACTGTTTTTGGCACTTGGGAGAGACAGGGTAACAATGCAAACCACTATTAAGTTTCAACAAAGGGGAGGGCTTCTATTTATAGGAAAAAGTGAGCTTCTAACCAAGCCAACTGATTCTAGAATTTTCTAGATCAGTTTGGTCAATTTTTGACCGTTTTTAGGTCAGTTTTGCTCACTTTTTGGATCTAGTTGAAACAAGAGAGAGGAGAGATAAAAATATCCCATTATTTGGGAGTTTAAAACTCATTCAAGCAGCACATATGGGTTTTGTGGTTTGTGTGGTGGCTTTTGATGTGGATGCTTCTGCATCCGGTATAGCTTTTGGCTCTTTTGGGATTATATTCCCTTTTGGGTTTATGTCCTCTACAGAATCCTTTTCTCTGTTTTTTAATTCGACCTTGGTTTTAACAGTATATTGTCCCTTGTTTTTCTTGGGATTAGAAGGTTTTGCTTTTTCTTTTGGGTTCTGCTTTAAAGCATGTTCTTCTACCCATGTTGAGGTATTATCTTTTGCATTATTTTTTACTATTTCTTGTGCCTTGGCTTGTAAGTGTGTAAGCACATTCAAGGGTACCGTAGTGGCCAATTGCCCGTTTTGTACACTTAAGATGTTAAGAGTTGTATTTTGTGAGACGAGCTACATTGACGCAACTTGTCTTGGGAAATCTTGGAGCTCAATGCCACATTGTTCACACATTGGTCGCAAGGTGTTAGTGACTATGGGCATGGAAGTATTCCAAGCTATACAGTCTGCCACCTTGTGAGGTCCACGACAATAAAAACACTGGAGTGTTCGATTAACTGCTTCCTGAGAGTAGTTTCTACCCTTTGGACTGTTTCTGTTTGGTCCACGGGAGATGGAGGTTTTGAGTTAATTTTGGATGAAGCGGGACACTTCTTAGTATCATGGTCAAAGGTTTTACAATGTATGTAGTATAGAAGAACAGGTGTCTTGTATGCACAATGAGGATTGTGATGGTCGTATTGATTGCACTCAACACAAGGCATTTCGTTCCTCACTTTTGGAGGCATTAAGGATGTTTGGTTTTGAAGGTCTTCATCCTCTCTTAGAGATGTTGGCTCTATAAGGTTTTAAGCAAGGCTGCATAAAATTCTGGAAATTTCAATTCCTAGATCGATCTTTCTTTTGCCATTGCTTCACTTGGTTTAGATGAGAAACACCTCGTAGCATGATCATCCTCTAGCATGTTGTCATCTAAACGTGTTGTTTCTTTACAATATTGATTGAATGTTTTCGGATTGGATACAATGATCCAGTTGTGTAAGCTGTTATTCTTCAATACCATTATGAAACATCTCTTCAATTGATTATCATTTAATTTTTCCCATGACTCACGAAACATGAGTCCAAGAGTTTTATCCGAAGGATAAAATCTCTAATGGATTCATTTGGTTAACGCTCAATTGAATAGAGTTCTATTGCTACACTCCACCGATCACCTTAATTGGAAAAGCCATGTATAAAGGCTAATTTCAAGGTTTTGAAGTTGGTCTTGATCTCGCAGGCATCAATGTGATGAACCATCAACTAGCTTTTCCCTCTAAGCATAGGTTCAATGCATGTACCTTGGTGGGACAGTTGGGGTTTCCAAAGGCTTTACATCTCTATTCAAACATTTGAATGAAATGAACAGGGTCTGTTATTCTGTCGTATTTGCCCATAGTTTTTGAAATTTGTAAGGTCGTATTTTTGTATGAGTCATTGAGGCTGTATGTGAGTGCTCTTGTTTGGAGAGTCCTTGGGCTACCCCCCCTTCCTAGACTAGTCAGTATGTGGGAGGTTGCAAGATGAGGGTACTCACTTTCGTTCACTCTCTCTAAAATTGGACATCCACGCATCTCGGGCAGAGTACCTCGATCATGATATCGCCGTGAATTAAAACACGACATGTGCCTCCCAAGCCTAAAGCGACATATCTCGAACGAGATACCAACTAATGCCACGCTAGCAGGTCTGGGTTTCCAGTCATCATCCATGTCACCACTACACGTCACCACCACCACATTATCTCAATCGAGATATCTATGCCACTCTGATCCACATCAAGGCCACGCTGTATCCCCCTAGGCATATTTAACTAGCCCATCTCCACCGTCCATGTATCTCGAACGAGATATCAAAATAAAATCTCGACCATTCATTGTTCGAGGTAAAGGGATACAATCTCCACCGTCCACATATATGGAACGAGATATTGAGATCAAATCTTGACCATTGAAATACCTCGTTCTCGAGATACAGAGATACAATCTCCACTGTCCAAATATCTCGTTCAAGATACAGAGATGCAGTCTCCACCGCACATTGGAAGATGCGATCTTGACCATTTAAATATCTCAATCGAGGTATATAATGAATCTCGACCGTCAACATACCTTGGTCGTGGTAATGACTTAAAATCTAAGCCGTCCATGTACCTCAAACGAGATACTAATATCAAATCTCAGCCGTCGATCCTTCACCAATCCCAAAATTAAGTGTGTATCTTGGCCGTATGTTTCACTAACCCTAAAATCTAGAGCGTACATCTTGCAAACCCTAAAGTGCATGATGCCACCGAACCTCGATCGAGGTTATAAAACCAAAAAACTTTTTTTTTTTGCCTCATTGTCAGAAGTCATTTTCACTCTCCTTGCTCTCTTGATTTGGATTAGCATTAGTGGGTCCATTAGCATTGTTTTATAGCTTCATTCGTGCTACGCACTAAGCATTGGACCCTTCACATTGGATCTTTCACATTGGACCTTTGTGTTAGGCTTAGGTTTTAGCATGGAGTCACACGAGGAGTCACACGAGGCTTAGGTTTTAGCATGGAGTCACACGAGGAGGGCCACTCGTCTATTGTGGACCTCACCCACGGCGAGTTAGCGGCTATCCGTAAGAGACACACCGTCTACATTACATATCGTGGCAGACTTGGAGGCGATGCTTTTGTCCCTTCGTAGCCTTCACGATATTGTTTATGTAGATGAGTCGATAGCCCACCATCTCACTGCTCCTGTGTCACATGACTTGACATATCATCAGGTCTGTGATCTTGGTCCGATTAGGGATGGAGCCTACTTAGATCTTTTCCTCGATAGTCATGGGATGAGGCTTGGGGCGGGCAAGCCCCTTACTATTTCACGGTGTTTGCATCCTCGTATGGTGGCACATATCTATAGTCGATATGTTGCCGCATATGGGAGGATGCCGAACAACCGCGCTAGATTTCCATATACTTCGCAAAGCAATTATATGCAGAGTTTGTCTTAGGGGAGGAGGTGGACTACACTAGCCATCGGGCGGCCGGGTGGTGGTGCTGGCCGAGGCCATCTCCAGGACCAGGGTAGGCGGCCTCCACCAGCCCTTCGTGTAGCTCCTACAGATCCTTCATTTGTGCCTATGTTGAGAGTCGAGACTCTTGGCACCCAGGTTGGCATCGACGTACGGAGTACCATGGAGAGCATCCAGCACGTGGTGCGCCTGTTCTCATGATCGATACCGACAGATGTCAAGGTATTTACATATTTATTACTTCTTAAGTTTTTTTAGTCATTTATTTACATGTATATATATACTTTTCTATATTTTTACATGAGCGGCATGGTTGATTGTGTCATGTAGAGTCCCACACCTACCACTGAGAGACTCACTCAGGAGTTGGTAGAGGGGAGAGTAGAGATTGACTCTACCTTGGAGCTGCATTACAGACGGTAGAGGCACCTACTACAGAGGCACGGCATCTGAGAGAGTCTGACACATCCAGCAGCAACAGGTAGGTTTCTCTTGCACATAAAAGAGTTATAATTAAGGTCCTAAGTTATAAATTTCTTTAAGTAATACCTAATGAGAGAGACTAATCAATTATTTTTATGCTTTACTTTTTTGCGTAGGCTCGGACCGAGGTAGAGAGTTCTAGAGCTGAGGCGCAATATCACCAGATTATGGAGCGGATTGCCCAGCATAGGGTAGAGCAGTTGATGCTGCATGTTCAAGAGTTCCACAGATCCTCAGACATGACAGTACCTTACTTGCCTTTATATCCACGGCCTGTTTATAGAGGTTTTTCGACGACCTCTCCCTCATTTTCATTCTGATGTACTTATTTGATGTTTATATCATTATGAGTTTTTTCATTATTGAGTATCATTACATTTTGGTTGATGTTCTTGATTTTTTTAAATTTTTTACCACTTTGGCTATCATATTGTTTGTTGAAAATCTCCATGACATCGTACCCAAACATGCCGATGGGAACCAAACTTTGCAAGCATGTGGGGGGAGCCCACCCCCACATGCATGCAAAGTTTAGTCATAATCGGAGCATGTTTGGATTGGTAATTAGCGCACAATGCAGATTTTTCAAGTCTCTTGGTGCTTAAGTGGCCATGGAAAATCCGGGCCTTCCCCATACCATCATACCCAAACATGCTCCGATGGGGACCAAACTTTGCAAACATGTGGGGGGGACCCACCCCCACATGCTTGCAAAGTTTGGTCATAATCAGAGCATGTTTGGATTGGTAATTAGTGCCCAGTGCGGATTTTTCAAGTCTCTTGGTGCTTAGGAGGCCATGGAAAATCCGGGCCTTCCCCATACCATCATACCCAAACATGCTCCGATGGGGACCAAACTTTGCAAGCATGTGGTGGGGACCCACCCCCACATGCATGCAAAGTTTGGTCACAATCAGAGCATGTTTAGATTGGTAATTAGCGCCCAGTGCGGATTTTTCAAGTCTCTTGGTGCTTAAGAGGCCATGGAAAATCCGGGCCTTCCCCATACAATCGTACCCAAAACATGCCCTGATGGGAACCAAACTTTGCAATCATGTGGTGGGAGCCCACCCCCACATGCATGCAAAGTTTGGTCACAATCGAAGTATGTTTGAATTGGTAATTAGTGCCCAGTGCGGATTTTTCAAGTCTCTTGGTGCTTAAGAGGCCATGGAAAATCCGGGCCTTCCCCATACCATCGTACCTAAACATGCCCCGATGGGAACCAAACTTTGCAAGCATGTGAGGAAAGCCCACCCCCACATGCATGCAAAGTCATAATCGGAGCATGTTTGGATTGGTAATTAGCGCCGAGTGCGGATTTCTCAAGTCTGTTGGTGCTTAAGAGGCCACGGAAAATCCGGGCCTTCCCCATACCACCCAATCCAAACATGCTCCGATGGGGACCAAACTTTGCAAACATGTTTAAGAGACCCACCCCCACATGCCTACGAAGTTTGGTCACAATCGGGGTATGTTTGGATTGATAATTAGCAGCCAGTGCAGATTTTTCAAGTCTCGGTGCTTAAGAGGCCATGGAAAATCCAGGCCTTCCCCATACCATCATACACAAACATGCTCCGATAGGGACCAAACTTTGCAAACATGTGGGGGGGAACCACCCCCACATGCTTGCAAAGTTTGGTCACAATCGGAGCATGTTTGGATTGGTTATTAGCGCCCAGTGTGGATTTTTCAAGTCTCTTGGTGCTTAAGAGGCCATGGAAAATCCGAGCCTTCCCATACCATCGTACCCAAACATGCTCCGATGGGGACCAAACTTTGCAAACATGTGGGGGGACCCACCCCCACATGTTTGCAAAGTTTGGTCACAATCGGAGCATGTTTGGATCGGAAATTAGCGCCCTGTGTGGATTTTTCAAGTCTCTTGGTGCTTAAGTGGCCATGGAAAATCCTGGCCTTCCCCATACCATCGCACCCAAACATACCCAGATGGGAACCAAACTTTGCAAGCATGTGGGGGGGACCCACCCCCCACATGCTTGCAAAGTTTGGTCACAAATCGGAGCATGTTTGGATTGGTAATTAGTGCCCAGTGTAGATTTTTCAAGTCTCTTGGTGTGTAGGAGGCCATGGAAAATTTGGGCCTTCCCCATACCATCGTACCCAAACATGCTCCGATAGGGACCAAACTTTGCAAACATGTGGGGGGGACCCATGCCCATATGCTTGCAAAGTTTGGTCACAATCGGAGTATGTTTGGATTGGTAATTAGTGCCCAGTGCGGATTTTTTATGGATTTTTCAAGTCTCTTGGTGCTTAGGAGGCCATGGAAAGTCCGGGCCATACCATCGTACCCAAACATGCCCCGATGGGAACCAAACTTTGCAAGCATTTGGGGGGAAGCATGCAAAGTTTGGTCACAATCGAAGCATGTTTGGATTGGTAATTAGCGCCTAGTGCGGATTTTTCAAGTCTCTTGGTGCTTAGGAGGCCATGGAAAATCCGGGCCTTCCCCATACCATCAAACCCAAACATGCTCCGATGGGGACCAAACTTTGCAAACATGTGGGGGGGACCCACCCCCACATGTTTGCAAAGTTTGGTTACAACCGAAGCATGTTTGGATTGGTAATTAGCGCCCAATGCGGATTTTTCAAGTCTCTTGGTGCTTAAGTGGCCATGGAAAATCCTGGCCTTCCCCATACCATCATACCCAAACATACCCCGATGGGAACCAAACTTTGCAAGAATGTGGGGGGGACCCACCCCCACATGCTTGCAAAGTTTGGTCACAATCAGAGCATGTTTGGATTGGTAATTAGTGCCCAGTGTGGATTTTTCAAGTCTCTTGGTGCTTAAGTGGCCATGGAAAATCCGGGCCTTTCCCATACCTTCATACCCAAACATGCTCCGATGGGGACCAAACTTTGCAAACATGTGGGGGGGACCCACCCCCACATGCTTGCAAAGTTTGATCACAATTGAAGCATGTTTGGATTGGTAATTAGCGCCCAGTGCGGATTTTTCAAGTCTCTTGGTGCTTAAGTGGCCATGGAAAATCCGGGCCTTCCCCATACCATCGTACCCAAACATGACCCGATGGGAATCAAACTTTGCAAGCATGTGGGGGGGACCCACCCCCACATGTTTGCAAAGTTTAGAACTCGCCATGAAAGTGGGACATTTTTTTCAAAGTAGTGGGAAATCCTTATTTAGGTCCTTAAGCTTTAGAACTATACAATCTATAGGGAACACTCATGGAGGATGGTGTTCCTATATTTGGAACATTAAGAGCAATTTAAACTTGACACATGACCACAAAACCACCTTCAATCTCACAAGGTAAAGATCCATTTGAACTCGCTGGGGCGGTTCTTACATGCACATTGAGAATGGTGGGAGGGTCATTCTTAGGGCTCTTGTGCAATGCAAGAATGGACCTGGGACCATTCTCAATGCTCTTGTGCATCCTAGAATGGCCTTAGGGCCATTCTTGTATGCACAAGAGACACGTGTACTAAGAATGGTCCTACACAACACAACTAGCCCTATAGAGGATCAAACTTGAGTTTGAGCCTCAACAAAAATGTGCTATTTTAAAAATGATACTTACTCTTTAATTTTCAATCAAATTTTTATTATTTAAGCTCTCCTCATGTTGTTAAAATTGTTATCAAGTGCAGACATGGAGCCACAACAGAAGAAGACCTTTTGCTTAGAGAGTGTTCCTCTCATAAACAAAACCAAATATAATCCTCCACGTCTCAAGATAGCAAAGAGGTATGACATGGTGGGCAATGAAGAAGGTCTCAAGTGGTTCATTGACACCTACAACTATGAGGCAGAGTATAAAGGTGACATTCACCTGTACTTGACAAAACTAGATGAAGACTACGGAGACATGGGGATTATTGCAAATGCAGTAGAAGATGCTAGTGATGAAGGTGTCCCTTGTATAACCTTCACTGTGATTCCAAATGCTGGAGAGAAGTCAGCTAATATGATTTCACTTCCATTCAACGGCTTACATCTTTCTGATATGAAAGGTAGTAAGGAGGGATTGGAGAAGAGTATTGGAAAGATTGGTCTCAAGATCAACTGCTATGACTCACTTGAGTCTTCAGGACTTGAGAATTGCACCCAACTAGTCAAAGGTTTCATGAAGGCAAAGGCTTACTTACTTGCATCTACTCCATCAATATCCAAGAGGGGCACTGGAAAGATTGGTAAGGACCACAATGTCTCTACCACATCACAAAAATCTACCAAGAAGAGCACACAAGATTCAAAGGATGCTAAAGATACTCCGAAACATGTAGGAAAGAAGAGACCACTTCCAGAACCCACTTCAAAGGATGCTAAAGATACTGCTAAAGAGAAAGTTCCAAAACAAATGGGAAATAAGAGTTCACTTCAAGAAGCAAAACTGTCACAACCATCAAAAGCTAAAAGGTCTTTAGAAACAAGCGCATCTCAACAACGGTCAAAAAAGAAAATCACCGAAGAGAGTGGTAATGTGCTATCCTCTACCTCTGCAGATGGTGGCAACATCCTTGCTTTAGTGTCTACAAAAGATGCCAATCCAATGGAAATGGACATTGACGTCATAGATCTAGATGGAGAAGATGTGGTCCCTTTATCACTTCAACGGCAATCTAAACAAGCAATGTTCAATTTGGAAAACCAAAATCAGTATTACAAACAGGTTTCAATATTGATGTAGCAAAGTGTAAACCTGCACCCCTACAATATGTTTACAGGAAGGTCAATTTGGATTGGGTGAGGTTGATAACACATGACATGGCCACTCATCCAAAACATGAGCAGATCTTGGCCATTTTGATGCCATATGATTGGCCATTTTGATGCCATATGATCCAGATACAAACAAGCCACTAGAAGATTTGAGTCTTGAAGATGTCTATAATGCTCATTACTAGATCATCTCTGGTCAACATTCGATTAGTGCAGCAAAGAGGTTGCAAAAATCCAACAATCCAAAGCTGGAGGCTGTGAAGCAGAAGTTTCAATACAGAAAGGCAAACATCATAGTTAATTGCCCTCCAAAGTTGACTACTTTAATATCCAAGGATGCCAATATTTCTATTGCCAAGTCCATGCAAAAGGAGCCGTTCTTAGATCAGTTCACTCAAGCAAGGGGCCAATGGTTGGGATGTGGTCGTCCACAAAGACCCAAACCTGGTGTAAATGTCACAAAGAAAGACCACTATGATTGGCTGGTAAGTGTCTCATACCTCTTTTTTAAAACTATTCATGGTCCTTAATAATTGTTAGTGTGAATACATATCTTGCTAACTACATTTTCATATTACTATTGCAGAACTTTGTGGAGACAACCGAGCATACACTTCAACATGGATTTTACAAGACAGATGGCCATCTTCTATTTTGTGAGGATGATATCTTCAAGAACTGGCAATTCATTTTGGATGAATATGCACATGGAAAGCTTCCAAACACAAAGGGAGAAATAAGCTCTTTTGATAACATAAAGAGAGATAGTACTCTTAAGGGTGGCCAACTTAAGCAAGCTTTTGGCACTGTGGCACTAGGACCCACCTTATTTAGGTGTATTGCTGGCCTTTTGCCAAATGAGGTTAGGACACTTCAAGCTAAAATAATGGAAGGAAAAGTGCTATTGAAGAAAGGAAAGAATCTGAGTGACTTTAAAGACATGGAGGAAGTGGGAAAGAAAATGAAAACAGATCGTGTCCTTAAAGAAGCAATTGTAGGATTCTACTATGACCTTACAACAATGCAAAAAAATTGGGATGAAATTTGCCAGGCATACCAAATAGGAGACAAGGAGTATGATAAATTGTGCTCTTGGTCTATGGACTGGGTCAAAGACAGGCTCAATCGTACAAAAGTCACCCCATCCCTACCTAAGGTAGTGATATCTTACTTGCATTACTTATACGGAAAAGCAACTAGTCACATTCCTGAAGAACAAGCACTTCCATGGAGCATCACAACAATTGGCATGGACATGGAGAAGATCAGAGAGATGAGTAGAAATGTGCTTCCTATTCCATTTGGTCTAGCGGTATTGGATGTCCACCTTCGAAACAAGGCCTCCCCTTTTTGGACTATGGATTCTTTCAAAGTTTTGATTAAAGGGTTGAATGATCTTAATGCAGAACTAGAATATGTGCTTGTTGTGTTCATAAACTTTGCCCACATTGGTACCCTTTTGGAAGCTGTGGACAAAGTGGTCTCAAATTTCCATTATGAAATAGGAAGCTATGACTCAGGCGACTCCAAAAGTTGGACAAGTGGGACCCTTGGAGTTGCAGTTTTGGTTCTTTTCATAAGTAAGGTGGACACATTTGAAAGCATTGACAAGATCCGTAACCAAGCTCAAAAAGTGCACATTTCATGGAGTCCATCCTCAAGCCAACAAAAGGATAAGAATGTTAAATTCAGTTGTGATATCAAAGATCATGAGTTTATTCGATCTCTCATCATGGGACTTTGCACAGAGCATAACTATGTCATTGATGTATTGACTGGAGGGGTTGTGCTTGTGGAATGCCTCCTTACAAAAGAAAATGTATTGCAATGACTATGGATGATGCCGAGGCAGGATCATTGGAGGTGACATGCTCCAATTTGGTAGAGCAAGATGCATCTCTAACCGAGTGGTGTGCAAAAGTTGAAATAATTGAAGAGAAAATAGAGGCTCCCGAACTTAATGAGGCAGACATTGCAGATATAGATGCATTAGGGGATGATGATTTACTGTATGATCAACAAAAAGAAGATGGGAATGAGAATGATAATGAATTTCAAGAAGATGAAGGAGAGTCATCACAAAGAGTAGGTGCTACAACAAAAGGCAGAGGTAGGCATATATGCATATTTAATAATTTTGTGCATTTAAATTGGTATCCAAGTTAATGTTTCTTGTATTGTTTTGCAGATGGAAATGAAGAAATGAATCATATAGAGTTATCTTTCCAAGCTAAGGAGAAAGTATATGGTATCCAAGTTAATTAGTATCTATGTTAAGGTCATGCATTTAAATTTGTATCCAAGTTAATTTGTATCCAAGTTAATGTTTATTGTCTTGTTTTATAGATGGAGATCAAGAAATGAATCATATAGAGCTAGCTTCCCAAGCTAAGGAGCAACTAGATGAAGGAAGTCATGATTTCCAAGAAGATAAGGAAGGTGATGCTATTACATCAACACTAAAAGGTATTGAGCATGCCATACAATGGATCTCCATGAATGAAAGCACTAGCAATACTTTTTTAGATAAAAAACTAAATTAGTAGCCTAAAAACATGATATTTAGATCTCATGTATTTTAGTGTGATGAAGTTATCTTTCAAAACTCATTCAAGCTTGTATATCTTTTAAGAGTTGTCATTTTTTGATCAAAGTATAAGGGATTCATATTGCAATCAAGTTCATTATTTTGTGTTCTCATAATCAATATTAAAATTGGTGAGGCTTGAACTCAAGGAACTCAAGCCTATGAACAAAAAGATGTGAGAGAGAGAAAAAACCTATGAACAATTACATGGAGAGAGAAAAAAAACCTATGAACAAAAAGATGTGAAAGGTGTGCTTATTGTTCCTTTTTTCATCAATTTCAAGACATACTATAAAAAATAATTAATGGGAGCTCGTGAAAAAATATTTGTAGATGGACCAAGTCATGTGTTGGTAGAGGCTGAAGTTGTTTGTGATCAAGCGAATGGTGGAGGACAACCACAAGAACAAGGTTTGCATATTGGAGAACTACTTTGTGAAGTTGGGCAATGTAGACCATTAGGAAGCTTATATTCTCTTGAGAGAGCTGGAGACAAACTACTATTTGAATCATCTATGACAAATATAGAGATGCAACCCACATTAGGAAACATAGTGATTGATGAGTATGGATGTATGAAAGCAAAAAATGATAGTTAAATGATGTGGATCCTAAAATGAACATGATTATTTCATGTAAAGCTAGAGGTTTTAACTTTGAACAATATTTTCCTTTTTTATGCATATATGACAAATATTAAGTCTTGATTAATGTATGAAATATTAAGTCTTGATTAATGTATGAAATATTAAGTCTTGATTAATATTTTCCTTTTTTATGCATATATGACAAATATTAAGTCTTGATTAATGTATGAAAAAATCTTTGTGTCTCATTCATTAATGTGCCTATTGTCTATTGATTAAGTGTATGAAAAAATCTTAATCTCTATGTCTCATCCTTAATGTGTCTATTCTCTATATTGAATAAGTGTAGGACAATTAATGTCTCATCCTTAATGTGTCTATTCTCTATATTGAATAAGTGTAGGACAATTAATGTGCATTTTGAACCTAAAAATGTTCATTGGCTTTTCAAAAGTTGTTATATTCGTGCACAAGAAATTGATTAGATTGAATGTAAAAATATTATCTTTTTCTTTTTAGAAAATGTTCTATAAACAACCTTGTGATAACTTGGTCTTGTACTAATTGGTTATTTTTTAGAGATACCATATCATTCTTATTTTTCAATGATGGGATAAGGCTCAAACTTATGTTTGAGCATATCTCTTTGATTCAATAATTTAGATCAAGGTCATGGTTATTTTTTATAGATGTCGTAATTGTTCTTGTTTTACATCGGGCTCAAACTTGAGTTTGAGTATATCTCTTGAGTTGAATAATTTAGATCAAGTAATCGAGAGGCTCAAACTTAAGTTTGAGTATATCTCTTGGGTTGAATAATGTAGATCAAGTTTCTAGTGGAACATAAACTATTTTGTTAATATATCAAAAAAAAGGCTCAAAATTTAATTGAGCTGAATGAGACACCCTACATATTAAGAATTATAATATAGGATAAAGCATAATTTTGAGCTTAAAAAGCAATGTTTCTTACATTGCTTGTCACATAAATAATTATCAAATGTGATGTCTTATTTGATTATTTCTTAATGGTAATGGTTTAGTGCTTTCATTGATGGTTTCACCTTGTGTTTTGGTATGTATACATTATTGAAATCAATTTTATTTTATAGATCAAAAAGATTGTGTTCTCAGAAACTCTCAAGAATAGAAGATGGGGACTCTCAAAGATAGTGAAGGTGATTTACAATAAACTGTGACCATTGTCTAAAATAGATGACCAAAAGACCAAAATAGGTGTTATATACTAAGTAAAATAGATGTTTATATAGCAAGATTACATATTCAATTTGGTTTTCAAGTTAAAATCGCATGTGTTTTTATAGGTGGAGATGATTTGCACTCGCCATGCCATACTGATCAGCAACAAGATCAATCAAAAGAAACTCTACAAACTAGCAATATAGTGGATTTAAATGTAAATAAATCTACTAGATTGCTTGGAAAGTGTGAAGACAAGGACATGCAAGAACACAAAACAAGTTATGATCTTCAAGGAGATAAAGACTTTCTAATTGGAAATTGCCAAAACAAAAACATCCAAGGAGACATAGAAGATGATTCTACAATGTCAAAAACAAAAGGTATTGGATTATTTATAAATATGCGTAAATAAAACTATACACTATATAGAAATAGTCAAGTGCCACGAGTATATGTGACTGTATACAGTCACATATACTCATGGCACTTGATTGTATAGAGTCACACTCCTCCCTCGACTGTATACAGTTGAGGGAGGAGTGGCCTTGAGGCTATAATTATGGGCCAAATTAAAGGCCTAGAACCATAGATACTAGGAATTTTAGTAAACAAATATAAATTATTGTTGTGACTTTGAGGCCATGACTCATAGTATCAATGGCCAATGCCTTAACTTGCAAGTTAAGGCTCTAGAGTCATAAGTACTAGGAATTGCAGTAGATATATAAAAATTAACAAAACAATGTTTGATTGTATATAATCTTAACCTTTTACTACAAGTTATGGTTCTAGAGTTATAAGTACTAGGAATTATAAGACACAAATAGAATTTGACAAAATATTCTTTATGTTTAATTATACAGAATTTAATCAAGAGTGCAAAGAAATGGACATAGTAGCAATCTTCATCAAAACTGTACCACCAAGAAATTTAGACAAATCTATGGCAAGCAACATTGATGATAATCCAAATTTTTTGGCACCTTTGGAGAAGCCAACAAAGTTAACAGTGATATTGGATTTGAATGGGTTGCTCTTGAAGCGTTGCTGGTACAAGTCACCAATACACATATCCTTGCCGTGTGGCAATATGTTTATGGTTCTTCGACCTGGATGCATGACATTTTTGAAGACCTTGTTAGGGAGGTTCAATGTAGGCATTTGGTCAACTACAATGAAACATAATGTTATATGTATGGTGAAAGCTTTGCAAAAGCATGCAGGGGAAATACTCCCTTTCTTTGTGATTTGGAGCCAAGAGGGATGCTATACCTATGGAAGGAGAAAATTATATCGTCCAGATAATCCAAGTGCCGAGGCCATGTTCAAACCTTTGGCTAAAATTGCAAAGGTATTTGGATGTGATGCACAAAGAACAGTTTTGATCGATGACTCACCATACAAGGGTTGCATTAGCCCACCATCAAATTGTATTTTTCCTCCTACATTTAACATTGACAATGGTGACAATGTTCTAACGGACAAGTTGCTACCTTACTTGCAGCAGCTTGATGAGGCTACTGATGTGCACAATTTGATAGAGTCTAATCGGTATGGAGAATGGCCAGTGTGCCAGGGTCATGATTTATACCATTTGGTGGAAGAAGTGGTGCATGAATGGAAGGAGCAAAATAAACAATGGTCAATAATGAGGTTTAACACGGGAAGCCTTCCTATTGCATGTTCCCTAAAGGAGAATGATGAAGTTGATAGCAGAGAGTCACAAGGTGTAAGCTCTAACAGGAGAAAGATCCATAGTTATAGCATTGAACTTAGTCCTTCACAAATAAACATTTTAAGGTCAAAATCTCCGTACATAGCTAAGATGAAAGGTATGGAAGCTATGCTACTTGCTCAACAACTAGGATACAAAGGTACCACAATCAAGCCACATGTTGCTAAGGAGTTCTTAAGGCAACTCCAAAAAACATATGGTTTCTTCTAATTTTATGAAGGTACAAATGACAAGATTTATTAATCACCAATATTGGCAATGGTTTCATGGACTAACTTCTTGACTGTTTCAATTCTAACAATGTCTTTTTTCTTTCTTGTTATAGAAATAGAGAAGTAGAAGCTGTTTCTTGAAGTCTGCTTGAGTAGATACATAATGGAAGGCAATCCTCTTTGTCCACCAAAGTTTCTTGAAGCGTGCTTGAGCAGATATATAATGGAAGGAAATCCTCTTCGTACACCAAAGTTTCCTATCCCAATTGATCATTTTCTTGATATAAAAGTGAAGACCTCAACCATTCCTAGCGTTGGCCAAGGATTGTTTGTGCACAATCATATTTGAAGAAATACTACAATTCGACATTATAGATATAGCAAGTAGTCATAACAAAGATTGGAAACAATTGTGTAGAATTTCATCATGGCTTAAAACGTACTCAATTCCTAAGAGGATCCAAAGGTCTCATGTAACCAAAGATATGGTATAGATTATTAATGATGTATGAGATGGCAATGTGGCAGGATATATCAATGACAATGTAGATTATTGATTATGGCAATGTGGTAGGATATATCAATAGCAAATGTTTTCTACACTCTTGCCCCAAAGTTATCTCCTTGGTCTAAAACAAGTACCATTGTAAATAATGTCAAATACATATGGCCATATATGTTTTGAAACTATAGAAGAGATTTATGTAGGTGATGAATTGTTTATGGACTATAATTTTAATTAAATGCATTGCTGTTCTCTATATTGTAGTTCAATATCATTTCAACTTTGCTCCTTTTACTAATTGTAATGCTTATTTTTCTCAGAACTATGTATTCAATGCTTGTATAATGTTAATTTAAGCTTGTGATTTAAATTTTAATACATTAATTCTCCTAGAATTATAGTATATATGATGTAGTTAAACTGATTGCATAAGTAATAATATTGGAACTCATGCATCATGAGAGTTCAAAGTATCTAGTTTTTGGAAGTTTACACATTAATACTTAACATCACATGATCTGAGATACTTTTGATTTATCGTGTTTGTAAGTACATCAAATGTACATGTGTGAGTATTTGTGGCCCTCCTCATATCCTTTTTAATAAAAGTGGCCCTCCTCATATCCATAGGTTTTTAATAAAAGCTATGGATCTTGAGCAATTATATGTATCTGAGACTCTTGTCACATGTGTCATGGTTGCTATACTCTTACCCATATGTTACTAATGTAAAAAATGGGAACATATTGCATGCTCATTGCATGTTGGAAGACAATCAGTTTGTCAAGATGAGTTTAATTCTAAGTATGACTTTGATTAAACCATGTAATAATATCAAATGATTTGATTTTTCCTTGTCAAAGATTTGGAGTTATTATAATGGTGTTTATCAACACCACATAAGTCATGAGATGCTTATCAAAAAAATTTATTTAAGTGATTTTAATTTAGGATGTGTTGATAAATATTTGACTTTTAAACCAAATCAAGGAAAGTTGCTCTCATGTTGGTTTAATTAGAAGCTTATGCTTTGATGTGCATACTATGATAGATGGTTCTACTAATATTGCAAGAACTTTGAGCATTTTTTTATATGCGTAAATGACATATCTCTATAATATGTTCTTGAAAATAAATATTTAATAGGTGGTAGATTTAATATATTTATATAAATATTATTTTAATTAATTAAAAAATTAATTATTTTATTAAAAATAATAATTTTATTTTTTAATCAAGAGATGACTTTGATTAATTCTTTAAAAAATTTTAATTGACAAAAAGTTCATTAATTCACGTTGAGCCTCAAACTTAAGTTTGTGCATAAAAGTAATCATCATCGTATATTGTAGCTCTATATATTAGAGACTCACACTTGAGTTTGATCATGAAATAATTTCTTTAGGTTCAACCTTGTAGGGGAAAATAAATAAATAACAAAAAAAGTATATAGTTACAATTAACATGCAGAGAAAATGTGTTCACTTCATCCACTAAAATATTATCTTTACATTCATTTTTGCCCTCAAATAGTACAAGATTTAGTAAGGACCTTTAAAAATGGCACTTGAATAAGTGCCAAAATTCCTAAATGTGTGTTCATTGCCATTCTCTTATCTTCAAACCCTTATTCAAACACTCTCTTTACATGTGAATGTCTCATTTAGCATTAGCTCCTCATGCTTAACCCAATTTTAGACCTCTTTGATGATTCATGATAAGTGGGATAAGGAGTTATTATCTTGGTGGGCCTGTGACTTCTCAAGGTAGTCCTTGCCTTATTGCTGCCCTCCTTTGGAGGTACCAATGGTTTTAGCGGCGGTAATTAGCATGTGGAAAGACTTTGGGGACCATAGGTAAATCTTTACGATTGTCCGCTGAGCAATGTTAACTCTTACCCTCTAGCTTGAATCATGAAGGAGATGAAAGGCAAGAGGCTATGTGAAAATTGAGGTTTCATGCAAAGAGAGGGAAGTGCAGTTTTGTGGTCTAATACCCAAATTTCAACCGCATCACTCGGGTATTGGTTTCTAAGATTGATCATATGGCTAGGAAGCTCTTTATCTGCTCTTTTCACTCATGTAACTATTTTCTTAATCCTTCACTTCTTTGACGATCAGAATTTCTCCCAAAGTTGCTAACTTTTAGGCAAATTTTGGCAATTTTATAGGGTCTTGGAGTAAAATGCTCATATTTGTTCGCTCGATTGCCCGTTTTTGAAAGTTTTTATATAGGCACGAAGCTCTCTTCAAGCTCTACGTAGCTATTTAATCGTCTTTTGCATAGTCTATATGGATTTAAAACTGCAATTCTTTGTGTATCTTTGTTTTTATAGACTTTTGGCCACTATTTCTTCTTAATAATGATTAATTCCTCTTAATCTCTTATCAAAAAGCAAATCCCATGTGTCTTATCCTCTTGTAAGTGATTGCTATATTCTTTTACTTTAATATGTTCCGTCCAAATTGCCCGATTCAAACGGATGAACCTTACCAACATTCCCCGTATGTTTCTGTTCACATAATCCTAAGTCGGAAGATTTTCTTCCAAGTTCCAACAAAGAATTGCCCTCTTGTTTGGAGCTGCCAGACTGGCAAAAATTCTTGCTTCTCCTGAGCCTTTCATCTTTTCTTCCATGACTTGTGATCTCACCTTTGATGTGTTTATCTTTATCTTAACCTAGGGAGAGAAAGGGAGGTGAGGAGGCTGTGAGGTTTCATACAAGTGTGTTTTGATTCCAAGAAGTGACCGAAGTCAAAACCCGAACTTTGTGTCACACTATCCTAGAGAATATAAAACGGTTGAATTTTCTCTCATAGAGTATTTACTTATTCATTTACCAATATTCATGGGATTTAAACATAGGATTAAAGAGAACTCCTATTTTGATATAAAAATTCTATATGCATCTATTTATGCGTAAAATCCAGCTTCTATAGAAATAACACTTTTATATAAAAGAAAATCCTTTTATGCATCTATTTATGTAAAAAAATCAATTTTGATGAAAGTAACACTTTTATAAAACAAAAATCTTTTATGCATCATTTTACGCATAAAAATCAATATTGATGAAAGTAACACTTTTATAATTAAAAAAATTCTTTTATGCATCATTTTATGCATAAAAATCAATATTGATGAAAGTAACACTTTTATAATCATAAAAATTCTTTTATGCATCATTTTATGCATAAAAATCAATATTGGTGAAAGTAACAGTTTTATAATAAAAAAATTCTTTTATGCATCATTTTATGCATAAGAATCAATATTGATGAAAGTAACACTTTTATAATAATAAAAAAATGATTTCCAATATGCATCTTTCTATGCATAGAATTTAAATATAATGAAAATCACTCTTTATAATAAAAAAACCACTCTGCCTCTTTTTATGCATAGAATTTAAATCTAATGAAAATCACTCTTTTATAATAAAAAAATAACCAATATGCATCTTTCTATGCATAGAATTTAAATCTAATAAAAAACACTCTTTTATAATAAAAAAATAACCAATATGCATCTTTCTATGCATAGAATGTAAATCTAATGAAAGTCACTCTTTTATAATAAAAAAATAACCAATATGCAACTTTCTATGCATAGAATTTAAATCTAATGAAAATCACTCTTTTATAATAAAAAAATAACCAATATGCATCTTTCTATGCATGAATTTAAATCTAATGAAAATCACTCTTTTATAATAAAAAAATAACCAATATGCATCTTTCTATGCATAGAATTTAAATCTAATAAAAATCACTCTCTTATAATAAAAAATTTATCAATATGCATCTTTCTATGCATAGAATTTAAATCTAATGAAAATCACTCTTTTATATTAATAAAAATAACCAATATGCATCCTTCTATACATAGAATAAAAATAACACTTTTAGAATACACAAATGGTGGGGATTAATCTTTTTGAATAATAAAAGATAAAACTTATCTCATAGAATTTAAGAAAATTTTGCCATAACCTCCTTTTTTTTATTTTAAAGAAAACAAAAATTAGAAAACCATTAAAAAGAAAAAGTAAGATTTCTAGCTTACTTGAATTTCTATGAGCTTTCCTTTGGCTTGATGGTTTGAGGGATCTACTCTTGTTTGCAACAAGAGTGGCCACCAGTTCTTTTGAAGAGAGAAAGGTCAAAAACTAATGAACTATCAATAAATTCACTGTTTTTGGCTCTGGGGTGGAGTAGAGTAACAGTGCATAAAACACTATTAAGATTCTACAAAGGGGGAGGCTTCTATTTATAGGAAAAAGTGAGCTTCTAACCAAGCAAAATGATTCTAGAATTTTCCAGATCAGTTTGGTCAATTTTTGACCATTTTTGGGTCAGTTTAGCTTACTTTTTGGAACTAGACTTGAATTAGGAGAGAGGAGAGATGAAATATCTCAATATTTGAGAATTTAAAACTCCACCACACATGTGAAATAGGCGCCTCCTTTATGAGGGGGAATCCCCACTCTTGAGGTGTCAAAAATTCATTTTTTTAGTATTTGCTTTGGTCCTTAGTCCACTCTTCGTCTTTTGTGAGTATTTACTCATTTTTGGGGGGATTTTCTTTATTTCTTCAATTTATCTCCTCCATACATTTGGATGAATCTGATTGGTCCCTCAAAACCTTAATTTAAAATTTCGCAGAAAATCTGGACCCTTAGGATAAGGCCTTTTGAACAGATTATAATTTGTTTTTAATGCACCTTCTGAAAATCTTTTTGAACTTCTGTTTTGAGGAAATTTATTTTAATAAGAAGATATATTTTTCTATCTAAAAATATCTAAAATCTGAATAATCTCTCTCTAGAATATTTTCTCTCTCTCAACCAAAATAGGTAGAAACAAGACCTTTTATTATGCTAAAGAGGGAATTGATTACAAGGGAATATATTAGACATCTTGAGGGGCTCGGGAGGAATCTTACATTCTCTCCCACTTGAAAAATGCAAGATGTCCTCATCTCACAAACTGGGGATAATCCCGCAAGCAATAGTTAGGCTTCTTTCTCCCAGGTGGCATCTTCAAAAGGATAGAACTTCCATTTAACCAATAATTCTCTCAAAATTCTATTCCTAAGAACCTTTTAATATCGAACATCAAGGATTTCTTCAGGTTGGAGTTCCATCTGCCCTTGGGTTGAAGAAGTTAAGATTTCATCATCAAGCACATGATTCGGGCTTGGTATATACTTTTTAAGAAGGCTGACATGAAATACATTATGTACTTTGAGATGAGGAGGCAGAAGAAGCTCATAGGCTAAGTCACCTACTTTCTTTGTAATCAGATATGGTCCACAATATCTGGGCGATAACTTCTTGTACTTCCCAAGAGATAGAGAACTTCTTTTAGGGCATACTCGAATGAAGACCATATCTTCTTCTTTGAATTTTATGTTTGTCCTCTTCTTATCTGCATACTGTTTCTGTCTATCTTAGTGGGCAGCTTTTATATCTTTGCGAATTGACTGCATCTGCTGCTCCATGTGGTCACAAGCATCTTCTGGACATCTCGACCCTAATCAATGGGTTGGACCAAGTTAATGGAGTTAAGAAATCTTGTCCATACAGAGCTTTGAAAGGACTCATCCCAATACTTCGGTGATAAGAAGCATTGTAGGCGAACTCAACTAGGTGCAAATAGCTTAGCCACTTCTTGGGTTCCCTGCCCCCATAGCATGACCAAAGAATATCTTCGATTACTTGGTTCACCCTTTCAGTTTGACCATCGGTCTCGGGGTGGTAAGATGTGCTAATATCCAAGAAAGTTCCTACTGCTTTGAAAAATGCAGTCCAGAATCTTGACGTGAATTTGGGGTCTCGATCACTTACTATTCTTCTGGGTAGGCCATGCAATCTGAAGATTTCCTTGAGGAACACTCTGGCCACATCCACTGCAGTGTAGGTTTCTTTTACTGGAATCAGATGGGCAACTTTGGTTATTCTATCAACTACCATGAAGATGGAGTTGTAACCTGATTGCACTGAAGGTAATCCAATAATAAAATCCATACTGATACATTCCCACTTCATCTGGGGGATGTCTAATGGATGTAACTTCCCAGGCATTTTTACTCTCTTGGACTTGACTTTCTGACATGTCAGACATTGACGTACATGATTAAGTACATCCTTTTTTAGTCCAGGCCAAAAGAAGCTTTTCTTCACAGACATGTAGGTTTGTGATGAAACCTGGATGTCCTGCAATAAGGCTATCATGGGCTTCATTCAAAATTTGACCCTCATCATTGGGAATGCATAGACTGCTATTATAATACATAATTCCATCATCCACCAGGATGTACCCTTGAACTTGGTTCAACTCTTGTGGAGTTTAACTCATGTGGAGTTTTTCTTTCCTACATAAGTAGGGTAGCAATACAGCCAAAGAATCTATCCTGCATGATCTTCTCTCTTGCTTCAATAATCAAAGGATTTGACACTACAGTAACTGCAAGCAAGAAGGCTTTTCTGCTGAAGGGAATTTGCTACCACATTTTCTTTGCCTGGGCGGTACTTGATTTCAAAATCAAATTCCTGCAAGGTCTGCATCCACCTTCTTTGGCGCATGTTGAGATCCTTCTGAGTGAAGATCCACTTTAAGCTCTGATGATCTATCTCATCAAAGTGAATCTTTGACCTAGTAGGTAATGTCTCCACAACTTCAGGGCATATACTACTAAAAGTAGTTCTAGGTCGTGGTGTGGAGAGCATAATTTCTCTCATGCATTCTGAGTTTTCGGAATTCATAGGCCATTGCATGACCTTCCTGCATGAGTGCACCTCCTAGGGCAAAACCACTGGCATCAGTCAAAGGGTAAAGAGAAATCTGGCAACTTTAGAACGGGATTGGTTACCAAGGCAGTCTTCAGCTTATCAAAAGCACTCTGGCACCTGGCAGACCATTGAAACGGAATATTCTTCTTGAGAAGATTACTCAGCTTATCAAAAGCACTTTGGCACTTTGGCACCTAGCAGACCATTGAAACGGAATATTCTTCTTGAGAAGATTACTCAGGGAGGAAGCTATGAGAGCATACTTTGGTATAAAAATTCTATACCAGCCAGTCAATCCCAAGAATCCCCTGACTTCTTTCACTGTTTTTGGTTCAGGCCAATCTATGACTGCTTGGACTTTTATGAAATCTGGAGAAATTCCATCTTTGGATACCAGAAAGCCCAAGTATTCAACATGGTTGGCAGAGAAAGTGCATTTGCTCTTTTTTGCAAAGAGTTGGTGCTTCCTTAGAGCCTCAAGAATTTTTATGACATGAGCTTCATGGTCAGCTGCATTCTTTGAGTAAATTAGAATATCATCAAAGAAAACAAGAAAAAAATCATCCAAGTATTCTCTGAGAATGTCCTGCATTAAGCGATTGAATGTAGCTGGGGCATTTGTCAATCCAAACGGCATGACAGTGAATTCATAATGCCCATACCGAGTATTGATGGCTGTCTTCGGGATATCTTGCTCATTAATCCTGATCTGATAATACCCTGATTTGAGATCTATCTTTATGAAGATCTGGGCTTCACTTAGCCTGTCCAGAAGCTCATCAATTCTGGGGATAGGATACTTATTCTTAAGTGTCAGTTGATTGAGGCCTCTATAGTCCACACAGAGTCTTAGCGTTCCATCTTTCTTTTTCTGAAAGAGAACTGGCGCACCCGAAGGTGAAACACTGGGTCTTACAAACCCTTGTTCTAATAGCTATCTAAGCTGTTAGAACAAGGGTTTGTAAGACAGCTGTCTAAGACTCTGTAGTCCACACAGAGTCTTGGCGTTCCATCTTTCTTTTTCTGAAAGAGAACTGGCGCACCCCAAGGTGAAACACTGGGTCTTACAAACCCTTGTTCTAACACTTGTCTTACAAACCCTTGTTCTAACAGCTGTCTAAGCTGTTCCTTGAGTTCGATGGCTTTAAGAATTGGCATTTTGTACGTGCGCAGGGCCACTGGCTGACCTCCAGGGGTCAATTCTATCTCATGATCTACTTCCCGAATTCGAGGCATCTTTGTAAATTCTGCTGGGTATAAATCATCATAATCACTTAACCATTCAGGTTCTTTATCTTTTAACTTTGTATCTACTGGATTCATTTTGACAACATAAATGAGCTACTTCTTTCTAAGTCCTTTTAGTAACTTAGAAGCCTTTACTAACTGTAGACTTGGGGATTTTGAAATTCCGATTCCTTGAACTTTATTTTCATGAAGGTCACGGAAGGAAATGGTTCCATTATGACAATGAATGTCAGCTTGATTTTTATGGAGCCAATCCATTCTAAGGATCTCGTCGAAAACTCCCAAAGGTATAACTCTGAACTGACAGTCAGTTAAATTCCCATCTAGATTGAACTGAATACGATCTAGATGGGAATTTAACTGGCAGTCAGTTAAATTCCCATCTAGATTGAGCTGAATACGGTCTGTCTCAAGGTGAGTGAAAAAAATCTTCCCACTCGCCAATTCAACTTGCATAGATTTCCCTGTTTTCTGTTCCAAGACTAGCTTACGCAAGCATCCTGGGGAAATGAAAGAATGATTACTGCCTGAATCAATCCAAAGCTTAAAAGGCTTACCTTGATACTTAGCTAGAGTATGAATGACGCAGAATTGGCAATTTGGCCCTTGGTTTTCAATTGCTGCATAAATCTGTCCTCTTTCCTCTTCCACTACTTTTGCTATTGTGACTGCTCTAAGTGCTGCAGTCTAAGGCGGAACTCTTTCTCTTTGGTTGCCCCAGTTTTGGGAAGGAATTCTGAGGCTACTCTGGATAGAGGCAGATGGATGAGCTGGAGTTCTCCTGGGATTGCCATGATTTTGACGAGATGGACCTTGATTTGACTGATAGGAAGGGGCTGGTCTCTACACTCTCGGTCCTTCACTTCCCTGGCCCCTTGACATGGCACAAGAGTCGGGGAGTCTTTCAGTTGGTGACCAAAACCTTGACATCCAAAACACCGATTCTCACTACTGACCTCATCCCTCTGAATCCTTGAAAGAGGTGGGGCTCTTGAGAAAGTGTACTGTGGGAAGGGTCTTCCTTCACTTCTGAATCTCCCAGTATCATGATTCTGATTTGGACCTTGCTGCCTCTTTGGGGGAGGAAAGTTTGAAGTACTTCCCGGGGTTCGGAATCTTTGAAAGTTAGAGGGTGCAAGGCTTCGGCGGGACCTTAACTACAAAGGCTTTGGCAAAGTCCTTTGCCATTCTTATATCTTCGGCCATTGAGACAGGTTTGGCATTCACTAAGCTATCCAATGGCTCGTTCATTCCTCAAATGAATCTAGCCATCAGCTGCTCTTCATCCAATTGCAATTGCGGGGAATATTTGAGGAGAAGGGCAAAAGCTTAATGGTACTCTTCAATTGTTCGGCTATCCTACTTTAGTTCCAAGAACTCATTCATTTTAGTTTCAAGGAAGCCCGGAGGACAAAACCTCTTTCTGAGGTAAGCTTTAAGATCGGTCCAAGTCTGGGTATTCCGGTCGAGACGGGATTCCTCCAAGCAACCCTAGCCGTTTCCACAATCTTTAACCTGGCAAGAGCCATCTTGCTTCTCTCATTGTAGCCAGTTACATCAGTATTCTTCCATAGCCTCAATCCACTTCTCCACTACTACTTCACCTAATTGCTTCCCTTCACCCTTGAAGGGACCAGGTTGGGATCTTTGCAGGGCTTGCAGGGCTTATCAAACATCCGGATCTAACTCTTCATCATCAATTAGAGGATCCGGTTGCCTTGCATAGGCCGCACGCCTCATGATTCTGACAAAACGAGATTTTTGTCATCTAACTTTGACAACAGATTTATGATTATTTAATTTTTACGATTTATTCTTTAAATAGATAATTATTTCATCATACTTCATGAAATAAGATTTACTCTGATAATTCTACTAACCATTTTCACAATCATGAAATAATTTGATTTTTTTTTTGCAAAACATCATTTATTATCAAAAGTTTTAGATATATACACAGGCCATCATGGCTCCCAAAATCACTGCCTCAATCGCATATGCGTAAAGAAGAGAAATTGCAAAGGAGACATACCATGGTACTACACACGATTCATTACAAAAAGAGGTGCTGTAATTCTACTTCTAGGGATAAAGCGGCTAAGAAGCCTAAAAACTTGGCATGAAATTTTGAAGTTCCTGGGTGAATGATCACAGAGTTGTACATGCTGAGCAAGCCCTAGCCTCATCAGAATCATGGCTAAGGAAATATTTTACCTGAGCCTCTGATGCTGATTGGTACTGACATTAATACATCGTCCTCCAAAGAACCACATATATCGACGTCGCTCAATAGGATCAGGAAAGTAAAGACTCTCAAAATGACGTGCGAGTCTCACTCTGCTTACTCGGGTCGTAGCAGAGTTGATGAGGTGCTCGAATGCAAAGGCTATCATATTCTGACTCTGGGAGAGTTCAGGAATGCCAGATAGATTCGAGGTATCCATTTATAAATTTCCAATTCAATTTATGAGTTTTGAATTTTTAAAGTTCATTCAACATAATATTAACAAGTGAAAACACTATTTCCCATATTTACTTTAAAATTTTAAGCAATTTTTGTTACTGTTACGTAAATTTACAACAACGCTCTAATACCAACTGTGAGATCCCAACTACCCCCTCTGCGCATAGGATTCCCAGATGGTAGTAGCAGCGAAAGTAGCTTCCCCTTACGCGGCGCAGGGTTTCTCACTCGGGGCCTCGCCCTCGAATGTTCGGGCACGAGACTAAGCTGGTGGTCATTCCGAAAACCGAAACCAGGAAAATTTCCCATGCCTGAAAAATGGGGACGATTCTACCAACTATTTTTTTAACGAGGTCAAGATACTATACTAACCTTCATCTGAATAAACCAGATAGAAGGGAAACTATTACAGACTTAACTTGAAGGGATCAACACTTTTTTCCTAATTGAATCAAGCACAGCCGTTGATCTATTCATTAGAGAAGTCTTTAGGCTTTTATTTAACTGCTCGAGTTCTAAGCGTATTCCTATTAATCAATTTTATTATTATAACTCTACTAATTCTAGCCTTCTCCATCCGGCCCCTGGATTCCAAACCACTGGAATTAGTAGAACCAGACAAGTACTCACCCACCCATAATTGAATGCCTTTCTTAACTTTTGCTTTAGAATATAGCTACGCACACACTCCTCTTTAAACTTTAACTTTTAAAAACAATCCATTGATAAACAATTATTGGTTACAGATGTCATAACTCAAAATTTCCATTCAATCCTTGTTTCTCACAAAACAGTATCACTCTGGACTCTCCGTTGAGACCAACAGGTCAGCAAACGAGATCCAGTAAAACAGATTACAATAATTTTCTCGTCATCATACATATATATATCTTCCATGACATATGCATGGTGTCCTAAGCACCGCGAGCCCGTGCATCGCCTGGTCAGAACCCTCCAGGATCCTCCTTAGGTGTCCTGGCACTTCACTCGGCCCATGGGTTCCAACCACTGGAATTAGTAGAACCAGACAAGTACTCACCCACCCATAATTGAATGCCTTTCTTAACTTTTGCTTTAGAATACAGATATGCACACACTCCTCTTTAAACTTTAACTTTTAAAAACAATCCATTGATAAACAATTATTGGTTACAGATGTCATAACTCAAAATTTCCATTCAATCCTTGTTTCTCACAAAACAATATCACTCTAGACTCTCCGTTGAGACCAGCAAGTTAGAAACGAGATCCAGTAATAGATTACAATAATTTTCACATCATCATACATATATATATCTTCCACGACATATGCATGGGTGTCCTAAGCACCATGAGCCCGTGCATCGCCTAGTCAGAACCCTCCAGGATCCTCCTTAGGTGTCCTGGCACTTCACTCAGGGACTGCTTGGTCGGCCCATGTGTTTCAACCACTGGAATTAGTAGAACCAGACAAGTACTCACCCACCCATAATTGAATGCCTTTCTTAACTTTTGCTTTAGAATACAGATACGCACACACTTCTCTTTAAACTTTAACTTTTAAAAACAATCCATTGATAAACAATTATTGGTTACAGATGTCATAACTCAAAATTTCCATTCAATTCTTGTTTCTCACAAAACAGTATCACTCTAGACTCTCCGTTGAGACCAGCAGGTCAGCAAATGAGATCCAATAACAGATTACAATAATTTTCTCATCATCATACATATATATATCTTCCACGACATATGCATGGGTGTCCTAAGCACCGCGAGCCCGTGCATCGCCTAGTCAGAACCCTCTAGGATCCTCCTTAGGTGTCCTAGCACTTCACTCAGGGACCGCTTGGTCAGCCCTCACCCATCGTACCAGAAGCACACCATTTTTCACCATACCCAGGCTAGTCAAGACCTGGCTAGGTTTCTGCTGCGTGAGCCGTCACCATTTTTCACCATACCCAGGCTAGTCAAGACCTGGGTAGGTTTCTGCCGCGTGAGCCATCCTTTGAACACTCCCGGCGCCAGCTGTTGCAACCGAACTTCCCTTAGAAAAACACATATACCAAATGCTCTCTCCACCATAATTCTGGCGTAAGATAGGCCTTTAAGAAAATAGGGTTTCTATGCAAGTTTTCAGTTTTGATTTTCTTTTGAATACAATAGGTATATCTTAAATCCGTATCCCAATACTTCTAGATCATAGGTCTAAAATTCCAATAGAATTTCTTGAATTCTATAACCTTGATCCTCAGATCAGAATCAAGGGTCTTAACTTGATTTCAGATTCGGTATTTGAGTGAAACTTTCCTGAACTGGTCACATCGTCTTTTCTTGAAACTGACGAAGGAGATTAAGTCTTAGTCATAGTCTGATTCAAGGTTTGAGTTTGGAAAGGTTTTCCCTAAAACAAACTTTCTCGAAGGGTAATGTTTCAATTACTACTTTACTGAATTTCATTCATTAAGTATTTTGCTTAACTAAATTTAAAACTAATCATGAATTCCTATGAGGAATAAATTAATCATTTATCTAAAATTCCGACTTCGACAGTTTTTTTGAATTTTCTCATTACTATCCTAGAGAATATAAAACGGTAGAATTTTTTCTCATAGAGTATTTACTTATTCATTTACCAATATTCATGGGATTTAATCATAGGATTAAAGAGAACTCTTATTTTGATATAAAAATTCTGTATGCATCTATTTATTCATAAAATCCAACTGCTATGGAAATAACACTTATATAAAATAAAATCCTTTTAGGCATCTATTTATGTAAAAAAATCAATTTTGACGAAAGTACCACTTTTATAATTAAAAAAAATTCTTTTATGCATAAAAATCAATATTGATGAAAGTAACACTTTCATAATTAAGGAAAAACTCTTTTATGCATCATTTTATGCATAAAAATCAATATTGATGAAAGTAACACTTTTATACTAAAAAAAATTCTTTTCTGCATCATTTTATGCATAAAACTCAATATTGATAAAAGTAACACTTTTATAATAATAAAAACTCTTTTATGCATCATTTTATGCATAAGAATCAATATTGATAAAAGTAACACTTATATAATAATAAAAATTTATTTCCAATATGCATCTTTCTATGCATAGAATTTTAATCTAATGAAAATCACTCTTTTATAATAAAAAAATAACCAATATGCATCTTTCTATGCATAAAATATAAATCTAATGAAAATCACTCTTTTATAATAAAAAAATAACCAATGTGCATCTTTCTATGCATAGAATTTAAATGTAATGAAAATCACTCTTTTATAATTAAAAAAAACCTATATGCATCTTTCTATGCATAGAATTTAAATCTAATGAAAATCACTCTTTTATAATTAAAAAATAACCAATATGCATCTTTCTATGCATAGAATTTAAATCTAATGAAAATCACTCTTTTATAATAATAAAAATAACCAATATGCATCTTTCTATGCATAGAATGAAAATAACACTTTTAGAATACACAAATGGTGGGGATTACTCTTTTTGAATAAAAAAAGATAAAACTTATTTCACAAAATTTAAGAAAATTTTGCCATAACCTCCTTTGTATGGCTGACCATTTTTCAAATTTTTCTATCCTCAAGTTACTTAAAAATTATCCCAAATGGTTTAAAGCATTCTAAACTAATCAAATTCCACTTTTAAAAAAGAAACAATATAAAAAGTTTAATTCTAACAATTTGATTACTTATCTAGGATAAAGAAAGGCTGAATTTAAGAATGAAGAGAGGGGGAAAGCCTTTCCAACAAGGCATAACATCATTTTTTTCATTTTAAAGAAAACAAAAATTAGAAAACTATTAAAAAGAAAAAGTAAGATTTCGAGCTTACTTAAATTTTTGTGAGCTTTCCTTTGGCTATGGTTTGAGGGATATACTCTTCTTTGCAAAAGAGTGGCCACCAATTCTTTTGAAGAGGGAAAGGTCAAAAACTAATGAATTATCAATAAAATCACTGTTTTTGGCTCTGGGGTGGAGTAGAGTAACAGTGCATAAAACACTATTAAGCTTCTACAAAGGGGGAGGCTTCTATTTATAGGAAAAAGTGAGCTTCTAACCAAGCAAAATGATTCTAGAATTTTCCAGATCAGTTTGGACAAATTTTTATCATTTTTGGGTCAGTTTAGCTTACTTTTTGGAACTAGACTTGAATTAGGAGAGAGGAGAGATGAAATATCTCAATATTTGAGAATTTAAAACTCCACCACACATGTGAAATAGGCGCCTCCTTCATGAGGGGGAATCCCCACTCTTGAGGTGTCAAAAATTTATTTTTTTAGTATTTCCTTTGGTCCTTAGTCCACTCTTCATCTTATGTGAGTATTTACTCATTTTTGGGGAAATTTTCTTTATTTCTTCAATTTATCTCCTCTATACATTTGGATGAATCTGATTGGCCCCTCAGAACCTTAATTTAAAATTCTCAGAAAATCTTGACCCTTAAGATAAGGCCTTTTGAACAGATTATAATTTGTTTCTAATGCACCTTCTGAAAATCTATTTGAACTTCTGTTTTGGGGGAATTTATTTTAATAAGAAGAGATATTTTTCCATCCAAAAATATCTAAAATCTGAATAACCTCTCTCTAGAACATTTTCTCTCTCTAAGCCAAAATAGGTAGAAACAAGACCTTTTATTATTCTGAAGAGGGAATTGATTACAAGGGAAGATACTGGACATCTTAAGGGGCTGGGGAGGAATCTTACACACTTGGTATCCACCCCACCTTGGTCATGGGATCAATAACAAGGTATTTTAAGCCCTCTGAACTCTTGTTTATTTGATATCGCTTGGTTCCAATCCCATTGTCATAATGTTTTTGTGGGGTTAGTAGCGAAGCCCTCTAGAGTCCGCTTTGTTTTATATCGCTTGGTGGCAACCCCATTGTCCTAATGTTTTTCATGGGATCAGTAACAAGCGATTCAAAGGCCTCTGGAATCTTGTCTGCTTTATATTGCTTGGTACTGACCCCATTGTGATAACGTTGGTCATGGAGTCAGTACCAGCGATTCTAAGCCCTCTGGACTCTTGTTTGTTTCATATTACTTGGTTCTCACCCCATTGTCATAATTTTTTTTGTGGGACCAGTACCAAGCGATTCGAAGCCCTCTGGAGTCCTATTTGTTTTATATCACTTGATCGACCCCATTGTCATAATGTTTTTCATGGTGTCAGTACGAAGCGATTCAAAGGCCTCCGGAATCATGTCTACTTTATATCTCTTGGTATCGACCCCACTGTGATAACGCTGATCATGGGGTTAGGAACAAGCAATTTTAAGCCCTCTCAACTCTTGTTTGTTTCATATCACTTGGTTCCAACCCCATTGTCATAATGTTTTTCATGGGGTTATTACCAAGCAATTTGAAGTCCTCTAGAGTCTTGTTTGTTTTATATCACTTGGTTCCAACCCCATTGTCATAATGTTTTTCATGGGGTTATTACCAAGCAATTTGAAGCCCTCTAGAGTCTTATTTGTTTTATATCACTTGGTCGTGACCCCATTGTCATAATGTTTTTCATGGGGTGAGTACCAAGTGATTAAAAGGCCTTCGAAATCCTATCTACTTTATATTGCTTGGTACCGACCCCACTATGAAAACGTTGGTCATCGGGTCAGTAACAAGCAATTCTAAACCGTCTGGACTCTTGTTTGTTTCATATCACTTGGTTCCGACCCCATTGTCATAATGTTTTTTGTAGGGTCAGTACCAAGCGATTTGAAGCCCTCTGGAGTCTTGTTTGTTTTATATCGCTTGACCCCATTGTCATAATGTTTTTGATGGGGTCAGTACCAAGCTATTGAAAGGCCTCCAAAATCCTATTTGCTTTATATCGCTTGGTACCAACCCCACTGTGATAACATTGGTCATGGGGTGAGTACCAAGCAATTCTAAGCCCTCTGAACTCTTGTTTGTTTCATATCACTTGGTTCCGACCATGTCATATTGTTTTTTGTGGGGTCAGTACCACAAGCGATTTGAAACCCTCTATGGAGTTGTATTTATTTTATATCGCTTGGTGGCGCCCCCATGGTGGCGCCCCCATTGTCATAATGTTTTTCATGGGGCTAGTACCAAGTGATTCAAAGGCCTCCAAAATCCTATCTGGTTTATATCAATTGGTACTGACCCCACTGTGGTATCGTTGGTCATGGGGTGAGTACCAAGCCATTCTAAGCCCTATGGACTCTTGTTTGATTCATATCACTTTGTTTTGACCCCATTGTCATAATGTTTTTCGTGGGATTAGTACCAAGCGATTCGAAGCTCTCTGGAGTCCTCTTTGTTTTATATTGCTTGGTAGCAACCCCATTGTCATAATGTTTCTCATGGGGTAATTACCAAGCGATTCAAAGACCTCCGTGAAAGATCTGTGCCCCCTTCGCACAACGACGAATTCAGTGGTGCTAGCAGTGGAAGTAGCACTTCTTGCGCAAGGCAGGTCCCCTCACCCATGGCCTTGCCCACGGATATCTGGAAAAGAGACTAGTCCCTCGATTCTTCCAAAACCGGACCCGGAAAAACTTTCCCCGCCCAAAAAGCACGGGCGGTCCATATTTTTACCCTATCATAGTCAAGAGCCTTAACTAACTGAACTGATCCGACCGAACCCGTAAGTCCCATGGTTAGATCACGAAAAGACTTGCACTTGGATCATAGATACCAACGCTTTTTTCCTCATTGAGAGGCAAAGCCGTTGATTCTTTTCCATAGAACAATTTCTATTCGGGATTTACTTCGTCTATCGTACCACCATAACAGAATTGAGTCTCATTTTAGGGATCCATCAGTCCAGCCTCCATCCCGTCCCATGGGTTAGCCAACCGCCCAACCATTGTAGTGATGGGATCCATTTAAGAATTTGGCTAGATTTTGTCCTGGGTACCAGGGAAAAGAGTTCCCAGGATCTTTATGCAAACTTCAAACTAGTCACACCACTTACACACCCAATACGAAATTGCCTTTTTCCATAGATTTAGCTGTCTTTTAAAAATAATCTTTTAATGAAACCATAGTATCACTGATCATAGTCCTCCAAAATATCCAGTTAATTCCTAATTTCCAATCATTCCTTCATCGGTGTACCTACGGCATCAGTGGCATCCAGAACGCTCCACTTGTTCACTCAGGGGCCTTTTCAATAGTTCCTAGCTCATAGTACCCAGTAATATATTTACTTATAAAAATCAAAATGGAATCTCCGTTGAAGATCAGCAAGATCAACTAATAGATCCATATAAAAGAGCCATGGACTCATCTGTTGATTGACCCAGCAAGGTCAATCAACCAGATCCATGCTTGGTTTTAGAAAACAACTCTTACTCCTTGTTCCAATATCCTCGACGCACGTGTGGGTATCGTCTATCATACCATAACAGAATTGAGTCTCATTTCCATTAATCCAGTCTAACACCATCCAGCTAACCCCATCCAGTCCCGTCGGTTACCAACCATTGTCGTGATGGGATCCATTTAAGAATTTGGTTAGGTTTTATCCCGGGTACCACGAAAAAGAGTTCCCAAGCCTCCTAGCCAGATCTTCATGCAAACTTCAAACTAGTCACACCACTTACACACCCAATACAAAATTGCCTTTTTCCACAGATTCAGCTGTCTTTTAAAAACAATCTTTTAATGAAACCATAGTATCACTGATCATAATCCTCCAAAATATCCGGTTGAATCCTAATTTCCAATCATTCCTTCATTGGTGTACCTACGGCATCATTGGCAACCAGAACGCTAACCACCTGTCCACTCATCAATAGTTCCTAGCTCATAGTACCCAGCAATATATTCACTTATAAAAATCAAAATGGAATCTTCATTGAAGATCAGCAAGATCAACCAACACATCCATATAAAAGAGCCATGGACTCATCTGTTGAGGACCAGCAAGGTCAATCAAAATGGAATCTCCGTTGATGAAGATCAGCAAGATCAACCAACACATCCATATAAAAGAGCCATGGACTCATCCATTGAGGACCAGCAAGGTCAATCAACCACATCCATGCCTGGTTTCAAAAAACAACTCTTACTCCTTGTTCTAGTATCTTCCTCGACGCACGTGTGGGTATCTTCGGCGAGCCGTATGGTCAACACCCTCTAGGATCCTTCGCAGGTCACCTAGCACTTTACTCATAGGCCGCTTCCTTGGTTCCTCATCCACCATACTGGAAGCTCACTATTTAAATCGAGCCGAGTGATGTCAAGACCTCGGCCAATGACCTTGCTACGCGAGAGGTCCTCCGGTGACTCTCCGTGAGCTGTTGCAACTTTATCAATTATGTCTCCACGACCTCATTCACAAGATGGTCAAAATGCTTCCCTAGGATTCTTGACATAAAACAGTCATTTAAAAACAGGTCATAAATACAGTTTCCATAACGAACTCTCATCTTTCCACATTGTTCCACATCAAACCACATTACTTAATCCACATTCATTTCATATGTATTCCCATTCTCATCCCATCATTTTCCATCTCATCACATCTTTCTTCATTTATTCTCATTAGATCTCATGCACTCGCATCTACCCATATCCACATCTTATCACATCACATATCATTCATTCACATCTCATCACATCCATTCACATCACATCTCATTCATTTCATATCATTCATTCACATCTCATCACATCCATTTCACATCACAACTCATTCATTCGCATCCCGATTCACATCACATCTCATTCATTTGCATCCCGATTCACATCTCATCCATTCACATCCCATATTATTCATTCACATCCCGATTCACATGTCATCACATCGCATTCGTTCACATCATGATTCACATCACATCACATCTATACACGTCCCCATCACATTTATTTACATCACATCCATTTACATCCATCACATCACATTCATTCATAGCCATCACATTCATTCTCATCACCATCCCATCCCATGCATTCTATCCACATTACATCACATCACATCTATCTGCATCATATCTCATTCATACACATCTCATCTCATTCATCCACATCCATCCAATCGTTCACATGTACGACTACCCACATCTATCCATACACATCCACATCTACATCCATTCTTTCACTTACACATCCACATCCATTCTTTCACATACACATCCACAACCCTTTACATCACATCACATTCTTTCACATACACATCACATCACATTCTTTTGCATACACATCCACATCCATTCTTTCACATACACATCCACATCCCTTCTTTCGCATACATATCCACATCCATTCTTTTAAATAAACATCCACATCCATTCTTTCACATACACATCCACATTCATTCTTTTGCATACACATCCACATCCATTCTTTCACATACACATCCACATTCATTCTTTCACATACACATACACATCCATTCTTTCACATACACTTTCACATTCATTCTTTCACATACACATCTACATCCACATCCACATCCATGTACTTCCCATCTCACCCTTTCACATATCCTCTCATCTCATTCTCATCTCATCATTCTCATCCACATCCATTTACTTTCACATCTCCTCCACATTCATTTTCATTACACCACATCCTATCACATCCCATTTACATTTTATCACATCCCATTTACATCTTATCACATCTCATTTACATCTTATCACATCCATTCACATCCTATCGCATCCCGTTTACATCATATCACATCCCTTCACATCCTATCACATCCCATTTTCATCTTATCACATCCTATCGCACCCCATTTACATCGTATCACATCCATTCCACATCCTATTCCCATTTAGTAGCTTTTTCTACTTCGATAACCGATAATGGGACTTTTTCTAAATGTCTACCAATTGCTTGGCCTAAATAAAGGTTCTTTTTCTCGACGACTATTTCCATATTCTTTCTCAATTCCCCAAATAAATTATATTCGATATTCCTCTTTTGAATAAAAGAATTCATGGGATTTACAGAAATCAATTCTACCCATATTTTCACTTTTGATAATTAATACTAAAAATTTCTCTTTTCTCATTTAATTTCTTGGACCTCAATTATCATGGGAATTCCTCTTTTTGCATTGCATTCAATGTCATGGGAATTCCACTTTTATCATCAAATAATTCTCATAAAATAAATTCATAAAATATCCACGAATTCAATATGCTAGGAATTTCTCTTTTCCCATCTAAATGATTGAATTCCAAATGTCATAGGAATTCCTCTTTTACTATTTAAATATTTCTCATAGATAAAATAAATTTATCTAAAATTCATCTCTAAATTTAAATTAAATATCCAATAATTTGAATATGCTAGGAATTTCTCTTTTCCCATCTAAATGATTGAATTCCAAATGTCATAGGAATTCCTCTTTTACCATTTAAATATTTTTCATAAATAAAATAAATTTATCTAAAATTCATCTTTGAATTTAAATAAAATATCCAATAATTCCAATATGCTAGGAATTTCTATTTTCCCATCTAAATGATTGAATTCCAAATGTCATAGGAATTCCTATTAAATATAATTACCATAATTTTCTTAATTCTTAATTATTTAATTACACATAAGCTTAAAAATTAGATTTCCATTGAATGTGACTAAAACCATTCTTTTAACCTAGGATATTCAATCCTTAAATATGATAGGAAGTCCTCTTTTCACGTTATGCATAAGAATGAATTATGCATCAATTTCTTTAAAATTTTTACCATATCTCCGTTGCTATTACTGGTAATTTTTAATTTTTATGAAAAGAATAAGTCATAGGAAAATAATTATGATAGTATAACTATCTTTTAGCATTAAATCCAATTTATGGATTTATCCCATAATACTACCATATTTTTTAATCATATAAGTATAAAAACCTTTTTCTTAAACCTCTAGCTTCACAAGCTTAGAGTTTGATTTGTGAATAAAGAATTTCTCCATGAGAAGAATTAATTGAATATAAAATAGGTCATAGGAATGACCATTCTTTGGAGAGAGAGATATGCTTAAAAAACATTTTAATTTAAGCATAAATGAAAACTTTATGTGTTTAATCACTAAAATCTATTAGAGAGCTTCAATTGCATTAAATTGCCATTCAATTGAATACTTCTCCAGCTTGAGAGGGGTTGAGAAGTGAGAAACATTTAGAGATTAAGAAAAAGACCATAAATCACACTTTACCTCTTATTTTGCTTTATTCTTTAGTCTAAGGAGAGGCCCCCAACCAAATAATTAGTTTAGTAATTTGATGAAGACTCCAAAGAAGGTTGAAGAGAGAGAGAGAAACTCCATTCTCTCCAAATTGTAGAGGATTTTTAGAGGATAATAGAAAATATCATTATTTCACTATAATACTGGCATGGTATAGTTCACATATATTTTTACAAAGGGCTAAGGATCTATTTATAGGTGAGGGAGGCCTCTAACCAAGTCCAACTAGGTTCTAGAATTTTCCACGTTCAATTTGGCTGAATTTGGACAAGATTTAGACCTAGCTTGGCCCCCTTTTGATTTGGTTTGATCCAGGAGAGAGGAGAGATAAAAATATCTTATTATTTCTGAGTTTAAAACTTCTCCACACATGTGAAATAGGCTCCTCCTTGAAGAGACCCCTTCTCCTTACCAAGGTGTCAAAAATGTATCATTATATCCAAAATATCTCATCTTTTTAGTAGTATTCATAGTTTTTTACTAATAAACCTTGTACTCAGTCAACTCTTCATCTTATGTAGGCATTTACTTATTTTTGGGTATTTTTCTTTTATAAATTGGATTTATCTCCTCCCCACACTTCGATTGATCCCATTGGCCCATAGGAACCTTAATTGGACCATAATCCAAAAAATTTCTGAAAATCTAGACCCTTAGGCTAAGGTCCTTTTTACCTATTTTCAATTAATTCCAATTGCACATTGGAAAGTTCTTTTTGAATTTCTGTTTCAGGGGAAACTATTTTAGACACTAGGAGGATTTTTATTTTGGATTACCTCCCTCTAGACATTTTCTCTCTCCAGGCCAAAATAAGGTAAAACAGGATCTTTCTTTTATTTCAGAGAGGGGAATAATTATAAGATCAGAAGGGGAGGTTTTTACACCTGTACACCTCAAAAGCTGGAGGGAGGAATCTTACATCCTACCCCACTTAAAACACGCGAGATGTCTTTATCTCGTAACAACTGGAGGACAACTCAACTGATTCTGGGGTTCCTTATAGTCCGGTCAACCCAAAAGAATCCTAGGATAAGATCCCTTATATATCAGATAACAATTCATTCAAAACATATCATTCATATCCTTAACACAATAATGGTCCATTAGACCGAAAGTTCCATCTGAACATTCCTCCACGGGAATTTCAGTTATACAAGTTCTCAATTTGTCATTCCTTAACTTGAGCCACTGGGTCGAAGGTCAAACAGCAGCAATCTATCAACACAATCCACTAATCTCGTAGTGATTTGCTGAAGTCATTATCACTATTCCAGTTATTAACATCATTAGTGGGACTCGTCCCATTCATCCCTCATTGTGGTTTTGCTTAGCTTATCGCTTTTTAACCAAAATTTAGGCATCATCATTTTTCAATTAGAATCCAAATCAACTCATCAGTTCTCAACCAGAATTTTAAAATCATATCAACCACATTCGAATTCATCATGTGGATAGCATTTTTGCTTATAATTTCAAGGTCTTAGATTTACTCGTATATACTCCCAGTAAAGAGCTGCAGTTATACCCTCGGTATATATGGGTAACCACGCTCCTTGGAATTATAAGGTAAATACCATCATGGCCTCAAACAAGTCAGGGATTCCATACAATTGTGGTACTTCCATCTGAAGGCCCAATTACGTATTTATGAATCTTCATTTTGAATATTGATGAGAATGGGAATACATATGAAATAAATGAGGATTAATGTGGAAAGACGAGAGTTCATTATAGAAACTGTATTTATGACCTGCTTTTTAAAGACTGTTTTATTTCGAGAATACTGGTGAAGCATTTTGAACGTCTTGTGTGAATGAGGTCGTGGAGACCTATCTGATAAAGTTGCAACAGTTGACGGAGAGTCAATGGAGAACGTCTCACGTAGCAAGGTCGGCCGATTAGCCTCGGTTCAATTTAAATGGTGAGGGACTAAGGAAGCGGCCTCGGTTCAATTTAAATGGTAAGGGACTAAGGAAGCGGCCTATGAGTGAAGCGCTAAGTGACCTGCGAAGGATCCTAGAGAGTGTTAACCAAATGGTGCTTGGGCTCTGGGTCACCGAAGATACCCACACGTACTTTGTGGAAGATATTCGAACAAGGAGTAAGAGTTGTTTCTAAATTTGGGCATGGATTTGGATGATTGACCTTGTTGGTCCTCAACGGATGAGTCCATGGCTCTTTTATATGGATCTGTTGGTTGATCTTGCTCATCTTCAATGGAGATTCCATTTTGATTTTTATAAGTGAATATATTGTTGGGTACTATGAGCTAGGAACTATCAAAAAGACCCCTGATGAGTGGTCAGGTGGTGAGCGTTCTCGTTGGCCAATGATGCCATAGGTACACCGATGAAGGAAAAATTAAAAATTAGGATTCAACTGGATAAGTTTGGAGGATTATGATGAGTGATACTGTAGTTTCATTAAATGATTATTTTAAAGACAGTTGAATCTGTGAAAAAGAAAATTTCATATTGGGTGTGTAAGTGGTGTGACTAGTTTTAAGTTTGCATGAAGATCCGGCTAGGGGGCCTAGGAACTCTTTTTCTTGGTACCTGGGACAAAACCAAACCAAATTCTTAAATGGATCTCATCACTACAGTGGTTGGGCGGTTGGCTAATGGATGGTGGGCTGATGGATCCCTAAAATGAGACTCAATTCTGTTATGGTACGATAGATGAAGTAAATCCTGGATAAAAATTATTCTATGGAAATGAATCAACGGATGTGCCTCTCAATGAGGAAAAAAGCGTTGGTCTCTATGATCCAAGTGCAAGTCTTTTCCTTGATCTAACTATGGGACTTACGGGCTCGATCAGATCAGTTCTGTTAGTTTAGGTTCTTGACTACGTTAGAGTAAATATATCCTGGAGGAATCGCCCATGCTTTCCAAGCGAGGGACATTTTTCTGGGTTCGGTTTTGAAAGAACTGATGGATTAGTCTCTTGTCAGGATATCTGTGTGGGCGAGGCCCCGAGCGAGGGACCGTGCCCTGTACTAGAAGTGCTACCTCTGCTGCTAGCACCCCTGAATTCATTGCGCGGTGGGGACAGGGATCTTTTAGCTGGTATCAAAGCAAATTGACTAAAGTCCAAGAAAGTAGAAATGTCAAAAATTTATGAAGTAGCAGTAAAAGGTTGTAATTGTGTGATGAAATTCATACAAATTGATATTCAGAATGAAGATCCATAAATAGGTAATTGGGTCTTCAAATGGAAGTACCGCAATTGTATGGAATCCCTGACTTGCTTGAGGCCTAGACATGATGGTATTTACCTTAAAATTCCAAGGATCGGACTACCCGTTATACCGAGGGTATAACTGCAGCTCTTTACTAGCAGTATATACGAGTGAATCTAAGACCTTGAAATTATAAGCAAAAATGCTATCCAGATATGATGAATTCGAATGTGGCTAATATGATTTTAAAATTTTGGTCGAGAACTGATGAGTTACTTTGGATTCTAATTTGAAAAATGATGATTCCTGAATTTTGGTTGAAAAGCGATAAGCTGAACAAAACCATAATGAGGATGAATGGGACGAGTCCCTGTGATGATGTTCGTAACTGGAATGACGATAATGACTTCAACAAATCACTATGAGATTACTGGATTGTGCTCATAGATTGCTATTGTTAATACTTGACCCAGTGGATCAAGTTAAGGGATGACAAATTAAAAACCTATATAATTGAAATTCCCATGGAGGTATGTTCAGATGGAAATTTTGGTCTAATGAACCATTATTGTGTTAAGGATATGAATGATATGAACCATTATTGTGTTAAGGATATGAATGATATGATCTAAAAGAATTGTTATCTGATGATGAGTTCTATATAAGGGATCTTTATCCCAGGATTTTGTTTGGTTCACCAGACTATAAGGAACCCCAAATTTTAGTTGGATCTTAAGGAACCCTAGATTTTAGTTGGATCTTAAGGGAAAGAGTTGTCTCTAGTTTGCGAGATGAGGACATCTCGCGTTTTTTAAGTGGGGTAGGATGTAAGATTCCTCCCTCTAGATTTTGAGGTGTGCCAGTGTAAGGACCTCCCCTTCTGATCTTATAATTATTCCCCTCTCTGAAATAAAAGAAAGATCCTGTTTTACCCTGATTGGCCTGGAGAGAGAAAATGTCTACAGGAAGGTAATTCAAAATTGAGATATTTTTGGATATAAAAATCCTCCTAGTGTCTAAAATGGTTTCCCCTGAAACATAAATTCAAAAAGAACTTTCCAATGTGCAATTGGAATTAATTGAAAATAGGTATAAAGGACCTTAGCGTAAGGGTCTAGATTTTCAAAAAAATGAAATTTTGTTCCAATTAAGGTTCCTATGGACCAATAAGATTAATCCAAATGTAGGAAGGAGATAAATTGAAGAATAAAATAACCCCCCCCAAAAAAAGAGTAAATGCTCACATAACATGAAGAGTGGGACTAAGGACAAAAGAAAAGAATTAAAAAAATTAAAATTTGACACCTCAGTGTGGGGATCTTCCCTCATGAAGTAGGCACCTTTTTCTCATCATTACCCTTAAATTTTTATAATAAAATGAGATATTTTCATCTATCCTCTCTCCTATTTCAAAACTAGATCCAAAAAGTAAGCTGAACTGACCCAAAATGGTCAAAAATTGACCAAACTGATTTGGAAAATTCTAGAATCTGTTTGCTTGGTTAGAGGCTCACTTTTTCCTATAAATAGAAGCCTCCCCCTTTGTAAAAGCTTAATGGTATTTATGTGCTGTTACTCTGCTCCTGTCTTGAGCCATGTACATTGAATTTTTTAATAATTCAATTGTTTTTGGCCTAATCCTCTCCAAAGTGATTTGGTGGCCACTCTTGCTTCAAACAAGAGTAGAACCCTCAATCCCTCAAGCCAAAGGAGAGCTTACAAGCTCCATGTAAGCTAATTTTCTTACTTCTTTAATGAAAAATCTATGGTTTTCTTAATTTTTATGTTTTGCAAATGTTAAATTAAATTCAATTGCTATGCATTTGATAAAAAGGCCACCCCCTTCTCCTCTTTACATTCCAACCTTTCTCAATCCTAGAAAGATTAACTAAGGGACTAAATTAAACTCTTCTTATTGTTTACTCTGTTGAATTTAGAAAATTATATAGATTAGAGTTCTATAAATCTAATTTGGGTTAATTTAAGTTAAACAAAGACTGATAAAAATGAGAAATGATTAGCCATACAAAGGAGGTTATGGTAAAATTTTCCAGAATTTTGTGAAAAAGAGAGATTGTCTTTATGTTATTCCAAAAGAGTAATTCCCACCATTTTTGCATCTTAAAGAAATATTCTAATTACTCCATGTACATATTCACCTATGAATATGCATCGACATCACTGATATTAACTATTAAATTTGATTTCTATGCATAGAAAGATGCATAATGGAATTCTTTTTATTACAAAAGTGTTATTCTTATTAAATTTGATTTCTATGCATAATGGAAATTTTTTTATTACAAAAGTGTTATTCTTACTAAATTTTATTTCTATGCATAGAAAGATGCATAATGGAATTTTTTTTATTACAAAAGTGTTATTCTTATTAACTTTGATTTCTATGCATACAAAGAGGCATAATGCATAGAAAGATGCATAATGGAAATTTTTTTATTACAAGTGTTATTCCTATTAAATTTGATTTCTACGCATAGAAAGATGCATAATGGATTGTTTTAATTATAAAAGTGTTATTCTTATTAAATTTGATTTCTATGCATAGAAAGATGCATAATGTAATTTTTAAAATTATAAAAGTATTATTTTTATTAAATTTGCTTTCTATGCATAGAAAGATGCATAATGAAATTTTTTTATTACAAAAGTGTTATTCTTATTAAATTTGATTTCTATGCATAGAAGATGCATAATGGATTTTTTTAATTACAAAAGTGTTATTCTTATTAAATTTGATTTCTATGCATAGAAAGATGCATAATGGAATCTTTTTATTATAAAAGTGTTATTCTTATTAAATTTGATTTCTATGTATAAAAAGATGCAAAATGGATTTTTTTAAATTACAAAAGCATTATTCTTATTAAATTTAAATTCTATGCATAGAAAGATGCATAATGGAATTTTTTTAATTACAAAAGTGTTCTTCTTATTAAATTTGATTTTTATGCATAAAAAGATGCATAATGGAATTTTTAATTATAAAAGTGTTATTCTTATTAAATTTGATTTCTATGCATAGAAAGATGCATGATGGAATGTTTTTTAGTACAAAAGTGTTATTCTTATTAAATTTGATTTCTATGCATAGAAAGATGCATAATGGAATTATTTTGTATTACAAAAGTGTTCTTACTAAATTTGATTTCTATGCATAGAAATATGCATAATGGAATTTTTTTATTATAAAAGTGTTATTCTTATTAAATTTGATTTCTATGCACAGAAAGATGCATAATGGAATTTTTTATTACAAAAGTGTTATTCTTATAAAATTTGATTTCTATGCATAGAAAGATGCGTGATGGAATTTTTTAATTACAAAAGTGTTATTCTTATTAAATTAGATTTCTATGCATAGAAAGATGCATAAAAGAATTTTTTTATTATAAAAGTGTTATTCCTATTAAATTTGATTTTATGCATAAAAGGTTTTTTTAAATAAAAGTGTTATTGCCGTTGAAGTTGATTTTTATGCATAAATAGATGCATAAAGAATTTTTATAGAATTCTCTTAAATTCTATGTTGAAATTCTATGAGTATTTGATAAATGAATAATTAAATACTCTAAGAGAGAAATTTCTATCATTTTATATTCAAACGGATTGTAAAAAGAAAATTCAAGAAATCTATCGAGATCAAAATATTCAGATAAATGTTTAATTTATTTCTCATTAGAATTCGTAACTAATTTAGAAATCAGTTAATTGAATATTCAAACAAAGAAATTCAGTAAAATAGTAACTGAATCATCAAATCTTTTCGAGAAAGATAGTTTAGGAAAAATCTTATCCGACTCGAACCGTGAATCAGACTATGACCAACACCAAACTCTTTCGTCAGTTTCGAGGAAAGAAAGTGTGACCAGTTTAGAAAAATATACTCAAAACTCTCGCCAAATCTGAAACTAAGTTTGAGACCCTTCGAATTGATCTGTGGATCAAGGTTATAGAATTTGAGGAATTCTAGTATGAAATTCAGAATTTCGATCAAGAGGTTTTGGGGATACTGATTCAAGAAATACTCCTTGTATTCAAAAGAAAATCAAACTAAAAACTTGCATAGAAATGAGATGTGATGTGAATAGATATGATGAGATGTAATGTGAATAGATATGATGAGATGTAATGTGAATAGATGTGATGAGATGTCATGTGAATCAGATAGATGTGAATGAATAGATGTGATGAGATGTCATGTGAATCAGATAGATGTGAATGAATGGATGGATGGGATGTGATATGAATAGATGTGATGACATGTGAATCAGATAAATGTGAATGAATGGATGAGATGTAATGTGATGTGAAATGGGATGTGAATGAATGAGAGGTGATGTCATGGGAATCGGGATGTAAATGAATGATATGGGATGTGAATGTGTATATGAAAATGGATGTGAATGTGCATGTGAAAATGGATATGGATGTGTATGTGAAGAATAGATGTGAATATGTATGTGAAAATGGATGTGAATGTGTATGTGAAGAATGGATGTGAATGTGTATGTGAAGAATGGATATGGATGTGTATGTGAAGAATGGATATGGATCCCATTCTAGAGACTAGCATAGTTATAGCGCCAGCTCATTTAGTTGGGTTCCACCAATTCTACCACCACAACCACCGCCACCGCAAGCAAAAATCAATCAAGTATTGATTGAAGAGCCGTCAGAAGATGTTGACATGGTGCGGGAAATAGAACTTAGCGAAGAGTACTATACGAAGAAACGCTGGAGGTCATGCCGGAATATTACGTCCTATAGAATAACATGCTGATACCTATATTTCAAACCACAGTACAATGGAAGGGCAATGATATGAACTCGAACCACCTGAGAAGAAGACCGCTACAATGTTTTGGCTCTACGAAGGGCCGCATCGAGTCACCAAGTTCCTAAATAAGAATATGGTTCATACACACTGTAAGATTCCTCCCCCAGTCTCTCAGGATGTCCAGTATCTTCCCCTGTAGTCAAATCCCTCTTCACAAATATAAAAGATCTTGTTTCTACCAGTTTTGGCCTAGAGAGAGAAAATCTTCTAGAGAGTGGTAATTCAATTTTTAAATATTTTTGGATAGAAAAATATCTCATCTTATTAAAATAAGTTTCCCTGAAACAGAAGTTCAAAAAGATTTTCAGAAGGTGCATTAGAAATTAAGTATAATCTGTTCAAGAGGCATTATCCTAGGGGTGAAGATTTTTTCAAAATTTTAAATTAAGGTTCCTATGGACCAATAAGATTCATCAAAATGTAGGAAGGAGATAAATAGAAGAATAAAAGGAAAATCTCCCAAAAATGAGTAAATACTTACATAAGATGAAGAGTTGACTAAGGACAAGGTTAATAGTTAAAAAAGATAGATATTTAGGTGAAATGATGTATTTTTGACACCTCTGCATGGGGGATTTTACCTCATGAAGGAGGCACCTATTTCACATGCTTGAATGAGTTTTAAACTCTAAAATAATGAGATATTTTTATCTCTCCTCTCTTCTGTTTCAACTAGATCCAGAAAGTAAGCAAAACTGACCTAAAAATGGTCAAAAATTGACCAAACTGATCCAAAAAATTCTAGAATCAGTTTTCTTGGTTAGAGGCTCACTTTTTCCTAAAAATAGAAGCCTCTCCCTTTGTTGAAGCTTAATAGTGTTTTGCACTGTTAGCCTGCCTCTCCCAAGTGCTAAAAACAATGAATTTTACTCATAATTCATTAGTTTTTGACCTTCCCTCTTCCAAAAGATTGGTGGCCACTCTTGTTTCCAAACAAGAGTAGAACCCTCAAACCATCAAGCCAAAGGAAAGCTCTCAAATTATCAATGTAAGTTGGAGATTCTTCTCTTTTATATTCTTTTTATGGTTTTCTTTTAATGATTTTGTCTTCTCTGCATTACAAATGATGTTATGCCTCATTGCAAAAGGCATTCCCCTCTCTTCTCTAGTAAATCCAACCATTCTTTATCCTAGGTGAATGATTAATGAATAAAATCAAGTTTTTCATAATGTTTCTCTTAAATAAGTAGAAAAATGTTACTTTAGAATGATTTAAATACTCTTGATGCATTTCTAATTAATTTTAGAGACTTAAAATTGAAAAATGGTCAGCCATACAAAGGAGGTTATGGTAATTTTTTTTAAAAATTTGGAAATAAGTATTATCTTTCATTATTCTAAAAGAGTAATCCTTATGATTTCTATATTCTAAAGTGTCATTTTCATGCATAGAAGATGCATTTTGATTATTTATATAAAAGAAAATTAGTTTTATTATAAAAGTATTACTTTCATTATAATTGATTTTCATGCATAAAAGTATGCATAAAAGATTATTTTCTTATTATAAAAGTGTTACTTTTATCATAATTGATTTTCATGCATAAAGTATGCATAAAAGATTTTTATATATATTAAAAGTGTGATTTTCATCATAAAAGATTTTTATGCATAAACATATGCATAGAAGATATTTTTTTAAATTAAAAGTGTGATTTTCATCATAAATGATTTTTATGCATAAATGGGTGCATAGAAGATATTTTTTTATATTAAAAGTGTGATTTTCATCATAAATAATTTTATGCATAAATTAGATGCATAAAAGAAATTCTTTTATATTAAAAGTGTGATTTCCATCATAAAAGATTTTTATGCATAGAAGATATTTTTTTAATATTAAAAGTGTGATTTTCATCATAAATGATTTTTATGCATAAATGGGTGCATAGAAGATATTTTTTTATATTAAAAAGTGTGATTTTCATCATGAAAGATTTTTATGCATAAACATATGCATAGAAGATATTTTTTTATATTAAAAGTGTGATTTTTATCATAAATAATTTTTATGCATAAATGGGTGCATAGAAGATATTTTTTTATATTAAAAGTGTGATTTTCATCATAAAAGATTTTTATTCATACACATATGCATAGAAGATATTTTTTTATATTAAAAGTGTGATTTTCATCATAAACGATTTTTGTGCATAAATGGGTGCATAGAAGATTTTTTTTATATTAAAAGTGTGATTTTCATCATAAATAATTTTATGCATAAAAGAAATTCTTTTATATTAAAAGAGTGATTTTCATCATAAATGATTTGTATGCATAAAAATATGCATAAAGGATATTTTTTTATATTAAAAGTGTGATTTTTATCATAAATGATTTTATGCATAAATTAGATGCATAAGAGAAATTCTTTTATTCTAAAAGTGTAATTCCTATTAAATTGGATTTATGTATGGAAAGAAACATAAAGAATTTATTTTAATCCAAAAGTGTTATTCTCATCAATTTTAATTTTATGCATAGAAAGATGCATAAAGAAATCTATTTTTAGTTCAAAAGAGTTATTTTCTTCAATTTTGATTTTATGCATAGGAAGATGCATAAAAGATTGATTTTTAATTCAAAAGTGTAATTCTCATTTTAAATGAAATTATGTCTAAGAAGATGCATAAAAGATTGATTTTTATTTCGAAAGTGTTATTCTCCTTAAAATGGAATTCATGCATAAATAGATGCGTAAAGAAATCTTATATCAAAAATAAGAATTCTCTTATAATCTATAAATAGATATGAGGATGTGAAACAAATCAAATACATGAAAATGAACGAGGAATAGATGGAGATGTATGTATGTGAAAGAATGGATGTAGTTATATGAATATGAAAGAAATGATGTAGATGTATGTATGTGAAAGGAAAGATGTATGTAGAAATGAATGTATGGATGTAGATATGGAATGTGGATGTGGATGTGGATGTATGTGAATGTGAATGAGGATGTGGAATGTGGATATGGATGTATCGATGTGAATGTGGATGGGGATGTATGAATGTAGATATGGAATGTGGATGTGGATGTATGTGAATGTGAGTGTGGATGTGTGAATGTGGATATGGATGTAAGACTGTGGATGTATGAATGTAGATATGGAATGTGGATGTGGATGTATGTGTATGTGAATGTGAATGTGGATGTGTGAATGTGGATATGGATGTAAGAATGTGGATGTATGTGAATGTGAATGTGGATGTGTGAATGTGGATATGGATGTAGATATGGAATCTGGATGTGGATGTATGTGAATGTGAATGAGGATGTGGAATGTGGATATGGATGTATGGATGTGAATGTGAATGTGGATGTGGATGTGAATGTGGATGTATGAATGTGAATGTGGATGTGGATGTAGATGTGAATGTGGACGTACGAATGTGGATGTGTATGTGGAATAATGAATGCAAATATGAATGTGAATGGATATGAAGTCGATATGAGCGAATGGATGAGATGAGATGTCATGTGAATCAGAATGTGAATGAATAATATAAGATTTAAACGAATGAGATATAATGAGAAATGGATGATGAGATGTAATGTAAATTAAGAAAGATAGAAATGGATGTTATGTGAAGTGAATGAATCTGATTTGATGGGATGGAAAATGATGTATTTGGTCAAGAATGGGTACACATATGATTTGGATTTGGATTAAGTAATATGGATTGATGTGGAACAATCTGGAAAGATGTGAGTTCATTATAGAAACTGTATTGTGAATTGTTTGTAAATGACTGTTTTATGTCAAGAATGCTGGGGAAGCATTTTGACTATCTTTAGAATGTGGTCGTGAAGACCTGCCTGCTGATAAAGTTGCAACTGCTAACGAAGAGTCAATGGAGGACGTCTCACGTAGCAAGGTCGACGGAGGTCTTGACCAGCCTCGGTACGATTTTAAATGGTGAGCTTCTGATACAGTGGATGAGGGACCAAGGAAGCGGCCTATGAGTGAAGTGCTAGGTGACCTGCGAAGGATCCTAGAGGGTGCTGACCATACGGTGCTCGAGCTCTGGGTCGCCGAAGATACCCACACGTGCGTCGTGGAAGAGGAACAAGGAGTAAGAGTTGTTTTTTGGAACCGGGCATGGATCTGGTTGACTGACCTTGCTGTTCCTCAACGGATGAGACCATGGCTCTTTTATATGGATTGGTTGGTTGATTTTGCTGATCTTCAATGAAGATTCCATCTTGATTTTTATAAGTGATTATATTACCGGCTACTATGAGCTAGGAACTATTGAAAAGGCCCCTGAGTGGACAAGTGGTGGGCATTCTGGTTGCCGATGATGCCATAGATACTCCGATGAAGGAATGACTGGAAATTAAGATTCAACCGGATATTTTGGAGGATTGTGATTAGTGATACTATGGTTTCATTAAATGGTTGTTTTGAAGATGGTTGAGTCTATGAAAAAGGCAATTTCATATTGGGTGTGTAAGTGGCATGACTGGTGTTAAATGAATATCCGGCTAGGGGGCCTGGGAACTCTTTTCCCTAGTACACGGGACAAAACCTAACCAAATTCCTAATTGGATCCCATCTCTACAGTGGTTGGCTAACCCATGGGATTGGATGGGGTTAGGCTGGACTGATGGATCCGTAAATCGAGACTCAATTTCTGTTTAGTTCGATAGATGAAGTAAATCCCGGACAAAAATTGTTCTATGAAAAAAGGATCAACGGCTGTGCCTCTCGATGAGGAAAAAAGCGTTGGTCTCTATGATCCAAGTACAATCTGTCCCTTGATCTGACTATGGAACTTACGAGTTCGGTCAGATCAAATCAGTTATTTAAGGCTTTTGACTACGTTGGGAAAAGTTATCCTGGTGGAATCGCCCGTGCTTTCTGGGCAAAGGAAGTTTTTTCAGGTTCGGTTTTGGAAAAACCGACGGATTAGTCTCTTGTCCGGATATCCATGGGCGAGGCCCCAAGTGTGGGACCTTGCCCCATGCAAGAAGTGCTACTTCCGCTGCTAGCACCCCAGAATTCGTTGTGCAGTTGGGGACAAGGATCTTACAAATGGTATCATCAGAGCAAATTTGGCTAATGTGAGGATCAACCAAGAAGCCAAATATGTCAAAAATTTATCAAGAAGCACTCAAAGGTTGTAATTGTGTGATAAAATTTATACAATTTGATATTTAAACTGAAATTTATAAATTAATAATTGGGTCTTCAAATGGAAGTACCGCAATTGTAGGGAATCCCTGACTTGCTTGAGGCCTAGACATGATGGTATTTACCTTATATATGAGTAAATCTAAGACTTGGAATTATAAGCATTAATGCTATCCAGATGATGAATTCGAATGTGGTTGATATGATTTTTAAATTTTGGTTGAGAATTGATGAGTTGATTTGGATTCTGATTGAAAAATGATGATCCTTGAAATTTGGTTAAAATGTAATAAGTTGAGCGAAACCACAATGAGGATTAATGGGACGAGTCCCTGTGATAATGTTTGTAGCTAGAATGACGTTAATGACCTCAGCCAATCACTATGAGATTAGTGGATTGTGCTGGCAGATTGCTACTGTTAATTCAGAGGATCAAGTTAAGGGATGATAAATTAAAAATCTGAAAATTTGAAATCCCCATGGAGGATTGTTTAGATAGAAAAATTCAGTCTGATAGACCATTATTGTGTTAAAGATATGAATGAGATAATTCTGAATGAATTGTTAACTAATAATGCGTTTTATATGAGCATCTTTACCCCTTGACTGTGTGGGGAGCCGACCTATTTAGAGAACCCCGGAATTAGTTGAATCAAAAATTGGATTGAATCATAAATAAAGAGACTTAACAAGAATTTTCATATTGATAGGAACATGGATCGAGGTCGTCGTGGTAGAAATGTTAACCCCCAACTCGATGAAGAAGAGCTCGACCTGGATGTTCGTGAAACTCTTCATAGTTCGCAGCCTAGACCTTTCAAGGGTGAAGGGGAAAACTTGGGCGAGGTTGTGGAGAAGTGGATCAAATCAATGGAAGAATACTTCGATGTCACCGGGTACAATGAGAAGAGCAAAATGGCTCTTGCAAGGCTGAAGATAGTGGAGACAGCTAGAGTGGCATGGAGAAACCACTGCAAGACAAACCGTCTCGACCGAAATACCCAAACCTGGACCGATCTCAAGGCTTACCTCAGAAAGAGGTTTTGTCCCCCAAGCTTTCTTGAAACTAAGATAAATGAGTTCTTGGAACTAAAGCAGAAAAAACGCATAATTGAAGAGTACCATCAGGCTTTTTTCCTTCTCCTTAAATATTCCCCTCAATTGGATGAAGAGCAGCTGGTCAGGTTCATTAGGGGAATGAATAAGCCATTGGATACTTTAGTCAAGAATGCAAAACCTTTCTCAATGGCCGAAGCAGTAAGAATGGCGAAGGATTTCGCCAAAGCCTTTGATGTCAAAGTTCTGCCAAAGCCAGCACCATCCCCTTTCAAAAAGTTTTTATTCCCAGAAGGTGATTCCAACCTTCCTCCGCCTAAGAGATATCAGGGTCAAAAACCTAGGATATGGGAAGTTCCAGAATGGAAGAAATGTCCTTTTTTCGAGACTCAATTCCCTGGATTTCAACTTCAGAAGTTCCACCCTTGAACAAGAGAGTGAAATGCTATAACTCTCAAGGATTTGGACATCGCAGTATGGATTTCCCAACTCCTTTTGGATCAAGGTTTTCATGGCAGGGAAATCAAGATTCCAGACTCTAGCCCCTTCCTTCCAGAGTAATCAAGGTTCTATCCGCCAAAATCAAGACCTCCACCTCAGAATAAGGAAAGTTAAAGAGAGTTGTTCCTAAATCGGTCGTCCACTTCCAAGGCAGCAATGCTGGAAGTGATTGAAAAAGAAGAACAAGATGAAAGAGATCATACTCCACCTGCGAGATGAGGACATAATGCGTTTTTTAAGTGGGTTAGAATGTAAGATTCCTCCCCCAGTCTCTCAGGATGTCCAGTATCTTCCCCTGTAGTCAAATCCCTCTTCAGAAATATAAAAGATCTTGTTTCTACCAATTTTGGCCTAGAGAGAGAACATCTTCTAGAGAGTGGTAATTCAATTTTTAAATATTTTTGGATAGAAAAATATCTCATCTTATTAAAATAAGTTTCCCTGAAATAGAAGTTCAAAAAGATTTTCAGAAGGTGCATTAGAAATTGAGTATAATCTATTCAAGAGGCATTATCCTGGGGGTGAAGATTTTTTTGAAATTTTAAATTAAGGTTCCTATGGACCAATAAGATTCATCCAAATGTAGGAAGGAGATAAATAGAAGAATAAAAGGAAAATCCCCAAAAATGAGTAAATACTCACATAAGATGAAGAGTTGACTAAGGACAAGGTTAATAGTTAAAAAAGAGAGATATTTAGGTGAAATGATACATTTTTGATACCTCTGCATGGGGGAGTTCCCCTCATGAAGGAGGCACCTATTTCACATGCTTGAATGAGTTTTAAACTTTCAAATAATGAGATATTTTTATCTCTCCTCTCTTCTGTTTCAACTAGATCCAAAAAGTGAGCAAAACTGACCTAAAAATGATCAAAAATTGACTAAACCGATCCAGAAAATTCTAGAATCAGTTTTCTTGGTTAGAGGCTCACTTTTTCCTAAAAATAGAAGCCTCTCCCTTTGTTGAAGCTTAGTAGTGTTTTGCCCTGTTACCCTGCCTCTCCCAAGTGCTAAAAACAATGAATTTTACTCATAATTTATTAGTTTTTGACCTTCCCTCTTCCAAAAGATTGGTGGCCACTCTTGTTTCCAAACAAGAGTAGAACCCTCAAACCATCAGGATTGTTGCAAGATTAGGGTGTCCAGTTTTATCCAGTTTATGCTGGACTGGGACAATGCTTGGAGAGAAAATTTTGGGGGGCAAGGTATGTAAAATGAGATCAAGCAAATAATAGAAAATACACTTGCCCTTAAAATAACCCAATATAACTTAAATTAATATAAATTAGTCTAATTAATCAAAATTCATCAAAAATATGATGAAATGATAAACAAATGATCTTTCCATACTTAGAGTGATCCAATTTATTTTTCCATAGATGGACCATTACAAGTACACTAGTCCCTATAGGTTTTAGATGATTCACATCAAAAATGTAATTTTACTAATTAGATTATTAACACTAGTTCTGTAATTGGACACTAAAGTGTCCTGAGGACACTAAAGTGTCCTGAAAGTTAGCATTTTTCTTGAATTTTTGTGGACAATCTATTAAGAGTTTTGAAATGCTTAACATCCACAAATGTTCCTCAAGACCCAAAAAAAAATTGAGATTTTGTAAATTGCACTTTTCTTAGCTTTTGCAAGGCAATATTTTAATTTTCTTAGACACACGCTGATAAAACGCATGATTTTTGCTGTTTTCAAAATAGTAGTAATTTGTACATAACTTTTAGAAGGGACATAGTTTGATCATGAAACTTGGCTTGATGGAAAGCCCATGATGTAAACTAAATCTTGGAATCATCAAACGATAATTATTGGATAAATTTTTGACTCGCTAATATTGAAATGATGTTTTTTATACAGGTGGAGCATGAATTTTTCTCCTTCCATATGCAAGCTAATAATGTAAAACTTGAGGTGCACCCATGTTATATAGGGTAAATACTACTTTGTTTTGAATTTTCCAAAACTTTAGAGCCACTTTTTGGGCCTCTTCTCATACATGGCCTTTTGCGCAACCTGTTTTTAATACGTAAAATGTCTAATTATGAGCCTAATTTTGATTTTCATCAAAGGGGAAAGCTGTGTAAGTGCATTATTTGTTGTAACTATAGGTGTAGACTACTTGTGCAAGCATAGTTATGATTAGTTTTTGAAAAAAGATGATCAAATTTTGTATTTTTGTTTTTTACAGTTTTTTTTAGAACTAGGCGATAAGAACGTACTTAAGTGGAGGCTAAGTTAGTGTCATACACATCAAATTATGGCTTATTTATCTCATCTCAAGCATGAAAACCAATTATCAACATTCTCATTGATAGGGCTACAATTTTTTTTAGTGGCGTGATTGAGTTTTGATAACACGCATTACTTTTGCTGATTTTATACAACTTTTTTGGAAAAAATTCTAGGAAAGGAAAATGATTTTTTTGGTGAACTTATACCTCCTTGGACTGATGTATGCTATCAAAATATCTTGGGAAAAATGCTATTGATATCATTGGATTTTTTTTTTGAGAGAATGATGCTTGCATATTTGGAAAAATCCTGAAAAATCTTGAAAAATGTTCATTTTCAAGACATATGCTACTTTGTTGCTTATGTACTTCCAAATAAAAAGGCATTTTATATGTTTAGCATTTTTTACATAAGCATAGGGTTATGTTCTACATGCCCAATGAAGCATTTTGGTTTTTAAAGCCTACATTAGGAGTTTGATTTTTTTTCGCAACCCCCAAAAAAGGACACTCAAGTGTCCTGTTTTGGTACCAAACTAGTGTTAATATTTACAGGCCTTCTGATAGTCTGGAAGAATTTTGAAAAAGAGATCATTAAAAATCCAACCATTGGATTTGCAATTTTTACTAACCACCACATTCTACTAATGTCTCAGTACCTACCCACTCTTTTGATCTACAAGATTGAGGATTTTAAGTGGTAGCTATTGTGGGTACAAAAAGTGGCGTATATTATAACACTTTAAAGACCTTGAAATATTTAAAGAAAATAGACAAATATCTTAAAATTTTCTCAAAAAATCAAGTTAAGCTCCATACTATGTGAAGATCTAAGGTACAAAGTGGGAATCTCATATGAGTTTATATATAAAAGATATTAGCATTTTATGGAATCAGTTCAAATTTGGGACAAGGTGTATACATTGACCTTGTACCTAAGAAAATGAGAACTTTTGACTATCTAATGCTTAATTAAAGTATGCAACTATATTTTCAACTTTGAATATGATGTTCCAACAAAAGAACTTGAAACGAAATTCCTTCATTTACTAGGAGAGATTAGCCACTAAAGGTAAACAAATGCCTGTTTTTTTACTGTTTACAGGGTGCCTGAGTGGACAAAACTGGGCACCCTGATCTTGCAACCACCCATCAAGCCAAAGGAAAGCTCTCAAATTATCAATGTAAGTTGGAGATTCTTCTCTTTTATATTCTTTTTATGGTTTTTTTTAATGATTTTGTCTTCTCTGCATTACAAATGATGTTATGCCTCATTGCAAAAGGCATTCCCCTCTCTTCTCTAGTAAATCCAACCATTCTTTATCCTAGGTGAATGATTAATGAATAAAATCAAGTTTTTCATAATGTTTCTCTTAAATAAGTAGAAAAATGTTACTTTAGAATGATTTAAATACTCTTGATGCATTTCTAATTAATTTTAGAGACTTAAAATTGAAAAATGGTCAGCCATACAAAGGAGCTTATGGTAAAATTTTTTAAAAATTTGGAAATAAGTATTATCTTTCATTATTCTAAAAGAGTAATCCTTATGATTTCTATATTCTAAAGTGTCATTTTCATGCATAGAAGATGCATTTTGATTATTTGTATAAAAGAAAATTAGTTTTATTATAAAAGTATTACTTTCATTATAATTGATTTTCATGCATAAAAGTATGCATAAAAGATCATTTTCTTATTATAAAAGTGTTACTTTTATCATAATTGATTTTCATGCATAAAGTATGCATAAAAGATTTTTATATATATTAAAAGTGTGATTTTCATCATAAAAGATTTTTATGCATAAACATATGCATAGAAGATATTTTTTTAAATTAAAAGTGTGATTTTCATCACAAATGATTTTTATGCATAAATGGGTGCATAGAAGATAGGTTTTTATATTAAAAGTGTGATTTTCATCATAAATGATTTTTATGCATAAATGGGTGCATAGAAGATAGTTTTTTATATTAAAAGTGTGATTTTCATCATAAATAATTTTATGCATAAATTAGATGCATAAAAGAAATTCTTTTATATTAAAAGAGTAATTTTCATCATAAAAGATTTTTATGCATAAACATATGCATAGAAGATATTGTTTTTATATTAAAAGTGTGATTTTCGTCATAAATGATTTTTATACATAAATGGGTGCATAGAAGATATTTTCTTATATTAAAAAGTGTGATTTTCATCATAAAAGGTTTTTATGCATAAACATATGCATAGAAGATATTTTTTTTATATTGAAAGTGTGATTTTCATCATAAATGATTTTTATGCATAAATGGGTGCATAGAAGATATTGTTTTATATTAAAAGTGTGATTTTCATCATAAAAGATTTTTATGCATAAACATATGCATAGAAGATATTTTTTTAAATTAAAAGTGTGATTTTCATCATAAATAAATTTTTATGCATAAATGTGTGCATAGAAGATATTTTTTTATATTAAAAGTGTGATTTTCATCATAAATAATTTTATGCATAAATTAGATGCATAAAAGAAATTCTTTTATATTAAAAGAGTGATTTTCATCATAAATGATTTGTATGCATAAACATATGCATAAAAGATATTTTTATATTAAAAGTGTAATTTTCATAATAAATGATTTTATGCATAAATTAGATGCATAAGAGAAATTCTTTTATTCTGAAAGTGTAATTCATATTAAATTGGATTTATGTATGGAAAGAAACATAAAGAATTTATTTTAATCCAAAAGTTTTATTCTCATCAATTTTAATTTTATGTATAGAAAGATGCATAAAAAAATCTATTTTTAGTTCAAAAGAGTTATTTTCTTCAATTTTGATTTTATGCATAGGAAGATGCATAAAAGATTGATTTTCAATTCAAAAGTGTCATTCTCATTTTAAATGAAATTATGTATAAGAAGATGCATAAAAGATTGATTTTTATTTTGAAAGTGTTATTCTCCTTAAAATGGCAGATTTTATTCAGGAAGGCTCTTCCTCGTGAAAAAGTTCAAAGCTTTTCGTAAAGCTTTGGGCTTACTATCTTTCAGGATTGATCGGCCATACCTTGTACATGTTCACATCATCACTCCAAAGGGGGATTTGTAGCATCATATGTGGTAGTGTGTGTGTGAACACATTTAGGACCGTCGGGGCACTTTTTCCCTCACTACTAGGAGGTTTTTTTCCCTGTGTGTATGTACACCCTCTTATCTACTCATTTTGGGGTGTGTACTTATCTTTTGTATCTAGCACACATTTGTTCATTCTAATCTAGTGAGTTTGTGTGCTCTCAAGCTTCTCTATCTTGTGTGTGTGCATTGTTGCAACCTTAACCCTAATTCCAACACTCACTAGCAACAGGTAGTAAGATAAATCTCATCAATACCTGTGAAATGGGAGGTGTTCTTGGCACACATAAGAGTGTGACCATCTTACATAGATTGCATATTATTGACCAACCTTTTTGAGAAGAAATGTGTTTGGAAGAAATACTATCAAGAAACCAATTATCTAAAGTACCGAGACATGAATCTTGGTCAGGATTAAAGTTCTAAATAGCCATAAGTGAGAAGTATTCAAGGACAACATTTGGATAGTCCTCTTTCTTGGTCCTTTGGTTGTTTGGGGAAGAACTGGAAGAACCTTTATTAGATTCCTTTTTCTTCTTTCCTTTATTCTAAGTTTAAATATTTTTTAATTTCATGGCCAAGCTCTTTAAAATACTGGTAAGTAATCTTCTTTGGCTTATTGGAATTATCCTTAGCCTCAAAAGAGTTATTTGAATTTTTCTTCCTTTTCTTAAATCTTCTTACCTTTATCCTTAGTGACAAGAGCCTCATAATTGCTAGAATTAATAGATGTATTTATTTTGGATTGCTCCTCTTACAACAATAAGCTAACAAGTTCCTAGTAGGTAAGAGAGGCTACATTATCTCTTAAAGAAAGTTGAAGGGAAGTATTGAAACCTAGATAAGAATTATGCAAAGAGTGGATTTTTAGCTTGATACATAGTCTCTAAAGTGTCCCAAGAAAGTTTAGAAGCTTTGTGAACGGATATATAAAACAATAGACCTTTTGATAGACAAAGAAATTAATGCGAAAGCTTGTACATCATTAGAATCCCATCTTCTTTGATCAGCACCTTGTGCATACATCTGTGTCTATTGGCCCTAAACTCGTTGAGGAGTGGTAGAAGCAATTGTGCCAGGGTGGGACTCATCATCCCATTGGTAAGACCCCATAAACCCTTGGTAAATAAGGATATTTTTGACTATGAAACTCTAGAGAGAGTAATTCGACCCATTTAGCTTCACTTCTTTTGAAAGAATGCCAAATAAATCATTAGATAAGTTGGTGGCCATACCTTACTATTATTGAATCAGATAAAAAGAGATGCTAAAAATAGCTCAAAATGAAGTCTCGGGGATTCACCTAAAAATATGTAAGTGTAGCGCGTGAGTTCATCAAGAGGGATATATTAATTAAAAAAAGTTATAGAATTACATTTACAAGAGAGGGTTTTAAAACCAAATTTGGAAAAAAAAACATAAGTTTATAAAGAAAAAGGGGCCATTTTATTCACAAAAGTATGTAATTGTAAGGGGTTTTTAAATACTCCTTGAACGCATGTGATACATAGGATTTCTTCATAGTGCACTTCCTGAGAATGAAGTCACCAGATGCTGATGAGACTGATCTGTCAGTCTCTTGAAAATCTATTATTGTTGAAAGATGATTGAAGTTTATAGTTGAATTAGACAATTGAAGTCCTGGATCAAACGATTGGATTCTTGGATTGGATGATTGAAGTATGCAGTTGAATCATATAATTGAAGTCCCAAATCGAATGATTAGAGTCCTAGATTGAATGATTAGAGTCATGGATTAGATGATCGGAGTCCTAGATTAAATGACTAAAGTATCTATAGTAGAGTCGGTTGATTGGATTTAAGACATTTGGCTATATAGAATAATTAACCTTGTTAATGGTAAAACTTTCCCAAAATCCTTGCATGTCAGCATAGTCTTCTTCTCCCAACCTAAGATAAATCTCCTAGTGCATTAATGGGACACAAATGGAAAAACTTCTTGTATGTTGCACAATCTTCTTCCCCCAACCTAAGATAAATCTTGCATTAATGGGACACACAAAGTTAAAATTCCCAAATTAAATGAAAATCCCAAAATAAATGAAATATGTCTAATTTAAGAATTCCCAAAGTGTTGAGATTTTCCCAAATTATCTAATATAGTTTTCTAATTTGTTATATCAATAACCATGATTATGTTCTTTGATAAACTTGACAGCATCCTTAATAATCATACATAACTATATAACACAATCGCATGTTGATCGGACTTGTAAAGAAATGCATGGATAACCATGTGCTTGTCTACTATCTTAGTAAATCAGGGCATGTTATAGCTTCAACTTGACAAATTAAGCACTTTTCTGAACTAAAAAGCTAAGATAATATTATGTTAACATGTAATCTTCTAGAAATAAACACTATTGCGGAAAAAATAGGTAGTATTTCTTGAAAACGAGAAAAACATTTGGCATCTTTCAAAGATTCCATAAAAAAAGTTCGGTTTTTTATCTCTTTTTAAAAAGTGGTCTACGCATGCGTACAATAGTACCAAAAAATGATAATATTTTGGGCACTTTACACGTTTCTTACAAAACTTAACATGAAAAAAAAAGACTTTGTTTTGCTTACTTTTTGAGAGTATAATTAAAAATCTAACAATAAATTTTTTAAAAACATGCCAAAATAGAGATAATGTTTATTATTTCCATCTTTAATCCATTTAAAAAATGATACAACTACTGTAAAAAGAAGCTATTTACTTTATGGCATAGTTATGGTTCCTCATAATCATTGCTACACCATCACTAGTTGATGTGTCTTTCCCTGAGAAGGTAGACAAGGCATTCTCTTCCTTCACTATTCACAAATACAATTTTTTTCTTCTAAGTGTACACTTGAAGCTTAGACTCCTTGGGTCATCTGCCATGTTAGCATGATTGAGGATGTGCTACAGAGTAGTGCAACTATAAAAAAAACTATTTATATGAATATATTATAAAAGCGTTATCTTGATACAGTTATTATCTTAATTATAAAACCCTATTTTGGCACTTGATGAGAGTAGTATTAAAATACACTTTGTAGCTCTTGAGTATCACAAATTCTTATTTGATAATATATACTTTAAAAAAAAGTTTATTACGTAAAGATGATTTTTAAAATATCATGAATAAGCTATTTAAAAGTTGTCTAATTTTGAAAAATAATTACACACTCATTTTTAGAGAAGATGTGTCCTTGATGTGACAAAAAGGAGTTAAATGGTAATTTTAGTTATTAAATGAGTTTAGAAAGCATGAAAAAAGCTCACTTTAAGAAACAAAAGTTTATACTTTCCAAAATATTTGTTTGTAAAATATCAGGCAAGGACTTAGGTTCAAATCCTACTGGTTAACTACACATGGTAAGGATGTTTTAGCTACAACATTTTGCGGCCAACTTAATGCTGAGTAAGAACTTCTCAGCTAAGAGTTGATGTTTTTCATCAACTTGATACAAAACATCAACCTTTATGAAAATTTGATATTTTGCATCAAGTTGATGTAAAATATCAACTTTATATGCAAAATATCAACTTTCTATGCAAAACATCAACTTTTTTACAATACTTGATGTTTTATATCAACGTCATGCAAAACATCAACTTCCCACAAAACTTGATGTTTTGTATCAACTTGGATGCAAAACATCAAGTTTTGTGGAAAAGTTGATGTTTTGCATCAATTCAATATATAAAACATCAACTTTTTCATAAAACTTGATTTTTTGCATCAACTTTGATGCAAAACATCGAATTTTATGGAAAAGTTTATGTTTTACATCAACTCGATGCAAAACATCAACTTTTAGGCTAAGAGTTGATGTTTTGCATGAGAATCATCAAATTTTCCACACAACTCAATGTTTTGCATCAAAGTTGATGCAAAACGTCAACTCGTTAACTCTACCACAAAACTTGATGTTTTGCATCAATTTTCAGATGCTCCGGAGAAGAAAGTTGGAGGATTGGAGTTCAATTTTCACAAACGGCCTATTTTAGCGATTCCATCCTCTAAAAGTTGAAATTTTACATCAAAGGTGATACAAAAAATCAACTTTTTCACACAACTCGATGTTTTGCATCAAAGTTGATGCAAAATATCAACTCTACCACAAAACTTGATGTTTTGCATCAAGTTTCAGATGCTCTCGAGAAGAAAATTGGAGGATCAGAGGTCAATTTTCACAAACAACCTGTTTCAGCGATTTCATCCATGATGGCATGCTCAAACAATCTATTCCACAAATTGAGTACCAATACGACTATGTTTTGATGCGATGTGCAGACGTTACAAAGCGATTCGCTGATGCGGCAAATCGCTTTGATGTTTGCACATCGCATCAAAAAAAAGTTGTGTTGGTACTCAAAATTTGTGGAATAGGTCATCTGAGCATGCCATCACGGACGAAATCGCTGAAATAGGCCGTTTGTGAAAATTGACCTCTGATTCTCCAACTTTCTTCTCGGGAGCATCTGAAACTTGATGCAAAACATCAAGTTTTATGATAGAGTTGATGTTTTGCATCAACTTTGATGCAAAACATCGAGTTCTGTGGAAAAGTTGATGTTTTGCATCAACTTTGATGTAAAATATCAACTTTTAGAGGACTATTTTTCTTAACTTTGAAATATTTTTTACATTTTTATGAGAATTGTTTTTATTTTTATCACCCAATAAATCTGTAAAAGCTCATTCCAAATAGTAGATAGTAGCCAATAAAATCTCAAAATTTCAAAACAATCTTATGAATCATAGAATTAAAGAAAAAATATGCCTAGGATAAGGTGATATAGGTAGAACATAGATTTAGGGCTAAGGACCTGAAAAACACATATGGTTGCAACCTTTGACTACAAATTTGAGAGGAGGTTATTAAAAAAAATGCTTGTCTATGTAACTATATAACCTTTGTATCATAAATAATATCGCTCTACATAGTAGATGCCAAAAAATTCATGATATCAGAAGAGCTAGATGAGATAATCCATTGGTTTTAATCCAGAAGTGCAAGGCTCCATTGATTTCGAAAACCACAAGTCGCCGTTGAATCCTGATTTTTGTTCTGCAATTCAATTTTAAAGCTAAAGAAATATAAGAAAATACACGTGGGTGGGACCATCTATGTTGAGGAGGGGGGTGCATATGAGACTGGACTCTGCCATGGCTATGTGTAGTAGTATGCTCTCCAGCATAGGGGACCTTGAATCTACCATCATCGTCGTCGTGAAAGCTCTAAGATCTTCCCTACCACCATTCTAGAAGCTCTAAGCTTCTCTCTTTTCTCTTTATACACAAAGACAATGTCATGAGCAAAGATTGCATCTCTCAGTATCCTTTGCATGTCCTCCAAATAATTATAATCAAAGTTCATTCTACACTACCCTTAGACATACCATCTCTCAGCATCCTTCACATGTACTCTAAATAATTATAACTAGAGCTCATTCCTACACTACTCTTAGATATACCATCACCTACATTCATGATAATGGCTATATGGATCAAACATCAACATATGCATACTATAAATTTTTACCACTACCACATACGTACATGATATAGGTTACAATTTCTTCCCGCCAACCTTTTCCATATTGCATAACAAGAATTTCCTTCATGAAAACAAATGCCTATGTGGGTCAAAATTTACACCCATAGGCTATATGATGTCTGCCTTTAAAATTGTCTAGTTGAAAAAATATTTCAATTTTCTACACTTTTAACATGCTTAGGTTTACTCCGAGCCTCCATAGTTACCATCTTCTACATATATATATGAAAAGAAGTCTACCTTGCAAAACTATAAGTTGACCTCTTTTAACTCTTAGCATTGGTTGTATATCATGCGCATTATTTGCTTATAAATAATAGACCAAATAATTATGTCATGCAAATTGTCAAGGTAAGTATATACTAAAGGCTTTGCTATTTGGGTCTAAAAATAGACTCAAGGATGTTTGTAGATTTTTTCATAAATTATGGAGCTTATATTGTTATGTATTCTAATATTTTTTGAGTGCTTGTCAAATAATGTGCTATTTATGCATGGTGGTAGAATTTGTCCCAAAGAAAGTCCATTAAAAAAAGTGTCTTACATTCATGAAATTTATAAAATATTTTTTTTTCAAAAAGATTGATATTTATTTAAGTTATGTAGACTCCTATGTCATTTTGTAAGTCAAGTTTATTTTTATGTCACAAACAACAGCAGTTTATAGATCTACAAAGGTCACACGTGTTCTCAATCGTGAAAAAAATAGCAAAATTCATGTAATTTTTGAATTTATACATGGAATTTTAGATGTGTTTTCAAAAAACTATGTTTTAAAGCCATTTTTGAGATTTCACACATTTTGGGAGGGAATCTTTTTAGGTAACCCTCGTCAGCTACCTATTTTGCTTACAACAGTGTTAATACCGAATGTAGACAAAATAAAGGATTATATATTTCACTTAAAAAATCAAGATATCTTTAAATAAGCATATTGTTATTTGCATAAATTTATGGAAAGTTTTCTTTAGTAAGTAAGTTTAGATTACATGAACATAGAAGTAGAATTACACTGTAATGAATAAGAAACTTGGAAGTTAGAGGTGAAGGAATGAAAATAAAAACACACAAAATAATAGAAATCAATGGAAGTTAGAGGTGAACTTGGAAGTTAGAGGTGAATGAAAATAAAAACACACAAAATAATAGAAATCAATGGAAGTTAGAGGTGAATGAATGAAAATAAAAACATACAAAATAAAAACAACAATGTGATGAATAAGAAACTTGAAAGTAGTTTAAAAGATAGAAGTGAATGAATGAAAATAACAACACATGAAACAATAGTAAATCAATCATCAATTACATACATCATCATAATAAATGTCCTAGCTATTATTTTAAAGAAATTACATAATGCTAGGGTTCCATGGTGTTGTAAACAATCGAAAGCTTGAGACTCTAGGTGTTTCTCCTTCATTGGGGGTCTCTTTATAGACCTTGATGAGGCTATAAGATCCTGCTCCCATGATTGCTCCGATCGTGGGACCAATGATATATAACCATAGGTATTGGAAGTTGTTTGCAACAACTGCAGGACCTAAACTTCTGACCGGATTCATAGAAGCTCCTGAAATACCCCTGTAATAACATGAATCAAATTTAGTTCTAGTTCAAAATTTGTGCCTCGTGTTTTCTTTTATTTTTTAATATTTTAATGGGATACTATATTTGAAGTTCTCCATCATTATTAGTTGGAAGTCTTGTCTCCTTCATTTGTTAGTAATGCACTATTACTTGTTTATAGTTAACCTTAGTAAATACTACCTCATTCTTGATTATAAACATCAAAAAAGATTTCTTTCAAGAAATTTCTTTTGTTTAAAAATGATGGAAAAGTAGATCTTGTAGATATGAAGAAGCTAAGGTAAGCCGACGAGAAGCCGACTAGCAAAAATATATCCAAAGTAAAATAACTTAAAGCTTAAACAAAAAATCATAAAGGAGAAGTCAATCTTAATAAGTTTTCAATCTACATAGTGATGTGTTATACTATCTTATATGTAATGTGATATTATCTAGAATATCAACATA